>NC_060215.1:6535000-7135000 GCF_021130785.1 Homalodisca vitripennis | reverse complement strand
GACAGATACTTTAAAACACCTCTCGCTCACTACAGAGCTGCAGTAATATAGTTAGAACATATTGTAACATGTTTCAGCTATAACAGAATATTGTATTTAAACTACTTGTATACGATGAGTTATGGTAGAATTAGAGAAGTATATTTTGTACAGCATTTTGATGAAGAATATTGTGGTTAGATTATTGTGGCCGAACTAAAACTACCTACAGCTGCTTAATGGTTGCAGAACAGTTTTTAAAGGCCAATGTCTCTGCTGGGTTCAACGATGTTTCAGAAAACTTCTCAATTTATTGGGAAATAAGCTTAAAAAAAGGTTTAAATAATTTAAATAAAAAACATAATATGAATGATTTTACCTCAAGCCATTCAGGAGATCAATTCCAATTTAGTCTATCCGTAACGGGTATACTACAATTGAATTGCGAATTTTAAACATTAAAATTTATTTTACTTCTTATTGCGTTTCCAAATCCATGAAATTGGGTACGCGATATTTTTATCATGTGCTACAAGAGTGGAGCTGTTAGTCGATGATACAATAACTTCGATAGTACTGAAAATATACTAGTTCAACGATTTCTGAGCATTGTCCTTTCGCATTGGCCAAAATAATGATTATAAATAAGTATGTATGAATTTATTTTATAGTTTGGCCCCAAGAAAGATTAGAAGTTGTTAAATAGGATAAGTTGAAATTATATGGGCATTTTAATTAATTTTATAGATATGGTTCATCACTTTGTTCTTCAGAACAACGCAAGCCAAGTTCAATTATTTTATTTTATAATAAGTAATTGTATTTATAATTATCTACTAAATCAGGTATTAGCAGTAGGATGTTTCAAATAAGCGATAGCATAATTTACGTATAAATTGGTTTTATAAAATTCACTTGTCAATTTGAACTCTCATGTTTCATGTTGTGAACCTCATCAACGTAGTGAATATTCATAGGAAAGATGAAACGATCCTGCCTACCTTACATGATAGTGAACCCATACGAGGCTGTCGTGGTAACAAGGCTAAGAGGCCATGTAACATTTACATTTTTTAGTCAAGTACAATATATTTATCATACTACAACCACATTTAATGGAATTTATTTTAGATTTATATTTGTACCAACAGAAGAAAATGTACTATCTCAATTACTTTAGATCTAAACTAAGAAATAACGTAAAGAAAATTACGTTTCTTTGTTTAATTATTTGATTATTTCTTCACATTTATGTTTTTTAAACAATTCCGGTTTTCTACATGGTTTTAAAAGGGCTAATATAGTCAAACAGATGGAAACTTCAAATGTTATTACATGTTGTACTTAGATTATATGTACGTTAATGTATACACTTAGAATTTCCCAAAAATAAGAAACTAAATATTAACTAAGAAACCAAAGACTGTGCATTACTTATTATATTTTCTTTTTCAATCCTGGGCTAAGACCACCCAATTATAAATATTTAAATTAAATATGTTACGAATTGAACAGATATAAATACAAAATACTTTGTGAATTCCCATAAACTGTGCATTGTTTAAACTTACTTTATTTATTCTTCAAGGGCTACATACATGAAAGGGGAACGTAACAACTAAAGAAATATTTAAATTAAGTTGATTACGAGTTGAACAGATCTTGATACAAAAGGTTTTGGAATACCCATAGACTGTGCATTGCTTAAACTTACTTTGTTTGTGTACTGCTTAAACCGTTTCACAATATCTGTGTAACTGAAATTGTGGCCGGGTGGCCTGTAACACCCTGTATACACATATACGTATTGAAGTTTCTATTCCTCCTTTTGGTCTTATTCCTCCGTCCTCGTGTACCACTAAACTTTGTAAGAATCCTATTATACAGAAAGGGGAGGACAGGTGATGTAGTACAAGGTAAATGGCAGTGATAAGTGAAAATACAGACAAGTTTTGGACCACGCTATCTCCATCTCAGATGTAAAGCCCGACCACCGTTTCTCTCAGCTAAATATATATATATATATCACTGTCTTTGTTAAATAATTAGTAATACTAAATGCGAATATCTTTAAAATGATCTTATGTTAACCATGATGGCAACGAGAATAAATACACGTGTAAAGAAATGTGAGTACGTTCATATTAGATTTTAATATGTGATATATTAGGAATTTTGCCTTAAATATCCCGACATGTACTGTAAATATCTTTTAATGACTTGAGAGTAGACCTTTATTATGTAAACACTGTTATGAAGCCCAACTCAATTAATCAAATAGAATGTATCATGTTGCAAAGGTATAAAAAAACCAATTCACCTATGGATTAAAAGTGTGCATAAAACTTCATTTCTACATAAACAAGAATGATCTATATTACGGTGCATGTCCAACCTTAAGTGTATCTGAGCGTTATTGAAGCTTACCACTCAGTAGGCTGCCAAAATGTCTTTTTTTTCTGCCAGAGGATGTAAATTTCTTTTGTATTTGCACGAATTCTCGATAAGAAGTGAGCTATATTTTTACATGCAACTTTAGCAAAGCCTGATACACAACAGGCATTATACCGTACTCTTATAGTGATTAGCTAAATATTAATAAAATTATTTTTAGATAATATGTAACAATATAAAATATATAATATCTCACATATCTCTTTTATAGCTTTTTTGTAAACACCAAGCAAATAAATCCAATAATACACTTCTCAGAAAGAGGTGACAGTTATAGCTCAACTCTGTATTCCTTTTCCTCGACTTTAATCTCACTGGATCATGTTTATTTTGCAGGCGTTCATAGTCGTTATGATAATTGCAGCGAACAAACGGACATATTTATGATACACTTCTCGTATATTGTAATCTGACTTCTAGTTTCTGGTTCTTGTAATGATATAAACACGATATTAGGCACGTAAGAAATATAAATTTTAAATCGTAACTATTTCCTAGTAGTATATGAAAACGTAAATGCAAGCGTTATACATAGATTGCAAAAGAATTTATTTTGTGATTTTAATGTATCAGTACTGAAAAATTACAAAACCCTGTCCGTCATAATTCTTTTTTTACTAATATTTTTAAGCAATAAAAAATATTAATTTAATATAACTTTAATTCGTCTCTATCTCTTGAAACTCATGATGAGATATGAGCCGGTTATAATGGACTGTACTTGTTTCTAACCACTACATCACCTTCGAAGGTATCCGCACAAGTCGGACGTCTTCACAACATCCTAAATTCTATCTAAGCTGTGTTTTGTTTCGTGAAATATATATTTATTGTGTGTGCGTGTGTGTGTTTACTATTACATAACAATATTCAAACTTACATGTACATGTATATAACATATGACTCGCCTTCGGCTCGTTGGGGGCTATTTCCCCGGTCCCTAAATGGGGTGTTAGCGAATTTCGGCTGTAAGAAGGTTTACGCAGAAAGTCAATTTGGAGAGGTTTACCTGGGAGGTAAAAGTAGACCTCAGTTTATTTAATTATCTAGATTGAAAGAAAATTTTAATTTTGAGGATGTTTTGTGGTTTAACCGTTAGATATATAAGAAAAGGTGAGTGAATCTATTTTGTACATTTCATTCCGGTATCGCTTCTGACCTCAGATATGATATATGACATCTCGCTTGGCCACTATCAAAAAGAAAACGAAATGCACTATTTTGACATGGCATTAGCGAAATGTTTGCGTGGTCTAGCAATCCTAATGTCGGATTTCTGCTAGGACCTCTGGATTGCCCGGCAGGAGCTTGGTAGAAAATGCTGTAGTAGTCAGCGACTGCTAATTGCTTAGAGAAGTTTAAAGTTAAAAAATTTGCTCTTTGACTTTCTTTATCAATCACACAGTCTGAATTACAATTGTATCTAATTTCAATTTTCTAACATAACAAGAGGTGGGTTATATTCTGTGCATTGTACGAAAGATTACTTAATCTAAGTTAGTAATCTTCACCAGCTGAGTAAGCTGATCGGGAGTTTAATACTACCTGGGCAAAACGGAGAGGATCCCAGGGGGGAGGGGGTTGAATTATAGGGGTTGAAAGAACAGAGGTATCTTTCCTGGGGGAGGGGGAGTTGTACACAACTAGCACATACATGCTATGACAATACACAGGTATTACTCTTTATCAGCAAAGTAGGTTTATTAGAGCTTTTAGTTTACGCAGGAGATTATCTGGACATGCGGGGAAATTCCGGCGTAGGGAATGTTACGAGGGTTTAAAAGAACACGTCGTTATTTCTGGAGGGAGTTATGTCTGTCCTATTAGAATAAATAGACAACGATCTTTATCAACAGAATAAGTTTATTAGGGGTTTTAATTTACGCAGAGATTATCCTCCCATACTATAGAGGTTCCCAGGGGAGGAGGGATATTGTTACCGGGGATTAAAAAAATAAGGGGTTCTTTTCTAGAGAGTTTTGTGTCTGCTATGAGAAGTAAGCCATGGGAATAGGTATTTCCGAATAACTTTTTTATCAAAGTGCTGTTTGGATATAATGTTATAAGGTACCTTTGACGGAGTGAGGTCAGGCCTTTACCACACGAATAAATATACCTGGGGTTATATTGAGAGAAAAGATTAAACATTTTAATTGGATATTAGACAATCAAGAAGGAAGCTTTTCGGATTAATATGCTGTACCCTTATCTACTAGTGTCTCATTTACCACATTTTGACCATGGGATTGTATTCATAAGGGGATTTGAATTGGGAGAATGTTTTATTAACTAAATTACTCTTTCTGCAATCTCTTTTCACTAGTCTTAAAACAAAGCATTAGGCAAGAAACATATTCTAAAAGAGATTTTACCATGAACAAATATAAATTTAACACTTTATGTCTTTATCTACTATTGGCGCTTGGCTAACGCTCAGAAGATTCATAGGAGGTTTGTCGACTAATATTGATCTATGCATTGTTAACATGGGAAAACAATAATAAGCCAAAATTGCATGATAATAACTAAATCCGTTTTAGAAATATCGTACAGCAATAAAATTCACTAGCTTTTTGCTAAGTCTCATGGAGGGATATATATATATATATATATATATATATATATATATATATATATATATAATCTATACTATATGTTTTCAACTTAGTAACAATGAGTCGTGCAAAATTTCAAGTCCATAGCTCACTTAGTTCTCGAGATATCCTACTGAAAACATATAGGACAAACATTTACTACCAAGTGGGTATCCACATGGTAGAACGTAGAGAGGTCCCTCATTTACGTAGTAATACAAGATCAATCCGAAACCAGATCGAATCGCACAAATTGTAGTCAAAGAAAAATGTGAAACTCCTAAAATTGTCAATATGCGATAAAGATATTGTCATCGAGAGCGTTTTTCAGATTTACGGAATTATGTACGATAAAAAGTTACTCGACCTGTTTTGTACATAAAATTATTTCTTAGCTGACACAAGATTTTATATTTAAGCTACGACCAAAGTTTTGGCCGCTATCAATCTCTGAAACAAAATTCTCGAACATAAAGTACAAAATCTTTGTATTTAACGCGTTTTGCGGCCAAAAATGTTTTGTATTAATTCTATTTCCTACTGTTTCATTAATATCTCTAACGTTACACTGTCTATTGCTATTCAAAAAATAACTGGAAGGTAAAAGAGTACGATGTTTCGTGATTTTATGAGGCGTTTAAAAGGAAACCATTTAGTGGAGTCATTGAAGCATTATTGCTCCGAATTTTTTTACTGTGAACCGAATTGCATAAAATTTTGGAATTAGGTTCATCTTACCCTTAACTTCAAAAGTGAAAATGATTTGAACTCCGCAACCACCCTGGGGGTGGTTGCCACCCCTTCTCGGGGGTGAATTTATTTTTTTCCAAATAACCTCGGATATCGATAGAAGGCCTAATTTAAAGCAAAAAATCATCTATAACGTTTTTCTAAAAATCCAATACTTTTCAAGTTATTGGCAATTGAAAATTCGCAATTTTTTACGTTTTTCATCGGTTTTTTGCAAATATCTCCAAAAATATACGTTTTATAGAAAATTGTATAAAGAACACAATTGTAGCAGGTACAACAATAAACCATTTGGGTTTTTATAAAGTACTCTAAGTGCAATATTAAGCTAGATATTAAAAATCAAAGCCGTTTTTTATTTTGTCTGAAATTTAATCGATGTGGTCAATGCCATCTAGCGGCGAGCAGATGCATTTTAGGCATTCTAATAAAAAAGAGTTTTATAGTGGTTGAAATAAGCTTTAAAATGAGCACTATTAAAAGTCTTTTGCACGGAAAATAAGTGAGCTGTATTGCAAATAAGAGGACCATCTAATGTTTTTTCTTTTAAATCAATGGGTTTCATAAGTGCCATTTCCACCAAAATTAAAATTAATCGTATTCCGCCTAGAATCTACTTTATTATGAAGATTTTGATAGATTTTATCAGTTTGGCTGCTTCAGGACACATATTTTTCAAAAAAGTCACGATTAAAAAAAGATTCAAATCTTTTAAAAAACACCTTTTTTCATAATATCTAAAAAATGACGACATATACGTATAAAAGTGTAGGGATGAAAAATGTAGGTATATTTCTGACAAACAATGTGGATTTTTAGATTTTTCTGTCAAACAAAAATTGGCGGAAATATGATTGTTTAAAGAGCGCGTGGCAGCGCAATCACAGCCTCTCTTAAGCCCTTTAACCCTTCACCGTTTGAGAAAAAGGTTTTTTACTATATATTGCAATGAAGGATGTTGTAGCTCTTTTAATTACCTTTAAAATGGTTTTTTTAAATTGTGATAGCATGAAAATTGAAGGAGTTATGGTCAAAAAACTTATCATATTTTTTTCTGCTTAGTAACTGAAAATTTCGAACTGTGAATATTTGGAGCAATGTGAAAGTACGCAGCATAATAGAGATCCAAAACTATTGTAATGTGTATATATATATATACATAATATGGCTAATATATTTTGGAAACGTAGGCATGAATACATACCAACGTTCTTATATGTATATATAACACATTTGAGTGAATTTTATAAAATTTGTAAATATATTATTCAATAAATGGCAATTTTTTTACTCTAAATTAAATTATTTTGAAATATGTAATCATATATATTTACTGTTTTAATTTAGGGGTAGTTTTAAGGGTAGAAAAGCTTAAGAATACGATAATCATTGTCGAGAGTGTGGAATAATATTTAAATCCTTTTCATTTTATCAAAACAATTTTTTAACAATTTTTTATCAAGAGGTAGATTTCAAGGGTTGAAAGGGGGTTAAAAATTTGATAATTATAATAGAGAATATAAAATATTACTTACTCTATACTTACATCTTTTTATGTCATACCAAAGTATTTTTTTGTGATTTTTTCAATTTAGGGGTTGTTTGCAAGGGTTGTAAGATTTTCAAGGGGTTGAAAATGATTTTAATATGAGGTAATTGTGTTAGAAAACACTTTACAATTTCACCACTTACTATTAAACATGTTTTGTAGCGATAAAATGGCTCAATGTCGATTTTTCCATTAAGGGGTGGTTTACACCCCTTAAAAATAATAGGCGGAGTTCAGATCATTTTCACTTTTGAAGTTAAGGGTAAGATGAGCCTAATTCCAAAATTTCATGCAAATCGGTTCACAGTAAAAAAATTCGGAGGTAAGACCGTATTTTTCGCTTCAATGACTGCACTAATCGGTTTTCAGACATTTCCCGGTGGTTTTCACTACTTGCGTGACAAATTTCGAATCTCCAGCAGTGGGTTTAGAATGTGTATGCCCTATCAGCCAGTAAGTCAGTCAGTCAGTGAGTTACTGACTGTACAGTATACAGTATAATATGTGGCTGTATATATTATAGATTATAATGTTGCATAAAAATTAAAATCCTCCGGTATTTTGATCTGTGAACTTATTTGCTGGTACCTATCAGTCTAACTAATTAGAGATAAATCTGACTAATCAGAAATTAATATGACCAATCATCGATCAACATGGCTCTTTTCTTACAGGCTGCAAGACTTTCTGTACTGCCTTTTTTGTTATTTAAATTTGTTCGAGTTCTTATGAGTATGTAGTATTTTTTTATTCTATTCTGTGTTTGATTATGTGATTATGTTCTATATCCATATCCTGATGTTTTTCGTGCCTCATGTGTTCACAAACAAGTGGATATACGAGTATAACGCGTTTTATTTCCGCAACGTAAACTGATCCCCAACCAATTGCATGGAGTTTCATTCAGACGAACACAATAGAATATTGTCCTATACTATTCTCAAACAGTTATTTTTTAAGCCGGCTCAAGTAAAGTTTTGTCATTATGCTGTTTTTGGTATACTACAAATTTATCAATCACCTCTCGGATATAAAGTAGTGTGAAGGTTTTTAATTTTGATTTAGATCTAACACCTAACTATCGTCAATTCTTTCTCAAGGATTTCACGTTGCATACCCAGATTGTAGTGCATACTACAGTATACAACAGGGCTTGTAGTGTATCCATTCTCCTGTAATGTCTTATATCACTTCTTTTTCTGATTTCCAGCTCTCTCCATCCGATATGTAAATAGCACGATTAAAACTCTAGAAAGAAAACTAGAAGTAATTTTTTCCTCAAATGGCAGGCTATTTTGTACCCTTACTGTAAACGTTATGTAAAAAATTATATTTTTAATATAAACCTACATGTGTAATTAATTTTTCTCATGAAAATGTGGAGATATTTATAGTTAAAAAAATTACTATAAAAACCCATAAAAACGAACTACACAAGATTTTTTAAGTGTTGAGACTGCCCCTGGTAAAGTGTGATACTATTACAAATATTTTAATCTAGATTGAAAATGTATTCTTTATTTTATCTAGTTTCAGAAAATATATAATAGGTTATCTTGGTTCTTTTGGTTTACAGGTCAAAAAAAACACACACACACACACACACACACACACACACACACACAAACACACACATATATATGTTGTTTAAACCACAAATAGTGTTGCGGGGATGGTTAGCGGGCTACCCGAGTGGCAAGATAACCCGTAACAATGTTCACCTTGAAGAGTAGGAACTCAAGAGATGACTCGGTACATCGGGTTAAAAATAAGTTTATTGAAAATAGTCACTTGGCACAACTCTGTTCACAACATGTAAAATGAAAACACCTGTATAAAATTACTACTGAGAATAAACTATTAACACCATACTTTGTGGTACTTATGTTTCACAATTCCAACATCTAACTATTCTGCCTACTACCGCGACCGGTTCCTCGCTGTGCAGTCTGCGGAGACTGATCCCAACACCGTGACCGTTCCTCACTGTGCAGTCTGCGGAGACTGATGACTACTGCTGCGCCTCGCAGGGCTTAAATAACACAACCCATTAAGAGCGATTATCGCTCTGTACATATCATTGTCCAAAGTGCTAATGATCTGTAGATTGCTGTGTGAGCAGTGACAATTTGTTAATGATAATGTTGTATATCTATTACTTATCTAACGTCTACTCTTCTCACGCTTACACTATTCCAGTTATTGATACACATTAAACAATACATACAATCATGGCCACATGTTCTTACATACTAATATGATTACAAAATAATGTTACTATACAACAATAGTATACGAGAGGCTACATTTGTTACCATGGTTACGATTATTTCCAACATTAAAAAATATATAATTCTTACACTATGTTACCCAAAAAAATATTTAAATAATTATATGCACTATCAAACAATTAATAACAAATTTCTAGGTTTTATCATTTTTGAAAAGTGGTTAGACGTACCTAATTTTTTTATGGATATGACTATTTTTTAAAATCAACAAAAATTATATAATTTTGAGAATAGACACGATAATAGATAATATAATTTAACATACTATATAGTAAAACAAAGCCATACAAATCTATAAAGAACATTATAAACCATACCCATGACATTACACTAATTTTCAAAATGGATAGATGAAGATGATCTTTCTGTAAAGATGTATGACGTCACTGTGACATCACTGTTGTCAAAGCAGTAAATTGAATTTCAAAATTGAAATCTGCAGTTATTGAAGTGATTCTGAAATAGTATATAAATAGTGATGGTAGTGTTTATTTATGTACTATATGAACCAGCAAGTTATGAATCAGATTGACATTATAATGCCGTTTACCAGTTTGATGGTAAATTTATTGAATCCCCGTAACTTCTGGGCTGAACCGTTGCAAGATTAGAGGATCAGATATTCTGCGGGTGTACTTTCCTATACACCGAATGTCCTATACTCGCGTCTGAGTGATCACACTGTCCAAATATCGTTAATGAGCAAAACTGTAACTTCTGCACTCTTCTCAGAGGGTTTTCTAATAGTGACCCCTATACTATACTGCCCCGTTAGTTTGTTTATAGAAGTTACTATGAAAAAGTAATATTTTGATGGATCTATATATTAATAATTCTTTTGTATTTTTTTGAGATTTATTTATTTAAGGATTCGAACTGTTTTGTGAACTGGGATTGTGGTAATGATAAATTCAACGTTAAATGCTGTACGGTTTTACGATTTTCATGAAATGTATTTCATATTTATATGGCTCGGTCTTTGCAGCACAATCTGATAACAACTTGGCCACATATTTGGCTACATTTAATTCATGTTACATATGTTAATGATCTTAATATAACCGAGTATATGTCTCATTGGAGTGCTTTCCTTATGAACTTACGGCAAACAAACAGGTTATTTAGCATAAACCCTCTCGCTCCCAACTGCCACAGTTTGCGATATCTAGAGTTCTAACCACACCTGTTAGATCACCCCTTTGTGTTACTAAACTGTTTACATACTGTACCAATACTTTTCATTCAATGCGCCGAAACGAATTGCAAGGTGCTAGGCAGGCTAATTTATTCTAAAATACTCAATTTTACAAAACAAGCATGTTTAAAGTAAAAAAATAAGTTAATGTTAATGTTAAAAATATGTTAACCTCCAGGTTCCTAACGTACAGAATGTAGATTAATAAGAAACCAAAAGAATTCATATGAAGCTTTTTTGAAAGATGCCAAATAAATTTTTCCTAAGTGATTCTACAGTTTTAGTTAATAATAAACAATAACTAATACATTCAAACTAAGTGCAAGATATATACGTGAAGACAAACATTACGTAATCGATCTTCCAAGAATTCTAATTTTCGACAGATCAGTTTTATAGATAATGTAAGTTGACGCTTGATCACAGGACAGTAAAATATATGTAACTATTTAGTAACTCTATTAGTTCTATTTCAAACAGCTATACATCTCTCTCACTAAAATTTAACTTCCTTGACTGATTTTATATTAGATTAAATTATTATTATAAAAATAAGTCAAAAATTCCAGATTCGATATTACAATGTCTTATTTACCTCCTACAATGGTTGCTGCAGTTGCAGTATCATAAGAATAGATCCTATATTCCTTGTAATAACAGCATCACCAAGGAATCCTTGACGTATTTTACAAACAACTAAAGAATTAGGGACTAAAAGATAATCTGATACAAACAGGTTGCAATATATTTACTACACCGTGTGGGACGATTACTAAGTTTATCCGATAAAATTATTACAATGAAAGCCACATCCCATACGTTCTCCTTAGATGTTTTAAAACGTGTATAAAAAACTAAAAATACATTCCATATCCTGAGTGGGTGCTACAAAGCTATGTCGTTTGAGTATACAAATGCATTTGCCTCTGAGCAGGCGACATTACAGCTGATCTTAAAGACCTTTAGAAAGACATTTACAAAGAAGTAAACTAGAAAAGAATTACAAAATATACATTATATATACTGAAGAAGCATTCAAATTAGTGATGAAATTGCATTATAGTCAAATTAATGTAATACATTTACCTTGTGATCAGTTAAATACCATACAATCGCGCAGAACTAGAAGTACCTTAATGGCATTAACAAACTAACTCAACAAAAAGGATTAAATGTATACATTATCATTACTGTACTGTCCACGTCAGAAACCCTTAACTTGAGGCAACTCTTACAGGACCTTCGCAAAATCAATCTCAACAAATTAATAAACATTGAATAAAATATATACACCCCATGTTCAGAGAAGACTTCCAACAGTCACATTTACCTTATAAATGTTAATGTGTTGTCTTGCACAAAGAACTTCCTAATTTATCTTGTACAAATTAACATGGTCGTCAAACTAACAGAACTTAACAGTTACCACACAGAACTTCCTTAATTATACGTTATATACGTTAATTTGTCTGCCATCGTGACATAACTTCGTCATTTGCCTTTCATAAGGTTTCTGTTACCCTCACAGAATTTTCTCATCACATTGAATCTTAATGGACTGACAATAACACAGTTAAATACATTCCTAATTTGTCTTTATGCAATCACTTCAGAATCACCCTCACAGAACCTCCTCATTCACCTTGAATCCGCTAACTGTACTGTCACCGTCACTATACTTCCCTTTTACCTTGTACATGTTTACTTTGTAGCCATCCGTTCGTATCTCTCAACTTACCACATTTAACTTATATACTTAACTAGGCAAACACCCTCAAAGAACTTCTTTATTTAACTATGATCATAAGGCTTTCATCCTTATAGAACGTCGCGTCGTCTTTTACCCTATATAATGTATAACTAACTAACCAACAAAGGAATAATTATACATTCCCGTCAAAAGTTTAGGTTAGACTTTGAACAATCGGAATTACCTCCTCTACCGTAGATCACTTCATTTACGTTATTGTATGAATGTTTTAAATACCAATTGTACAAGGGTTGGCAAAAAACCAGACAGCTCGTGTATGTAAGCATTGCTATCAATGTGGTCGAAGATAAATACAAAGCCAATTAAAATCAGATATTTACTCTTCCAAATTGAAAGCTAAATATTAAATTTAACATTTTATTTATTGTGGAAGAACATCCTGAAATTCCCACACACACACACACACACACACACACACACACACACACACACACACACACACACACACACACACACACACACACACACACACAACACACACACACACACACACACACACGCACACACACACACACGCGCGCGCGCGCACACGCACACGCACACATTCACTGAAATTCGGTCTTAACTTCATTGTTTAGCACCTTGATTCATTAATTATTGTTGCGGGAATTAATATGATGATTTAGATACGAATACGTACATTTACTTAAGTTCCTCATTATATTTACTTGTAACTGGCAATGTTGAGTATTATACATTTTCAAAATTTCCAAAGAGAACCTAATACCTAAAAGATACTACTTTGGAGAAAACTGCCAATCGCATTGCATATATGTTCAGTTTCTGAAATCGGAAATAGCACCTTCCTAGTCTATTTGCCTACTTAATACTACTTCAAAACTAGATTTTCAACATTTCCCATTGTTCAAATAAATCACACTACATTACGAGATCTGCCATCCTATCTCTTCAGGTCTATAAGTACTCAAACACTATACTTCATTCTTGGGTAAGGTTAAGAAACCATTCCAGAGCGTTCCGACACGCATTAGTCAGGAATCACAACGATCTCGCTTTGATGGCTGACTGATTGCCTGGTCCACTAGTTTCATGAATGAAGTCTTACATATCTTTTTTAGAAATTAGGTTTCCAAGGAGCATTTAGATGGGCATTATGTTGGCGTCTTTCCAATCCATATGTTGACATTTGGACCAACAATGAGATACGATTTTCGACTTTTCTGTTATCTCCTATCACGTGTTTTCTTTGTGCCCTTTTGTCCTCACCTTTAATGGTAGTTTTGTTTCACCTGTCTCATTTGTTACAACTACGTGTCATAATGTAAACGTAGATTTTGGAATCCAATGTTAGGTTTAGTTTTTACGATAGTTTGTCAAAGTGTATTATTTGTTTCAAATGCTGTATAATGTTCCATTTTCTACCTGCTATTTTAATTTTCTTCGATAAACAAGGCAAATACAAAATTTCTACACAGTGATAACAAAACGCTATTTCCCCGTACCTTTAAAGTGGTCGTACTCACTTATGTGTTGACGGATTTCGTTAAAAAATTTAAAATTGTAATTGTTTTTAAATTAAAAAACAGTTGGATCTTGTAAATTGTTATAACTAAACTGGAATTTTTTGCTATTTGACTTTTAAATTTTTCAACAGACACAATTTTATTAATATTGTAGCAAATCACACCATTTTGCTTAAGTTGTCCTCTTATTTTTATAACCGAAGTGCAAAGTTTGGTATCTGTATATTTACTATTTATAGAGATAATATTATTTCAATTCAAAATGCGGGCTGGTAGCTAAAGGACACATTTCTTGACCTACATTTATAGAGAATTTTTGGTTTCGAATTATGTGCTATCAACAACAGAAGTTTTAGCCTTTTTTGAACAGCCTGTATGAATTGAAATGGATCTCTATCCTGATATACTGCACCAGGAATAACTTTTCTATTTAGTTTGCGCTTGTTATTGCTGACTGAAGATATCTATTATGTCTAAGGTCGGATGTAAGTTTTCTCTTTTAATCCATTTTTATCTGAGAATAGCTCTTTGCTCTATGAAATAACGAGTAGTCCAATCGCTCTTTGACAGACTTTTGATGATTTTGTTGGTAGTTTAAATATTTTGGTGCGTGCGTTTTTTTGTCGTAGTTGTAAAGAAATTAATATATCCTAATACATATATACTGAAAACGAGGAAGCTTGTTTTGGACTTAAGCAATAGCATTAATGTAACCCAAAAACTATTTCAGTTTAGTATCCCCACGTGGGAATACATGAAGGGTATCATCCGCGTGTCTGTACTAAATCTTCGGGGTATGAAATTATTTTTAAACCTGTTCTTAAATTGTGAGTTGGATGATTTTCATGTTTCTCCGCGGATCCTTTTTTATAATTATTTTACAAACTATCCGCCATTACGTTCTACACCTCCCTATCTACGTTATCTCTGACGTTCTTGATCACAAGAACGATATCAATCGAGTTTTATTGTGAATATACCTCTATAAGATAGATGGATTACTCTTCGATGACCCTTCTATCGATTATTTAGTCCTTTCACAGAACAAGTAATATAATATATGTCTCGGACCCTACAAATTATTTGTTATTTCAAGCCATAAATTATTAATAGTACGACATTTTATTCATTAAAAAGGACCATTTAAATAACTCAATAAATCTATTTGTTTACATAGTTAGTATGTAATTAACGAATACAGACAAACATGCTGACTTCTGAATTTGAAAATACCAGCTAATACTGGTATTACGTTATATTGTTAAAAACTCAGAATGTTTTAAAATACGAATTTAAAATTTTAGTTAAATTAAATAACTATATTAATTACTCCTTCTACTAAAATTGTTTTCACTAAGTGTTTTATAAGTTCTTTCCAAAGCTTAGATTGAATTACTATCTTACTCTTTAACTAGGTTATAGTAGCATAACGAAGTATTAACTACTTTGACAAATAAAAAATACTAAACCTAATATTTTAATTAAAATATATAGTTGATTTTGATACACACAGTGCTACATCAGCCAATATTGGAAAACTAAACCAATCTGAGGGTATACGCATCTGGGAAAATGCCAACAGCGAAACTGAAGTAAGTGAATTGTCGTCATTTCTACAGGGCTGCTAATGGAAGCCTTTGTCTTTTAGGAACAAACTGAGATTATTTTATACTAAACAAACCAAATAAATCGTTGACAGTGGACCTGTCAAAAATAAATAATTCATTCACAATTTAAGTAAAATACATTTAGTCCCCATAAATGCACTCCAAACCCATGTATTGTTATCATCGGATTATATGTAGTTTTCTCTTATCTAATTAAAACCAATTTTTAAGCCTCTAATTGCGCAATATTTTTAGTATTATTATTAGTATTAGTATTAACGGCATTAGAATCTTCAGAGCCATGGAATAATCTATCGATACAATAACCCGAGTGTGACCACAACAGTTATCTCGACGTATCATTTTACAGGTAAGCTTTCTTTCATTTAATTCTGATCTAAAGATTGATTAATCCTTGCAATCCATATGTAAAGAGGAAATGATATATTTTTAGTATTATTATTAATATTAACGGCATTAGAATCTTCAGAGCCATGGAATAATCTATCGATACAATAACCCGAATGTGACCACAACAGTTATCTCGACGTATCATTTTACAGAAAAGCTTTCTTTCATTTAATTCTGATCTAAAGATTGATTAATCCTTGCAATCCATATGTAAAGAGGAAATGATATATTTCACGTTTTTAGTATAAAATACTTTTTTATAACTTTAATCAAAATTGGCTTACGCAAACCCTATTTTGATTTACGAATTATTATCGGATATAATCAACACTTACTTTCTTTACATTTTCACGATCTCAGAGATCAAAGTGGCACTATCCCAACAAGTTTTATTCATGTGAAAGAGAATGAATACATATCATATGCAAGGTATAACGACACTATAAACTGTGGACAGATTCAATTCTGTTAGACACCACGCAGCGCTTTGATACAGCAACTAAAAGGAAATATCTGTGACTTAAGATGAATAAGGAAACTGCCAACGAAATAATCGATACTAAAATGTTGTGTTTACATTTACCGATATTTTTTATGTTAAAAATTGACGCTTTTTTAATAAAGAATTACTCTCCAAAACTGATTACATAACACAATAAAACTTATAGAGAACAATTTCTTAGTATTCAGACTTGTAATTGGAGATTTTAAAAAGGTTTGATGGTCCTAGACACAATTATATAAAATAAGTTTGAGTTTCTTCGTCATAATATTTTTATATCCACTACGTTGGTACTAATACCGATAATTTGTGGAATTGTGCATTTTACGATTACATAATACAACCATTACACAACTTTGGATATCATTTTCAAATTTTTTACTCCATACCGTAAAAGTTGTTTGTTTAGTGCAGATATACGATCAGGAGCCTGCAGGCCTTCATCTTCCTATCTTTGATATTAATGTATTATAAGTAGATGTGCGCTGAGGTAGGGGCCAAGTGGTTAAGAACAGATTTCGTCAGGAAAAATGTTGTGGAGAATGTTTATTTAGTTCAGGATTTATATTACACCGGCGAAGGGGTTAGACTGGTGGTCAAGTTCACCAGCGGACTTACTTCATCTAGAGATTTGTTAACATGTGGAAGATATACATCAAGGAATCTCGAAAGGCAGTATTCCCATAACAGACTGAGACATCTCTTCTGCTGAGAATCTAATAGTAGGATTTACCTCAAGATGTCAACCAGAGGCTTAATTGACCGGAATGAAACTAATCAGACCTAGCATCGGCTAAATTGACTAGCAGATTAAATGGCCTGCTGGTAACATTAACCAGACGTACACTAACCGGGTTAAAATGAATGGAGATGCAGCTCACTTGACTTTCAGCATAGTATTCATCAGTAGCACGAGTTACTGGAGGCTCACTTGACTGTGAGCATCGTGTTCATCCAGAGGATAAGTTACCGGTGGTCACTTGACTGTCAGCATAGTATTCATCAGTAGCACGAGTTGCTGGAGGCTCACTTGACTGTGAGCATCGTGTTCATCCAGAGGATAAGTTACCGGTGGTCACTTGACTGTCAGCATAGTATTCATCAGTAGCAGGAGTTACTGGAGGCTCACTTGACTGTGAGCATCGTGTTCATCCAGAGGATAAGTTACCGGTGGTCACTTGACTGTCAGCATAGTATTCATCAGTAGCACGAGTTACTGGAGGCTCACTTGACTGTGAGCATCGTGTTCATCCAGAGGATAAGTTACCGGTGGTCACTTGACTGTCAGCATAGTATTCATCAGTAGCACGAGTTACCGGAGGCTCACTTGACTGTGAGCATCGTGTTCATCCAGAGGATAAGTTACCGGTGGTCACTTGACTGTCAGCATAGTATTCATCAGTAGCACGAGTTACCGGAGGCTCACTTGACTGTGAGCATAGGATTCATCAGTGGCATTCATTCAAAAAAGTTACACAGGAAAATAATTAAGATTTCTTTCGATAATACATGGATGACAATTTTCAAGAATTCTACCGTGGGAACAATGATTCGACGAAGTGTGAAGCGGAAAACGTTCTAGTTGTGAAACCAGCTGCGTAATTCCAAGAACTCAGATCAAATAGTTTCCTTGAGTTAACAGAAGATGTTTCACAAAAACACTTTGGAAACATTTAAAACATACAGTTTAATGTCATATTTACTTAAATCCTAAGTCTAATGATTTTTTACCTGTGAAAAATCTTATAAGTACCCATTATAAGAACTTATGCATTATTTTTAAGAGCTTTAATTAATTTTCTTTTAATCAACTTATTTAAAGCAATACAAAATTAAATTAAAACAATCTGTACACCAACGAATTGTATGTTTGAAAATTGGTATTTTGATTAAGTAAACGAACAAAATTTATAGATCAATTCATCAAAATAGCACGTTTTACACCGAAATAAATCTTCTAACGAGTATAAAAAACGACAACAACGAGCAAATAATTTTGCAGTTACATACATCAATAAGCCGATTATTAATCAGGAGTTAAATAACATTAATAACTCGATTAGTGTTCTTTAAATTAGGTATGGTCAAACCCTTACTGCTCGGTTATTATTATGTTGTAGCGAAATAAACTTGGCATTAAAATGTTTATCTATTTTAAAATTTTTTACTTTTTTATAATTGCTTCAAAGAATTTTCCGTTTTTTATTAATTACAGTTACAGATTTTCTGTATGGCCACAATTTTGAAACATCATATCACAATTTACTGCATCTTTTTCTTAGATATCTTTATTATACTATAAATTCTTCATAGTACGAATTTGATGCATCAATTCAATTTAAACGTATATTTTTTCTAAAACTCAAACAAAAAACGGTAGACTGAGCAAGATATATAAACTATACTTTATATGATGTCTTACCTATTTGGACGTGACAAATCAAATGGTGAGGTTCGATAGAGTAATTTATGTATATACATAGTGTCCACACCACCCTATACACGGTGATTCCGTTAAAAGTGCGCATTTTTTCACGGTTGATAGTGGATTTTAACACAAACATATTTCGTCTATACAAATTGGGTCGCAAATGTTTCGTTTGGAAGAAAATGGAGAATTTGTGAAACGCCTCCTAGTCGGCAACGGGTAACGCTCCCTTCGAAGTTCGGCCATAAAAACGCAAAGGTAGGCTACTAAAACTAAGTGTGTTTTTCTTCTTAAATGCAAATGAAAGAACTGCAACCAATGTATAAAAATATTTTAAATTCTAAAAAATATTATCAAGCAGCAGATGGGAGAAAACCCCCCGAGTCTTCCAAAACGTAAGACTTGTCGATGTTATGAAGATTTCAGCTTTGCATTGACAAAAACGGAAGAAATGTGAAACATATACTGTAATAATAATTTATTTTTCACATTATTTGGTTCTTGAATGTGTTATTACGAAGGAAATCAAGTTTTATTACAGCAGCTAAAATAAAACCCTATAAAATGCGAACTTTATAGGGTTTTATACAAAAAATCTTCTAAATCTTTTATTCTACAAAGTTAATTGTAACACATTCTTTATCTTTTATTGTCTTTTTACCAGTAACAATCAAGTGTAATTTATCATTTTTAATCAATTCTTTAATCTTTTTTTCATTCAAAACAGTCATAAATCTATTTGGCAAATTTACTTTGAAATCTTCCAATTCTGCTATGACTGTAAGCCCGAATTTATCTTTCATTTTCTCCAATGTCACAATTTTGTATTTCTTATTTTCTTCTAAATCAATTAATTTCTTATATTCTTTAAATCTTAGTTCGCCAACTTCATTTAATTCCTTTAGTAGCTCCATTTAAATAGGAACAAATTTTAATTAGAGATTTTCTAAATTTCAATTTTATAGTGATTTTTCGAGGAATATCATTCAAATTATCAACTTTTTAAGGTACATAAAAACTGGTACTAGAGTTTTTTTGAAAAATCCTGAAGAATCTACCGAATTATCTCTAATTATTGTGAAGTTTTAGCTTAAAAGTTGATAATTTGAATGATATTTCTCGAAAAATCACTATAAAATTGAAATTTAAAATATCTATAAATAAAATTTATCCAATATATATGAAGGGTGAAAACATAACATGTCCATTTTGTAAGAAAGAAATCCTAAAACATAAACTCCATTTAAAAAACAAACAACTTTACGAAAGTGAACTGAATTATTTAAGGAATTGGGCTAAAGAAAATCAAATTGTCGATCATGAAAAGATGTACAATATAGAAAAATTGCGTGAATTAAAGAAAAGCTTTAAGGAAGATAAAAAAGATCTCAATCTATTTACTGACAAAAAAATTCAATCAATCGCTGAAAAATTGTCCATTGAAACAAACGATAAAACTAAGTCAGAAATCATCGAGCAAATAGGTGAAACTCTTAACGAAAAACCTAAAAATATCATTGATGTAGAAGTTTTATCCTCAATACACGGTCTTTTCAAGCAATACATTTTAACAAACTTGAACGACAATTTCATGTCAATTTACAAATATCTTTCAATTATGCGGCCAGAAATTAAAAGTTTAATCGAGAAATTTCAAGAAAATGTTAAAAATATGAAAGGATATCTCTCTTTGGAATGTGAATATGAACGAACTTTAGTGAACGGTGAAACACAAACGTGTCCAATGTATTTTACTATAAAAGCAGACGAAATCTTCGATGTAAACGATTTTATCACCAAACAATTTAATAAATTAACACATTGTGAACAAACAAATAATCCAAATAAGGGTTCTGGATGGACATTTAAAAGCTGCAAACAACTAGTTTTGAGCATTAATAAACACAAAATGATGAACGCAGGATCATATATCGATTTACTAAAGAAAATCAAAGATAAAAAAGCTTGTATAAATATCAAAAATAAAGATGACTATTGCTTTATTTATTCTATCCGATGCGCTATTGAAAACCCCAAAAGAGACTGTGAAAGATCAAAACAATATGAAAAATTTGTAAATGACGAGATATTTTCGGGCTTTGAGTATCTATTGTCTTTGAAAAATATACAGTTATTTGAGAAACGAAGTTACAATTCCAAGTATAAGTATCCTAAATTGTCTATCAATGTCTACAGTTTTGATGAAAACATTAAGGTTGTTCCGTTACAAATTTCTGAAAAATATGATGCTGAGTTAAACATTGACTTATTGTATTTTAAACAAGATGATAAATCCCATTATGTTTTGATAAAAGATTTAAGTAGATTAGCGAGTTCTCAATTATCAAAAAATGCTCACAAGATGTTCTTGTGTCGAAGATGTTTAAGCCATTTCTACAAATCTGGAGATTTAACTGATCATTTAGAAATTTGCAAGCAACATGAAGTTTGTAAGCCAATTATGCCGTTTTCAGGTCAAATAACTAAATTTACTAATTATCAAAAGAAGTTTAGCCATCCGTACGTTATTTATATGGATTTTGAGAGCATATTAGAAAAAATTCCGACATGCAAGAACAATCCACAAAGATCGACTACAGCCAAGATTCAGAAGCACATTCCTTATGGTTTTACTCTATATTTAGTGTCAAATGTGACCAATCACATGTATAAACCGATATGTTATCGAGCCAAAAATGAAGAAGATTTGCCAACAAAATTGTTTGAAGAGTTCAATAAATTATCGAAATACATAGCTAAAAAATATAATTCAAAGAACATGAAGCCGATGAAATTGACTGAAGAAGAAGAAATTTCGTATCAAAATTCTAACATATGCCATATTTGTGAATGGTCTGCTTATGATGTTGAGTCAATTCAATATGGTTTTACTCCTGATAATTGGAAAGATAAGAGTTATAATAAAGTAAGAGATCATTGTCATTTAACCGGCAAATTTCGTGGTGCTGCTCATAGAATTTGTAATCTGAATTTGAAATTTCCCCAGAACATCCCAGTTTTCTGTCACAATATGTCAAATTACGATACTCATTTGTACATAAAAGAGATGGCTAAACAATATGGAAATGTTGATTTGATCGCAAACACAGATGAAAAATATATAAATTATTCTGTAAATTCTGGATATGGCTATGAGTTTGACAATGATAAGCCTAGAAAATTTATAAAGTTTTCGTTCGTAGACACATTTAGATTCATGGCATCGTCTATTGAAAAGTTAGCTAAAAATCTCAAGAAAGAAGACTTCAAACATACAAATCATTTTATACAGGATGGAAGAATATTGAATGAAATTTTAACAAGACTGCCAAATGATGAAGACGAGATTTTTAAAATATTGTCTGGAAAAGGTATATTTCCTTACGAATTTATCGATAGTATTGAAAAACTTGATTACACAGAAGAGCTGAAAATTCAAGATTTCTATTCACTTTTGACAGACGAGAGCATATCTGAGAAAGATTTTCAACATTACTTGAGCGTTTTGGAACAAATTAAAAGAGAAAAATCTAGACAATTACTCTGATTTGTACAATATCCAAGATGTACTATTGCTCGCTGATATATTTGAAAATTTCAGAAACATTTCTCTAAATTGTTATAAACTTGATCCGGCACATTATCTAACAGCTCCAAGTCTCGCATGGGATGCTATGTTAAAATTAACGAAAATAGAATTACAATTGATTAGTGATTATAATATGTATTTAATGATTGAAAAAGGTATTCGTGGAGGCTTTTCTCAATGTATTAAGCGATATGTTAAAGCAAATAACAAATATTTGAAAGATTTCGATAAGACAAAACCTGAAAATTATCTGTTGTACGTCGATGCCAATAATCTTTATGGTTATGGTCTTATGCAAAAACTGCCGTTTAGTGATATCAAGTGGATGAATCCTAAAACATATACAAAAGAAGAGTGGCAAGAAAAAATTTTGGAACTCACTGGCGACGAAGATTATGGCTATATTCTCGAAGTTGATCTAGGATATCCAACAAATTTACATGAACATCACAAGGATTTGCCTCTTGCTCCCGAACATTATAAAAACAAACTTTGAACAACTTTACTGGATAAAACTAAATACGTTGTTCATTCAAGAAATTTGAAATTTTACCTCGAACAAGGGATGGTGTTGAAACATGTGAATAGGGTTATTGCATTCGATCAGAAGCCTTTTATGAAAAAGTACATTGATTTTAACACAAACATGAGAACCAAAGCTACAATTGACTTCGAAAAAGACTTTTATAAGCTCATGAACAACTCTGTTTTTGGAAAATCTATGGAAAATGTGCGAAATAGATGTGATATCAAACTAGGAAATGAAGAATTTTCAATGAAACAGGCCAAGAAAACAAACTTCAAATGCTTTAATATCTTTGACGACAACTGTATAGCGAGTCACATGTACAAACAAAAGGTTAAATTTAACAAACCGATCTACATAGGATTTTCAGTTCTTGACCTATCAAAATTGTTAATGTATGAGTTTTATTACGATAAATTAAAGAAGTTTGACCCAGATTTGAATCTGTGTTACATGGATACAGACAGTTATTTCCTAGAATTGAAACGAGATCCTTTTAAAATTATTTAAAAAAATATAGATGACTTTGATACAAGTTATTATCCAAAAGATCACGAATGGTTCACTACTAAAAAAATAAGGTCATAGGGAAATTCAAAGATGAGTTAAATAGCGAAGTTTTAGAAGAATTTTGTGGTTTGAGATCGAAAATGTACTCATACAAGTATCTAGACAAAAATCCAGTAAGATGCAAAGGAATTAAGAGAAGCGTTGTAAATAAAACAATAAAATCGAAAACTTGAAGAGATGTTTGTTCGAAGGTAAAGAAGAATTTAGAGAGATGACTTGCATTATAAGTTATAAACATGAGTTGTACACAGTTACCATAAACAAGTTAGCACTGAGCGCTAAAGATGATAAGAGAATTATCCTAGAAAATAAGATCGATACAGTACCGTATGGCTATGAAGCGAAATCTAATATTTTAGAAGAGTTAATCAAAGTTGGAAACTTTGATATATAAATGGAAGATGATTTAATTCACTGCCACAAATGTAAGTAAAAAACGAAAAATATAAATTCTAAAATTGTTCAAACTCAAAACGGATTGTATAGAATTGCAGCAAAATGTTCAAAATGTAAGACAAATAACAGTAAATTTATAAATAATCCTTATGAAAAACAAGTAAAGAAAGAATTGAAGAATAAAGATGAAATAGAGAATGAAGCTAGAGAAATTCATGCACCAGTACGAAAGAAGTTTAAAAAGAGAAAAATTATAACAATAGGAATTGACGATTTATGGGCAGCAGATTTAGTTATAATGTCTAACTATTCAGATCAAAATGATGGATTTAAGTATATGTTAAATGTTATTGATACTTTCTCAAAATATGCTTGGTCAAGAGCTATCAAAAGAAAAAACGGCAAGGATGTTTCAAAAGCTTTCGAAGATGTAGTAAAAAATGCCATAAGGATCAATCACAAACCTCCAAACCTACTTCATACAGATAAGGGTTTAGAGTTTAAAAATAAAGAATTTAACGAAGTTTTGAGGAAATACAACATTAAGATTTATCATACTGAAAACGAAGAGAAATCAAGTATTGTAGAGAGATATAACTAAACTCAAAATGAGAGAATGAAAGTAATTTTTGAGATTAATAAAAACTTTAAATGGATCGAAAATTCTCCAAAAAATAGTCAAAAATTATAACGATACAGTTCACAGTACGATCAAAATGAAACCGAAAGATGTGGATAAAGATGCAGAAAAAGATGCAAAGAGACCGTTTTCAAGTATGTTCCACCTGAAATTCACACGAAGACTAAATTTAAAGTCAATGATCATGTAAGAATTGTTAGTAAAAAACAAACATTTTCAAACAAATATAAGAACAATTGGTCAAGAGAAATCTTTGTGATTTATCAAATTAATAACACAGATCCTGTAACTTATAGTATAAAAGATTTAAATAATGAAGAAATAACCAGAAAGTTTTATGAATATGAATTGAGAAAGTCAAAGCTATAATTTTTTCTATATAAATGGAGTCTCAAAAGAAATGTACACAGTGTCAAGAATTTAAAGATTTTGAAGCTTTTTATAAAAATAAGAATAAAAAAGAAGGATTAGGGTCTATGTGTAAGGATTGTCGTAGTAAATATGAGAGAGAATTATACGAAAAAATAGAAATATTAACGTTAGAAGAGAAAAAATGTTGCGTTTGTAAAGAAATTAAGAATATTTCAGAATTTCACAACTGGCATTATAGTAAAGATAAAAAACAAGCTTTTTGTAAGGATTGTGCTATAAGAATTTTCCGAGAAAGTCAAAAGAAACCGACTCATTGCGAATGTGGAAGAGTTCTTCAATGGTTACCTAGTTATGCTAAACATTTACAAACTAAATATCATAAGTCAAGAGTTTTTAATAAAATTTAGTAACATTTTCATCGTGTAATAATTTTTTCTATATAAATGGAGTCTCAAAAGAAATGTACAAAGTGTCAAGAATTTTATAAGGAAAAGAATAGAAAAGACTGTTATTGTAAGGATCATGTTGAATTATATGATAAAATGGACAAATTAATTTAGAAGAGAAAAAGTGTTACTTTTGTAAAGAAATTAAAAATATTTCTGAATTTAATAACTGGCAGTATAGTAAAGATAGAAAAGATGCTTTTTGCAAAGATTGTGCTAAAAAAAATTTCAGAAAGTTATAAAAACGAAAGCCTTGTGAATATGAAAAAAAATTCTACGTACAATGGTTACCTAGTTATGCTAAACATTTACAAACAAAATATAATAAATCGAGAGTTTTTAGTAAAATTTAGAAACATTGGAAAATAAAATTTCCATTTCTGGGTAATCAATTTCAAGTTCTTTAAATCTTTTTGGTATTTCTCTTTTTTGAGCTCTGATAACGTAATAAGGATATTACCACATGTGATTCTTTTTAATTAATACAAAAACATGGTGTTTTTTCTTATCAAAATCTTTACAAACAAGGTCTGGTTTCATTAAGTCAATTTTTACACTTTATTTTCCAATTATTTCCGTTTTGATTTAATCTTTAATTTGCAAGTGTTTAACTTCGTCCTCTAAATATTTAATCTTGTTTTCAAGTTTGTACTCACCAAATTTACGAATACTTGGCAAGACTTCTTTCGTAACCCAATTTTTGAAGATTTTTGCCTCTTTTTTATGTGATCTCAAAATTAAAGAATAAAGTCCAGATTCATTGATAAAAACAGTGTCAGGATGAAGATTGTTAAGGGGCCATTTGAATAGCCCCTTGTTTTTTAAGTAAAAATATTGAATTTTGTCATCATCATCAACATTTAATTTAATTGCGTTTTTTGTTTTTTGCATAACCTAATATTTCACAAACATCTTTAGCCTTAAACCAGATTACTTTGTTTTCGTCTACAATCGTTACAATGTCTTTATTATTGAATTTGAGTTGATTATTGAGTAGGTCTACAAGTGACTCCATTTAGATAGAAACATTTTTAACTAGTAATATTTATTTCAGTATAAAGACCAGATTCATTGATAAAAATAGTGTTGTTTTGAAAGATTGAAGGTAAGCTATTCAATAGCTCCCCTTGATCCATGTCCGTTGCTTCATCATTCTTTCGACAATCTTAAATATATTGTTGTTTTACTCTCATTATTTAATAAATTTCCCTCAGAGTCTTGTATAGTTAGAACGATTTTTTGAATTCTTTTAATATTTTTTCTAATTGGAATATAATCGATTTCATTCGGGTTTTCACTGATTTTTTATCTATAAGCAACATTTGTTAAAAATGTGTACAAAATTTCAGATTCTTTGTGTAAATGTTCGGTATGATTTTCAAAACTAGGTTCAACGAGATTGCAGTGCACTTCAATTACATCGAACGGTCTAAATTTTGGCGTTTTATTTCCTAAATATACCTGATTTGGCTCAATAGTTTCTTGAAAAAACCCTAACAAATCTACAATAATATAATTGCTGAAAACATTATTCTTACTGGTGATTTTATTTGAATTTTGTTCATGAGATATTTTTTTTGCATTTCAAACTTGTTTTCGTCAAAGTTTAAAGATTTATCTGATTGTTTGAATGTTTTCAGATAATTTTTAAGGGAATTTTTTATTTGAACGAAGGTATAATATCCTTTGTTTAAACCATAATATTGTTATGTTCTTCTCACTAAATCCTATACAATAAGGATAACTTTCACTAATATTTATTACAAAATTGTCAGAATAAAAACCGCTTAAACCGATAAAATAATTTGATTCTTCCTCTAAGTGTATAGGATGTTCCAAGTTTAAAACTAATTTAGAGCTTTCTGAAGTCAACTTGAACAGCTTCATTTTCGCTATTTAAATGGAGAAATTTTTAAAGCAAAAAGATCAGATAAAACTTCAAACGTTTGAAGAAAATAAGAAAGATCAACCAATCAGATTGGTAATTGTTGGTTCAAGTGGATGTGGAAAAACAACTTTATTATTGAATTTTATCTACAATAGGTTGATTCCTTATTCCAATTTGTATGTTTTTAGTAAATCTTTAGAACAAGACGCCTATAAAAAATTACAAGAAAGATTTGAAAATATTGAGAAAAACTTAAACAAAAAAATATCACATTTTTATAATGCTTCTGAGGACATAGTTCCATTAAGCGAATGTAAACCCAATTCGTTAATCGTTTTTGATGTTGTATTTTGGAAAATCAGGACGTTATTAAGGAATATTTCGTAATGTCTCGTCACAAAAACATATCTTGTATCTATCTTTCCCAATGCTTTTCAAAGGTTGATAAACAAGTTATTAGAAGTAATTTGAATATGTTGTGTGTTTTTAAGCAAGACGATCACTATTCGAGAAAGATTTACAACAATTATGTGGGATCTGATATGAGGTTTAACCACTTTAATGAGTTATGTGATAAAATTTGGAAAGAAGACTATGGATTTTTAACTATTAATCTAACTTTGAAGCCTAAAAATGGTAAATATTTGAATAAATTTTTTAATATAAACGTGTAATAATCTCGTACGTTTTCACGTTCCACGTTCACGTTTTTACGTTCACGTTCAAGTTTTTATGTTCCACGTTCACGTTTTTACGTTCCACGTTTCAAAATTTTTCTAATTAAATGGCGAACTTAACTTCTGAAGAAGCGAAAAAAACTTGATCAAATCGAAAAGAAATTAATCAAAGAATTTAAAGAACAGATTCGAATTGATGAAAAAGAACAAGAATTTATTCAAAAAATTAATCAACCTGTAACTTCTGCAATTAAAAATGTTGAAGGTAAAATTGAAAATGTTTTAAGCGATAATCAAAATTTGATGAATTTGGTTCCAGTTGTACGAAAATTTGCTGATATTTCGATTCCAGAATCTGAAGTAGAAGAATTTGAATTGCCAAAATTACCATCTTCTACACCATTTAGACCTCGAATCATTGAAGACTCTACCATAGTTGAACCAATAAGTCCTGGAACAACGGATATAATAATTGGTGAAATTGGTAAAAATTCCTTCCTAAAGCAAACGATAGTAAATTGGGTTTGTATTGGGATAGAAAAAAGAAAAGTTTTATGATTGGAAATTTGCCCGTGAATTTTGAGCATAATGATATCATTATTAATGAAAAAACATATGAAGGAACTCAAGGTTTATGGAGATTATTAATAGACAATGACGCTCCAAAAGATGATTTATATTCTGAAGAAGATTTGAAAAAGTATACAGAAATTTTATGGGAATCTGACTCAATTTACAAAAATAATGATCCATCCACTAAAAAACCTAAGTGAAGTAGAGGTAAAAAATATATGAAATTAATTAAACCAATTTAGGAAAAACGAATCGAAGGGTCAGGTGTAAGAAAATACAGTGATAATAAGATTGAATACAGATATATCGACGATTTGACAAAACTCGATGGAATTATTAATTATATTTATGCTCAAAAAAAGGCTGGAAATAACAATTTTTTAAATGAAAAGAAAGCAATTAAAGATTTTATTTCGAACAAACTTGATGAAATGATTGAAAAACGTGATGGAATTAAATATTTAAAACGAATTTTGCCGGCAATAAGTTCATGTATGATTGAGGGTGGCGGAATTTTAAATGATTTTATCAATAATTTACCTTTTGAATTACACGTACCAACTTATCAGTATCTGGGGCCTGGCACAAAACTCGAAAAAAGACTAAAAAGAGGAGATCCTGGTATAAAATAATTAGATCAAGCTGCTATGGAACACGATATTTTTTATGCAAAACATAGAGACACAAATTCCAAACATATAGCAGATAAAGTTTTGCAAGATAAAGCAATGGATAGATTTTTATCAAAAGATGCTAGGTTAGGTGAAAGATTTGTTGCGCTTCCAACAGCCGGAGCAATGTTTTTGAAGAGAAAACTAGGAATGTGAATCGAAGAGAACTTGAAATTTTAACTATATAAATGGAGGTGAACGTAAATTTCAGCAAAAACCAGAAAGAAAAAATAAAATCCGATTTTAAGAAGAAAATACCCGTTAGTATTCAATTTAAAATAGATCAACTAAAAATGGCGAAGATAAGATATTTTTAACAAATAGACAATACAATAAACTCGAAAAACATAAGAAAAACGATAAAGGCGTCAGAATAGAATCTTCTTATAATCAGTTGAAAGAACTTAAAAATGGTGGACTTTTGAAAGATTTATTAGATTTTGGAGAAAATATTCCTGTTGTTAAAAATGTTGTTCCTTATGTTCGTAAAGCTGCTCCAATCATTAAAAAAGACGTGATTCCTATTGTTCGAAACATTTTAAATTGGTTAGATAAAGAGTTGGAAGATGTTACAGGATCTGGATTAGATGAAAAAACTTTGAATTACGTGAAATCAAACATTGAAAAAAAAATTAAACCTTTAACATTCGGGGAATTGGAAGAAATCTGCAAAAGTATTAAACATTTTAGAGGAATTTTCATGAGAGATACATTACCTGAAAAAGTTAAGAAATTTGAGTGTGGAATTGTGAATTTAGACTCGATAATGGGAAGTGGAACGCATTGGATTTGCTATTATAAAAATGATAAGATTGCGTTTTATTTTGATTCGTATGGAAGAATTGAGGACAAACCACCGAGAGAATTGATCCAATATTTGAAAAAATCAAGCGTCTACTACAATTATTCTCAGATTCAAGATTATAAAGATCCCCCAATTTGTGGTCATTTATGTGTTTTTGTTTTGAATGAACTGAGTGATGGTAAAGATTTTAAATAAGTTGTTAACAAATTATTACTTAATAAATATGTATTCACAAAATATTTTTGACGTATTTGGAACACAAATTAAAACAGAAATTATACAAAATGTAGATAATAGTTTGAATTTTGATAGTTTGAGAAATGAGTTTGATAACAAGTTAGAAAATTTATTACAAAACCTTCCAGATTCAGATATGTTTGCTGTCGAGATTGAAGATTTTAAAGCAGGATATGATAACAAACTTGCAAATTTCATGAGTACAAATGAAGTTGCTGATAAAATAAAAACATTGGAAAAAGAAGTTGATGATGGTGTAAAAAAATTATTTACCAATTTAATGTCTCATATCGAAAAAGCTGATAAAATTACTGAAGCGATCAAAGTTAAAAAGAATTATGTTAGTTTGGCTAATAAAAAAAGAATTGTCGGTGTTCTACCTGGTATTGACAAACATGATGTTGTTAAAGAACAAATTTTAAAACCTCTAAAATTATCAGAAAACATCGATATTGATGATTTACATGATCCGAATGTTAAAAATGCCTTAGATATTAAAGGAAAAAGACTTAGCAGCGTTAGTAAGGGAATTTATCCGTTTGATGTTATCGTAAAAGATCAATTCGATGATCATATTAAAATGTTTAATGAACTAAACAAAAATTACGAGAATCATAAACAACATGTTAAAGATTTTACAACAGAAGTCTATGACAAGTTAGAAGCCAGAAATAGAAGATCAGTAGACGATGTTGGTGAATTACTTGATAAAGTAAATAAACTAGAAGAAAACTTTAATAAATTTAAAGAAGATGTTAATAAATCTATTGAAAAAATTACAAAATTTCAACAGTCTTTTGATAAGTTCAGTTTAGATACTTCCAAAACCTTTGAAAATATTGCTCATTAATTTGTTCAATACAGTGATTCATACGCTGATAAATTCCAAAAATTAGAAAAACAAATTAATAAGTTCCATTAATACATTAATAAAATTTATATCTTTTCTTATCGAATTTTACATGATGTTTAAAATTTCTAAATTTTTTCTTAATAAATGGCGGACTACAGAAAGTACGCTAGTGATAATGAAAGGGCGGAGTTAAAAATTTCTATCCAATTAGTAAACAACATTTGAATGAACCGAATAAAAGAACTGAGTTTAATATTGATTTTGGAGATAATTTTTGCTCGTCTAACTTCCAGTTTTATATTTCTGGAACTTTAACAAAACAAGATGGTCAAGCATATCTTGGAACTGATAATGTTAGATTAATCGATAATTTTATACAGTTGTTATTTTCTAAGATTGAAGTAAGAAAACACAATAAATTGATAGAAGAAGTCGAAAACTGTGGCCAATTAAGCACAATTAAAGGAACTATTTCGTATTCTAAAAGTGATGGTATTTCTCAAACTTCTAATGGCTTTGAATCAGATTTTAAATTTGGTGTTTTTGAAGCAGCTGGAAATTTATCTCATTTTGGATTAGGATTTTTTGAAAATGTTACTATTCCGATCTATAAAGGAGGATTTTATCTAAGTTTTATAAGAGCAGAAGACGATGATGTGATTCTGAAGACTGCAACTGGAAATGTTATGCCTGTTGATGGAAAAATAACAATTACAGATTTTTTTATTAGAGTTCCAATGATTGATTGTAAAACCACGAGTAAAATTAGGTTGATTGATGAAATTACAAAAAGTCAAAATATTATGTTTAATTTTCTAGATTGGCAATGTATTGAACCAAAAGGTATTACTGGAACAACTTCTTCGTTCGATATTACAAATATTTATAGAAATATTTTCAATCCCAAGTTCGTTATCATTGGTTTTCAAACAGATAGACAGAATAATCAAGAAAAAAATCCTTCAAAGTTAGATAGTTTGAATGTAAAAAATATCAGAGTAAAATTGAACGATTCTTATTATCCAGATGAATTACAAAATTTGAACATTTTAGGTTCAATTTTTCTAAATGATCCTAAACAATACATCAAAATGTTAAGGTCTTTTCAGAATCATGTATCAGATGTATCAAGATTTTAAGAAAGTTTACTGTAATAATAAGGAAATGAATTACAATCCTAAAGAATTTTTAGCGAATAGACCTATTTATGTCATTGATACAACAAAGAGTTTGACAAATATTTCTGGTTCAAAGAACGATATAATTATCAATATGGATTTTCAAAAAGTTATTACAAACGCGATTTGTTATGTGGTTGTGGTTTCTGAGAAATTTTTAGCCTATGATGTGATTAAGAACGATATTACAGAAATTCAGTAACCATCGCGTTATTTTCGCTATTATTCATCGGATAATTTTAAAACTTTACAGAATTGTTAGACATTGATAAAAACATTGAATTTAAATTATATATAAAATATTGAAAAATAGGGATGATATAAGGAAAAATCTATTTCAAGGTCATGGACCGGAAGTGATGATTTAAAAAAATACTTTTATATTTACTGATTCTATATACCAAATTTTATCAAAAAAGCTCCAATAGTCCTCGAGATATAAGAGTTTAAAGATAAGGGATGATTGGGGTAGATTTTGAAATTTTTGTTATTTTCATGAAATTTTAAGTAGAACTAGCTTGTTTTTGAAGTTTCAGATTTTTCTGATATTTTTTTTATTTTTTTATGAATATTAAGAAATAGGGGATGATTTCACCCTTATAGATAAGTTAAGTCGAAAGAGTTAAGTATTTACTATATGTGTACCAAATTTCATTAAAATCGGTTGAGTGGTTTTTGAACAACAAGGTTTGAAATAAATATTGATATTCACTTATTTAATATACATTGGAAAATATAACAGTTCTAATATCGATTGCAACCATCGATTTTTATTATCGATAAAACTTTGATATTCATAATCGTTTATCGCACGGAAAAAAATTTCATCATGGGCGTTGGCCACGTATATACAGACAGTCATGCTAAATCTCCTCTGTTTTAACGAAATTTAACAAGACATATCATCATTTAGAAGATTCTAATGTATTTGCAAGTTGAAGAAAGAAGAAATGGACCTTATATGAAGTAAGAAGATTGTGTGATGTTCTGTGTTTCTTGTTAAAAGTGAAGTGAAGTGTTCCACTGGGCGTTACCATTCATAGTGTTATTATATTTTATAAGTTATGTACTTTTATATTTGCGACTCGAAGAAAGGAAAAATTGCAAGAAGATTGTGAATTTGTGTAGACATTCTAAACTGTGATAAAAACATTGTGTGAAAATAGTGATGTAAAGTGTTCATTTTTAATACAGAATTAAGTGTTTTTACAGTGATTTCATTGTCGCACACGGCGTGAGCAAACCAAGGTCATCGTGGAACGCCGACGTTAAAAATCTAGCGTTGGTTTAATAAAACACATGATTCCTTTCATCTTCTCCTACTCCCAATTTCTTTTCAGCTTTGTTCAAGGAAAACAAAACAGAAGAAGTTTGAATTGCGCATTGGTAAATCAATAGAGAAATAATTTATCGAGTTCATATTATTCTCTTTCATTCCTTCTAACACTTCAAAAATATACTCTTTCGCTGATGAAAAATCTCGATTTCTTCCGGAATAATCTTTGTAATCATAGACAAAATATCCTAAATAGTTGTACAATAGAATGAAATTATTTCTATTTATCTCTGTTGTAGAAATGTAAACATAAACATTTGTGCTGAAAAATTTATATCTCGGCAGAGTTAGTTCCATAATTTCCATTTATAACAAAAATTCTTTTTGTTTAAATGGAAGAGTATAATGCCAACTGTTACAAGTGTTATAATAGAAGAGAAATTATTGATAAAAGATATTTAGTTTGTAGAGATTGTCATTTAATTTTGTACGAAAGACCTAAACCTAAGAAATTTCGAAATAAACTAACACATTTGAATAATCTGTTTACAAAATTGCAATATGGAGGTAAAAAACAAACTGTCGTGCCGTACTAGATCACGACGGACGTAGGGTACGTTACTAAAGACACTCAAATTACAAGTAAAACATTTATTGAAATTAGCAAACACAAACTCACAATAATTTCATATTAAACTACAATTTTTGTCAGAATACTCAATCCTTGTGTGAAAGTCTACTCATTTAAGTATTTACTGTAAGAGGAGGAATTAGAATCGAGAAATGAAATTTAGATTTAGTTCATTTATAATTTGGAAGGTTTGGATTCTTGGCAAAACGTTAACAAACGGCTAGCGCATAGTTAAGGGAGAGGGGCCACTTACTGTGTATCTCATCGGTCTGCTGAGCATCAGGACCAGGAAGGGACTGAAGAAAAATTCTACAACTGAGGAGTCACTGGATTCTCCCTACTCCACTTGATCTAGTTAATTTCTATTCGTTGTTCGATATCTAATAAGAACTTCATTACCATAAATGGTGTTGCTCTGAAATGGCGAACCAGGATTGGCTCGTTATATGACCTACATCATTGTGCTACTTTTAGTGTATCGCCAGTGATTACGCATTATCGGTTTCCTGTAGGAAACTTCCAATGTCCTATTTCTCATGGGAAAATAGTTTACAGAAATCTAATAAAATAATTAATGAAGATAAGGGTACCATGGTGCTACAGCATCACATTCGACCCACCAAAAAGGGAAAAATCATACCTGAGGAATGATTTTTTCCAACTGTAAATTTACTGAGAATGTAATGGAAGTGTGATTTGGTTACAATCATATCAACTGATAGATTACTTCGCGGTGGCTAGGCGTCTAGCCAGCAGTGGTAAGTCGTTATCTTACCTCCTTCCTTTGTCAGAGTCTAGTGACTTGTTTACACGGATCTGAGTATTCCTTGACTGACTAAAATACTTAATGTAGATACATAATGGATAAAATAAACGTAGGTAAAGTAAAATATATTCTACCTATAAAAATTAAGCTAGAATACATATAGGTTTTCACTATTTAAAGTTATTAGTGCATAGACAAACATCAAAGCTTTTATTTTATTTATTTATTTTTTTTTTATTGCGTAAGCATATATTATCTGGAAATTACAATCAAAGCATATTTAAGGTTTATATAAATTTTCTATTAAATACGCTATCTAGTAACGCTAGTAGTAAAGAGTAATATAAGACCTATTTACCAAGCTTTGCATTGCGGTTACGTATAATTGAAAAGCTAGTAATATAAATATATAATAATACATAGTGATAATAATATGGCTTTAGTCGGAATTTCAATGTTTTTCCTGATATTTTTTTTTCGAGAATTTTGTTGTCACGGCAGTATAATATTTTATTCAGTATTTTCGCTATCGTTTTTGTTGATAACAGCTTGTTTGCGGTTTTAACAGTGTAAGGATGTGGTGTTGGTGGGTGGCGTATTGCGTTACAGTATGTTACATGTTACACAGTACTTAGAGTGAGTTGGTCCTCACCTTGTGTACAATGTGGTTCGAGATTTCTTTCGATACCTTCACGGCTATTCCTCCCGCCACTATTGAGGAGTGGTGTCATGTTGTAGTGTCGATGAATACAGTGACGCTTGACATCGAGGTGTATGTTTATCCATTTGAGCCGGATTCTGGTGACGAGCACACAATTTAAAATGTTCAGTAAGGTAAGTTTCTTTTTATTTCTTTTGCTATTATGTTATTTTGTTCAAAAGGAGAAGACTAGTGTAACAATACCACGTTATCAGGACATCGTATAGAAATACATTAAACTAGTAAAACACTCATGATTAAATATGACTACAACTAGAATTTTACGAAATAATGGATATATTAGACGTAATACTAAACTTAAACTTAGTCACAACCTTGTTTACTTTTTTTTTTTTATTTATTTTCTTTCATTTCATTTTGCCCTTCCAATTTTCTTTTTGCCTACACTGCACTTCACTTGATGGTTCACCCTGGATGCTCGGAGTAGGTAGTTGATGTTGCCAGCTGTCTTAACACCAGGTTGCAGGGAATGGAGGTGGCTCAGGTGCCATGGTTGAATCTTCCTTCAGTTGGTCCAAGTCTTTGGAGTTTCTCCTGCGGTAGGTTTGACTAGGAGTAGAGTAGTGTGATCTTCGGTCAGTTTGTAATATGATATGACTGTAGATGGTTCGAATGATGACTATTGACAGGAGCAGTGATATCAATAGGGTTAGTATTAATATTCCAGCAATAATGTAGTATATAAAGTTCTCTTGAGATATGGCTGTGTGATTGGATGTAATATTCCTCGACACATCTGGTTCATTAGTAGGTGTTGTTCCACTGGGTGGCATGGTCTCGGTGCTGACGACAATGGTTGATACTTTGGAGAAGATCTGAGCAATTCTTAATTGTTGACGGATACCCTTGTAGTGAACGGGTGGTGTTCTGGCAGTCACAATCATGTGGGTGATATTACTGTGAATGGCAGGTACTCTCGGTGCAGTCCAGGTCAGTGTAGTGTATTCAAGACTGTAAATGTGAAACCCTCTCCATACGTTTGCCGTGCTTTTTTTTTTAAATTATAATTTTAGATGTTATTCTCAGTCTATGGTTAGTGGTCATTTTATAACTATACATTTTTTTTTCTTACATATTAGACTTACTTACCAAATTAAATGTCTTTATTTATGTGTTTTTGTTTTTTTTTGTTTTTTTTTCAATTAAAATTTACTCCTATATTGTGGTATATAACAGCTTAAAAAACAGATCGTGAGAGCAGCGAAAAGACAATAACTTTATCAAAATTGATTTAAGTTTCCCTACATTTCGATCTGGTTCTCAAAGCAGGGCCGTCATCAGGAAATGTGTGTGGTTGATCGATTTCCATGCTTTCCGGTTCCCAATCCCTATCTTTAGGGTCGTCCGGGGGTTCATCCATTTCTGTGTCGTCGGGGTCGAATTCAATAGGTGTTACCTCGTGGACTACATCCTCTACGAAATTATCGTCTACTAGAATTGGACCATCTACCCAACTTAATTCTCCCATCTGTACGCCACTAGATTCCTGAGTCGTATGGTTTTCAAAATTATTTTCTTGTTCAACCGACGGTATGTCTTGAACTTTAACGGGTCTTTTATTTTCAGTTTCCGGTGATAAACACGCTTTCAATCTATTTACATGTAAATTTGTGAGTCTACCATTAATGTCTATTTTATACACGAGTTCATTTATTTTGTCCACCACTACATGAGGTCCAGACCAGTAGCGTTTGAATTTAGCCTGAGCTCCCTTCTTAATATCTGGATGATAAACATAAACAAAACTACCCACTTCATACTCCTTGAGTCTTGTGCCCTGATCATAGTACTCTTTATTTTTTAATCTAGCCTCTTCTGTTAGTTTAGCGGCTAATTCATTGGCTTCTTTAATTTTGTCGGCCAGGTCTTCTACTGGTGTTCCAGTATCACCTGAATGAGCATACTCATCGTCTAAAGGTAATCTCATCTCCCTACCGTGCATAAGAAAAAATGGTGATTGCTTGGTAACCGGATGTTTGGCATTCCTAAGTGCCATTAGCACGTATGGAATGTATTTATCCCAATTTCGGCTGTCTTTGTTAACGTAATGGGACACCATAGCGGCAATTGTACTATGTTGCCTCTCACATAGTCCATTACTCATCGGATGCATAACAGTTGTCTGAATTTTGGAAATTTTCATTAACTTGCACACTTCTTTAAACAATTTCGAAAGGAAATTTGCGCCACAATCAGTTAGTAAATATTTAGGTACTCCTAATCTAGTGACAATATTAGTAACAAAAGCCTTTGCAATCGACTCAGCTGTTTGGTCGGGTATCGGTACTGCTTCAACCCATCTAGTTGCATGGTCAATAAAAGTCAAAAGATAACGATTACCGTTTCCGGTGACCACTAATGGTCCGACTATATCCATACTAACCATGTCCATAGGGACTTTGACTGTATCAAAGAGACCCATGGGAGCAGTGTATCTTTTACCAGGTTTCCTTAAGTTACATGAATGACACTTAGTGACATATTCTGTAACGTCTTTATTCATGGTAGGCCAGTAGTATTGTGATTTTATTGAATCTAGTGTTTTCTTTATGCCTTGATGACCACTGAAAACACATGAATGGTGCGTTTCTAATACTTTAGTGATCATCCCTTGAGGAATCACTAATTTCTTTTCTTCGTCATCTGACTTGTACAATAAGCCATCGATATCATAAAGGAAATCTTGGTTTTCTCCTTTCTTGATTTGGTTACTTATTTCATTGCAAAAGGGATCAACACGTTGTGATTGCAGAACAACATCACGAGACCAAATAGGCCTACAAATAGTTCTTATTCTAGACAACGCGTCTGCTGCCTGATTTAGTTTGCCTTTTCGGTGTTCAACGTCGAAGTCAAACTCCGAAAGTTTGAGAGCCCACCTAGTCAATCGACTGTTAGGGTCTTTAAGTGAAAAAATCCATTTAATGGCTGCACAGTCTGTTCGAAGGGTGAAATGATTACCATATAGATAACATCTCCACGCTTTTGTTAACATTACAACTGCAAGTAATTCTCTTTCGGTTGCTGAATAGTTTTGTTCACTTTTGCTTATACTCTTGGAGAAATAAGCTATGGGCCTTTCTCCTTCGTCATATACTTGTGATAATATCCCACCTACACAGTACAAACTTGCATCGCTTGTTACTATAAAGGGTTTATCAAATTGAGGATACGCTAGTAACGGAGGGGTAGTCAATGCTTTTCGTAGGGCCTCAAAGGCCGCATCTTGCTTGATTCCCCACACAAACGGACGGTCTTTGCGAGTTAAATCGGTTAAGGGCTTCGCAAGTTCTGAAAAGCCTTCCACGAAACGTCTGTAGAAGGAACAGAGGCCAATGAATGACCGAACGTCCTTGACATTTCTTGGCACTGGATAGTTAACCACTGCGCTTATCTTATCAGCTTCCGGACTGATGCCGTCTACACTAATAATGTGACCTAGGTAATGTACTTCTTTACGAGCGAATACACACTTCTCAGGTTGGCAAACTAAGTTTGCCTCCCTCAATTTTTGAAATACTTTCCTCAAATTTTCAGCATGTTCATGGATATTTTTACCATAAATCAAAATATCATCTAGGTATACTAATGCGCCTAATCCTTTTAGACCTGCGAGAACAGAGTCCATAACTCGCTGAAATGTAAGTGGTGCAGAACATAATCCAAAAGGCAATCGCTTAAACTGATACAATCCTTCTTCTGTTACAAAAGCAGTTTTTGACCTATCTTCTTTTGCAACCTTTATTTGCCAATATCCGCTACAGAGATCACATACTGAAAACCATTGACATCCTCCTAAGGCATCAAGGGTTGTTTGTATTTGGGGTAGCGGGTATGAATCTTTCCGTGTCACTGAGTTCAAAGCACGGAAATCCACACATAAACGCCAGGTAGGTTGATAGTCAGGGCTAGCATCAACCGGTCGTTTCTTTAATACCAAAACTATTGGAGCACTCCATGCACTATCACTCGGCTCTATGATATCTTTATCTAAAAGTTCAGTTATTTGTTCTTTCACTACTTGTTTGTGTACCTGGGGCAACCGATACGGATGTTTACGAATTGGTGCGGCTTCACCGGTATAAATATTGTGCTCAATTTTACTTGTACACCCTAATTTCTTTTTCCCATCATAAAATACATCTTTGTATTCCAACAAAACACTACGTATGACTTCTTTGGACTCCCCATCCAAATGAGCAACTTTTCTTTCAATTAGTTCGTCGACGTCGACTATTTCCTTTCCCAGCACAGCAACTAAAGTGTCAGGGCGGATACCTTCTGAGTCACTAACAGACTCACAACACTTTAGGCCATCTGGTAACACTGGAGGTACGCTCACCTCCTTCGAGAAACCTTCTCCATTCATACGAGGAATGCAGAGCTCCCGGCTTCTACACTGCTCAACAATCACACACACATTCATACGTTTCTCGTCTACTAATACAGGAACTGCGGTGGCCACTCGCATCCCTCTCATTAAACTCAAATTTTCTCTACTCATATTTACCAGCTGGTACGTCATACACAAAACTCTCGAATTACCCTTTACACCGGGTTCTACAAAAACTCTACTAACTACATGTGCACCGTGCACTGCGGGAATACTAAAATCAATTGGGTGAGCATACACTGTACTCGGGGGGTCAAGGCCTCTTGTATTAGGGAATGCTTTTAGCACCGCCCTAAACCTAATTTCACTCATTGGATCCACTACTAGTTCTTCTGGAACCACTACGTGCCAGGCAATGTCTTCTTTTGGAATCGGGTTAGCTACTCCCTCCTCCTCAGAATAGTTGTTTTCTTCTTCGTAGTCTTCTGGATCCCCCTCGAAGCTTATTACATCTGTTCTCAAATTTATCACGGCACCTAGTTGTCTTAAAATGTCTAATCCTAATATCCCTCCATATGGTATATCTAATCTTCCTACTCTAAAGACTACTGGTTTGCATCTACCAGCTACGTTAATCATCATTTTTTGAATCCCCAGAATTTCTAATCGGTTTCCTGTTACTCCTTTTACTATTGAGTTATCAAAAAATATAGGCTGACTACTGACGCCCTCTTTTAATAGTGATAAAACAGCCCCTGTGTCTACTATCAAGGATACTTCCTTATTTTCTATTATCCCTACTACTGTCAGGTCCCCATTCGTGGTGGTTAATACACTAGGTATGACAAACTGTTTATCACTACAACTAGGCCCGATAGAAGGACGCTCTTCTAAGCTACCGGACCTCTCCTGTTTTCCGAATTTGATTTGGAGCATTTATTCGCATAGTGTCCTCTTTCATGACATTTAAAACATTCTACATTTTCAATTGCACGTCCCCCGTTTCCTCTATACTCCGCATTACGATTCTGAAATTGAGTTCTCTGCCCTTGGTCACCTCTACCATGACCCAAATTAGTATTGTTATGATATCCCCCTCGAGAACCTCGACCTCTACCATATCCTCTAGCAACAGCACTTGCATTATGCGTTCCCCTTCCCGGATTCATATTGTACCCATGTTTCGGGGCCCTACAGTCTCTAGCCATGTGGCCCGGTCGATTACAATTGTAACAATTTACCAAAGTAGCAAACACCGGTTTAGGTTCACGGCCAGACTGACTACGCTCGTCTGCTGATATCATAACTGCATATCTAACTGCCTCGTCCCACGTTTCCGGAAACTTCTGCCTCGTTACTTGTCCCGTAACCCCACTGAGACCATGTAAAAATGCCTGAAGCATTCTCATTTCAGCCTCTTCGTGTACGATTCTTTGCTCAACTGGATCCTGCCTATGTGAGATGGTAAGAACACCAAGTCGTCTTACGCGATCAGCAAAAGCCTCGACACTTTCGTTCCTTTGCTGTACGGCATTAGATAAATTAGAATAATGATACTGCTGTGTGTGTTTCCCTGTGAATCGATCTACCATCGCCTTTTTAATTTCATCATACCCTAATTCCTGTCCTGAGTGGTCCAAAAGTGTGGATAGGAACGTTGCAGCAGCGCCTTTAACTTTTAGCTGTAAAATACGGACCATGTCCTCTTTAGACCAACGCCCTGTGCCCGCGGCATTTTCGAATAGCCGAATAAAATCTTTTACAGATGGACCCGAACCATCACCCCGAAATATTTCTATAAGATTTGCTACAGAGAGGTCAATTAACCGTGCTGGCGCGACTGGAAGTGGTTGTTCAATTTGGGCCACTACGGGATTTGCGTTCGGTGCCGGGGGTTGTTGTGGAGGCTGATTAGGTGCTCGGTTAGGATTCATGATGCTGGAAATAATGTTAATTTATTAGCGTTATATTGTAAAATAGCACTTCCTCTAAATAGCACACCGCCACGCGACGAAGATCCGCGAAAATAAGTCCGCTCACAAGTAGTGCTATTCCCGTGAATGCTGTCCCAGTGATGAAGAAAATAAAATTACTACACAAACCCATGAAATACAACAAAACAAGTTAAAATAATTTTATTCTTTAATCAAGAAAATCGATCACAAGCTGAGTTACTTTAACTCTTACCACATTACTGTCGTTTGTATAATTGGAGTGACCATTTATGTACTTCTCTATAATTCTCTGTATGAGATTTCTAAGTAGAGTCTCACAACCGTCCAGAATAAGATCTGGGTTTACCACAGGAAGATAATAGACCGTACTCGGCTGGCTCATGACACACACAATCTATTTTTATTGTTTATCCATACCGTAACGTCCGGTTCCGATTACGACTATTTAAATGTCTTAAGTTTATTTTCCTTTCTTGGTATATCATAAACCACCTCGGTAGGACCTGAAAACCTTACTTGTTTTACATTTAAGGGCTAGACTATCCGTTGAATCAGGGACTACAGCTGTAGCGACCGCGTTTTGGTTTGTCGGCTTAATATGTTCGTAATGTGCTGTAACTATAGCAGACCTTGTTCCAATTTTTGTATAAAGTTCCGATTTAATTTCCACCTGTCCTGGGGTATTAGACTGTCCCGGCGGTTTACCAAATGGTCGTTTTTCCATGCAAATTTCAAGTTCCTCTTGTTTACTATCACCGGTGCGGAACCTCCCCACCTTAGAACCCAGTTTAACAAAAGTTACTCCAAACTGTGGGAAAAGTTTAAAAACACATAAGTTTTCCTCACATATAAATCAAACGGATTTTCCCCTCTTTTCTTTAAAAAATAACGAACTACTTTCACCAAATTCTTTTTAGTTGGAAAGTGAACTCTTTTTGTTGCTCTCCAGCAAGATAATGCAGAAACACCCTCTAAGATCTCCTCTTGGAACACAAAACCTGACTTAGTATTAACACCAATCCACAATGTTACTAGCCTGGGTTTACCAATATGGTAGTAGAACAACTTAGTTCTAATTTTGTCTAGTTGTGATACGAAATTTCCATAAACATAAAGAGTCATTAACTTCAATTGATCATAGGTTAAACATTAACAATCATAGCATCCATTTACTAATTATACTAAATTACTACAAGACCACTAAACATAGCACTAATTCTAATTCCTCTCCTTAAAATTATTTAGAGCGCTTTAGTTATCAAAGATCCCTCAATTGAAAAAGGGATCCCACTTCTGACACCAAAATATGTCGTGCCGTACTAGATCACGACGGACGTAGGGTACGTTACTAAAGACACTCAAATTACAAGCAAAACATTTATTGAAATTAGCAAACACAAACTCACAATAATTTCATATTAAACTACAATTTTTGTCAGAATACTCAATCCTTGTGTGAAAGTCTACTCATTTAAGTATTTACTGTAAGAGGAGGAATTAGAATCGAGAAATGAAATTTAGATTTAGTTCAATTATAAATTGGAAGGTTTGGATTCTTGGCAAAACGTTAACAAACGGCTAGCGCATAGTTAAGGGAGAGGGGCCACTTACTGTGTATCTCATCGGTCTGCTGAGCATCAGGACCAGGAAGAGACTGAAGAAAAATTCTACAACTGAGGAGTCACTGGATTCTCCCTACTCCACTTGATCTAGTTAATTTCTATTCGTTGTTCGATATCTAATAAGAACTTCATTACCATAAATGGTATTACTCTGAAATGGCGAACCAGGATTGGCTCGTTATATGACCTACATCATTGTGCTACTTTTAGTGTATCGCCAGTGATTACGCATTATCGGTTTCCTGTAGGAAACTTCCAATGTCCTATTTCTCATGGGAAAATAGTTTACAGAAATCTAATAAAATAATTAATGAAGATAAGGGTACCATGGTGCTACAGCATCACAGTCCAATTAATAAAACATATTGAAACTGCTATATCTGAAGTATTATCATATATTGTCAACTTAAGTTTTGAAACAGGCAAATTTCCTTCTAAATTAAAACAAACTATAATTGTACCTATTTTTACGAAAGGCAGCCCCGAAATGATACAAAACCACAGACCGATTGCTCTATTGCCTATTATATCTAAAATTCTTGAGAGGTGCATTAAATCTAGGCTACTTTCATTTTTAAATAGCAACAACTTTTTTTCATCTAACCAATTTGGCTTTACTAAAGGTAAAAGTACAGAATCGGCTATTGCAACTTTTTATGGAGGGAATTTTAAACAGCATAAATAATAGTCATAAATATACAGGATTATTTATAGATTTTTCAAAAGGCCTTCGACCTTGTTGACATTGACATACTTCTAGACAAATTAGAACTCGCTGGAATAAGAGGACCTTTGCTAAACTGGTTTAGTAGTTTTCTAAAAGAAAGAACCCAGCAAGTAAAAATTCAAAACTGTCTCAGTCACGCAAAATCTATTGTGAAAGGTGTACCCCAGGGATCGCTACTGTCTGCAACACTATTTTTAATTTTCATAAACTATTTAATGAATGTTCCATTCAAGGGTAAAATAATAGCATTTGCCGATGACGTTGCCATCCATTACTCCAAGAAAAGTTGGGAAAACATATGGGACAACATTAATGAAGATTTGCAGTCCTTGGGAACCTGGTGTATTAACAACAGAACGAAAATAAATGCTGAAAAGACAAACTTTATTAATTTTGACCTAAAACAATACTCTTTCCCTAATACTTTAAAATATCACGATTATTTAAATTGCTCAATCAATGATAACTGTCCCTGCCCGATTATTAGTCAAGTAACTCATATAAAATATCTGGGCGTAATTCTAGACGAAAACGCTTCATGGAAGCAACACATCTATCATATACAGACCCAATTAAGAAAAAATATAAGAACGTTCTATTATTTAAGAAATCTTTTAACCGATGACCTTTTACGTATGCTATATTTTGCCTTAATCCAATCAAGACTGACTTATGGTATAGAAGTGTGGGGTGCAGCAAACAATACCACACTAAATCCATTAGAAATCATACAAAAACACTTTATAAGGATCATAACATTTAAATCCAAACACGAACCGTCCTTGCCTCTATTTCGCCTCCAAAAAATTCTGCCTCTGAAATACCTTTTTATTTTTAAAGTATTAAAACTGTTTTACATACGTAGTGGTAATAAATGTTCAAAACAATTTCGCTTCTATACCAGGGCAGCTTCAAAAGTAACATACATTAGACCAAAAGTGAATAAAACTATATTCAGTAAAACATTTATATTTTTAGGCCCAAAAATTTTTAATATTTCCGATAGACATAAAAAACAGTCAAAACATAAGGCTATTTCAGATTAAATTAAAATCATGGCTGTTTGATAAAGACAACATTAATGACCCGGTAGAAATATTACATTAGCTATAATTATGAAAATTAAAAACGAATTCCTATTGTAGATATATGGAATAGAGTTTATATGCGTTTGTGTAAATATTTTTAAGTATTCAATTGTTTGGCTTTATTTAAGGTATTGGATGTTTTTAGTTCACCTACTGGCGAGGTTACTTAGTGAAGTGATAGTTTACTTAGTTTATCTTACTTACTCGTATTAATGTAAAGTGTACTTTGGTTCAGTTAAATAAATAAGTGCTGACACTGCAGCGGACCGCTAGGTTACAAGTAATATTTAGACTGTTTGATGTAAGAAGTTCTTGTTTATTTTCATTGTGCTAGTCACCTTTACTTGATGCGGTGACTAGTCATTCCAAGTTTTTTTACATATGTTTACCTTTGTTATTTGATGGTGGAAATAAAAATACATTCTTATTCTTATTCTTATTCTTTAACTTTATTTCTATAAGCCCTATTACCCACTTATTCTCTACCAGTCTTCTGTGGTTATTGTTTCTCTTTCCGATTTTTGCTTCAACTTCTACTACAGCTCCTTCGCCACCTAAAAAATATTTAATTTCAAAATTTCATCTAACCATGCAAAACAAACTCCTCCAAAAATCGATAGCCAATCTAAAACGGTATTTCTGCACTACCGATGAGTTCAAAACTGTATTCGTTACTTTAATATTCATATTTTGTCTTATTCCCACTAAAAGAGTACATTATAGTCAATTTATTTATTTCGCACAAGGTAAACACCAGTTTACATTAATTTGTGCAAAAGCTGATAGCAAATAAGAGCAATACAGTCTAAAAAGAACAATAAAGTTGTACGTGTGAATATTGAATATAAAGCAACATCTAAACTCATATCACAACACTCCTAACGAGACATGCACTGGCTCAGAAGTGAGGGGATTCGACGGCCCCAACACTGCATCACAACTCTCTCAACATTTAAATACAAACTAATGGATAAGGAACAATATTAGGGATAGAAGATGAACTAAAAAAAGAAAAGTCTGAAAAAGAACATTTAACCATGCATACGCTCCTGTAATGAGTAGAAGTTAGCAAGCTATTTCTTAAGGCGAGTCTGAGAACATTGAAACAGGTTGATGTGTTTGGTATGTTGCTTCCCAGTCGATGAAGACGAGGCAGAGCACTGTAGTAGGAATACTGCGTATATTCTGTAAAACCAATTCGGAATGTTAAAAAATTCTTCTAAAATGTGTTTTTTGTACTTCTGTTGCTTGAAAAATTGCTGTGATCTTATCGCAATATTGAACATTGCTCGATGTTAACAAATAAATTTCGACACAAAAAGCGTACCTTAATTGCCATTTTTATAACCAATCTTATTACTCATAGGTAAATGCTTTTACTTTAATCAACATAAATTATATTTCCAAAATATTGTTTATTTTGATAAATTAAAACAGCTGGCATTGATTAATTATTAATATCTGTAAGAGAAATGTTTTTACATTCGATAGTTTCTGTATTTCAGATTGATAGTTGCTTTACTGATTATTTAATAGTCGTGGCCTTTTACTATATTGTTGTAAAGGTTACTAGTATGTGTTAAGGAGTTTATTATAGCGGTTAACATTTTCTGGCGGTTTTTTTTTTGCTATATAGTATAATCCATTAAATCGCTTAAAATGGTAATAATATTTATAGTATATTGTTAGTGTATTAAGTTAAAATTTCTCATTTATTTGGGGTTTTTATCCTAGTGTGATAATATAGAAGGAAAAGTTAAATTTATGTAGTTATCGAATTATTTTAAATATTTTAGTAAAATGACAGGTTAACTTAAGAACTTTTGCCAACTATTATACAGTACTTTTTTGTTATTTTAACATTTATTTAATAACGTTTCGGATAAAGAAACACGTTATTTAGCTTCGAAAATACTCAGAGATATTAATTTCGAAGGTATTAACTTTAGAGTTAATATTCTCTATTCTATAGAGAATAGAACATGACACCTTATCAGGTATTTAGATTTATCAACTACAAATATTTTTACTCGAATCAGGCAAATTGTCATACATCTATTACCACAATAGAAAAACCCTCCAATTTCTTCTAAACAAACTTTAGAATTAAACAGACAGACGGTATTCTGGTGTAACAGATGCCCGTAATGACCAAACTTAGTCCTCTAAGTGTTGTGATTGTTTCAGCTTAATGAAGGTGAAGACTTTGTCATTGGCTGAGTCATAGTGAATCGTATAATTCGAGTAGTAATATATTTCACCTGAAAAGCAAGACGACTTCATTGATAAAATATAATTCTTTATAATAAAATAATCCTAAGCATAATAAAATAATCAACAACAATTTCTTATATCCGGTTTTCAATAAGATAGTTACACATAAAAATTATAACAATTTTTATAAATAATAGTCCTCTTAAAACAGGAAGTAGCTAAACTGTCTACATAAATTTCAAGGCATTTTTCTATATACAAAGTGTAACTAAAAGTCTCGTTTCATCTACTGTATGTCTTTATGTTTGTATATTTTACTTATATTTGTATTACAGAAACTGTTACAGCTCTCATCAGACTAAACGTAAGGGAAATATCTTAAACTCGAAGTATATTTAATGGTCGAAATTAGGCACTTTGTGACCGAACTACTACATTTTCCGGACCAACTTAATATATATTTCATTAATCTGAACAATTATAAATACACTACTACGGTACCTGACGTAGATTAAATAGAGTAGAAGTTGTTACTTTTTGGCTCTTCACACCTCCCTCTTGACTGATAAATGCTTCTATAGTACCAGGAACACCTTAGAACAGAAGGAGGTTATTTAAAATGGAAACTTGAAATATATAAATCATCGCCATCTTGATATTTTTCTAAAAGTTACACTTCTTAACGGAGTCTTCCAAGCTATGTACAAACACTGACTATATACAAAGTTTGATCTGAATCTATTTAGAAATGAGATAGTTATCGTGTTCAAAATAATTCTCGCTAAAATTCAGATTAATTCATACATTGTACACCAGCAATTTTGAAAACATATGACATTAATAAACCTGCTCATACAAACATTGTTGTAAAATGAATGGAATGAATTTTAAAAACACATGTTCACCTTGCGATTGAATATATACTCTCTTATATACATAACCATTATTTTCCAAACGTTCTTGAATACTGAACATGAACTCCCCATTCAGCCTACAGGAACCTTCATAAAAATGGTCGAACCATATTATAAAGACAACAATAGCACAGTTTATAAAAAATGATGTAATCAGTAACTGACTTAATTTTGTTTTACCACAACACCGCTGTATATGATACAACCGTCTTCATACTAGCCTTATTGAATTATGAACGTGAGATATGGACGCCAAACTCGTTACTCGGTCCTTTAGTAGAAGTAGGCATTTCTAGATGTAGATATAATGTCCTCGTAACTCCAACTAGTAGAGAGGAGAGCCGATATGGCGTCCAGACACGCGGAGCTATTCGCGGTGAAAACTTTCTTGTAACATTCAATCGAAAGCAGAGTTCACATTGGGGTAAGACTAGAGTTTTAAGGGGTGCAGCTGATACTGATGGACGCTATCCTCATTCATGTCCTTGAACCCAATTTCTGGCCTAGAGGGGACGGGTTCCTTATAGTGACCCCAAATCTACGGAAATCAGCGCTTACGATTCAATACAAAGTCAGGACCACCGAAATAAACTGGAGGCCATAAATTCTTCTAGAATAACTTTCTTGAATAAAGTGTGTGAATGAGAGGGGCAGTAATGGATATGAGGAAGTTTGGAATGTCCTGACAGTATAACACGTACGACTGCGGCATATACGTGTATGCTTTTTCAGAAGCCGTGAGACATGGCCTGTCTATCTAAGACTAGAGGATGGATATCGCTGAAATCCGATATAGGAGTTTATGGGAAATAAAATAGGTTCACAAGAAAGAAGTCTGACAATATGAATTAAAAGAAGAAAACTCATGCTTGGGTTCCATTTGTATTCCTTGTGCGGTTCACTCATCCATACATGAAAAATGTTTATCAATGCATTAGACCGATGTATTTAACCGTAAAATAACAGCACTGCTAAAATCCGAGCATTTATTGTGCAACTTTAACGTTATTTAACGTTTTTTAAAAGGTATAATTACTGTTAAATATAGTATATATCTCTATGAATGGGAATAATATTATAAATGTCCTGGACTGTCGCAGTGTTTTGCATGACTGATTGTTACGCCTGTTGAAGTGATGATAGATGATTGTATCTACAAGAGGTAGCAAACAGTGATCACCAGTCGATATCAGCACAGAAAATAAATCTCGTATCTTTTGTCGTCTCGATCACCGCAGTATCGGTTTCCGATAAGTATTTTATCATTACCTGTGGTTCTTTCTTAACCTGGTTAGTGTTGCGAAAGAAGTTTAATGTAACAATATACTCTCTAAATTCTCTTTACTGCAATATGTTTGGAGTAAAAATATACTAGAATGTTTATATACACAAATAAAAAAATATTCCAAGATAACAATAATTCAAGTCGCCATTGTTAATAATATTTTGAAAGTCATGATTCAGTATGAGTAATTTATAGTGTCAAATTATTACAACTAAATAAATTGTGGGGATCTTTATGTGCATTTTACTCATCAGTATTTTTATACTACCCTTAAAATTGATAAAACCAATGAATTTATTTTCGTGACAAGGCTACAAATAGTAATATTATTAATGATTTAATACATTTAAAAAACCTACTTACTAGGAGTTTATGTCTTCTGATTATTTTCATCAACAGTCATAAAGTCATAGAAAGTCTAAAACTGGAGTCATTATTTACCTTTAGAACTAAATTCGCCAAGCTAGGTGATTAATTACCTGATGACTACATTATCTCGCTATCACAGCGAGTAATTTATCAATGTTGTCCTAACCATGTCAAATCACCTATTTCGTTATACATTGTATAAATAATTATAAATTCTATGGTTCACTATACTATTGTTAACTATTTTATGTAACTTTTAAAGTATTTTTAACAGTGACAAAGTTGTCTCATAGCAATATAATATAGTTTTAAAAGTGGTTATTTATGTTCATTTATGTATTTATTAAATTACAACATTTATTTTTTTTATCAACGGCAGTAGGAAATTTATACACAATAGATGGCAAGAAGAATAAATGGTGTTAAATGCAGTGTGCAGATTAAGAAAGAAGAATAATAGCGATTATAAACCCGATTATAAAGCGATTACGTACAAGTACCTAAATCTAATAACATTAGATAAACAAAAGCAGTAGAAAGAGTAATATAACGGGAGTCATTATAAGCAGCATACAGTAGTATCACAATTATATTAATTATAAAGTATACACAATCCCACTATCCAAGAAAGATAAATCTACCTCTTAGTTGTTAACTTATTAATAAAATTAATTAATAAAAATATTAAATCCTTAATATAAAAGAAAATTCGTTGATAAATTAATTAATAGAATAAGACACTTTAATATATAGTATTAAATAATGAATTGAGATCACTTTGGATCTACGAATTTAGTACATCTGTAACTTCACTTATTGTATAATGTTTCCTTTTTTCTAAACATTTGTTGCATGAATAGTTTTTATCATTTTCAGGTGTTGCATAAGAGTTTTTAATTTACCCGCTTGATTTAAGTCAGCTTTGTACGGATTTTTAGCATATTCCGTTACAAGTCTCTTCCCTATTAATTAGAAAACGTTATTGTTTACTTACTGGTGTCAATAAACACGTCCACTACTTGAATGTGAAATAATTTTACCAGACGGACTAGATTTTCCAGATGAGGACTTCTTCAAATAAATACTAGTAACTAATTAAAAGTTGTTTTTTCTATTTAGAGACGACATCTCCGTTCCAATAAATCATAGTTAAGAAACCTGAGGAATTAAATTGAAATAATATTTCAGAAAAGTGAAATTTTATTTATTTTTTATACTTGAAGCATATAAATCCGGGAAGAAAAGAATAACGAAATTTTCATGGTTATTATGGATTTAAAGGGAATTATTTTTAAATTAGCCGTAAGATGGTAAATACAGGCCCCCATCATTCCATTGTTCTCTGCTTTAAATGCTGCAGACCTCATAAACTTTTAACTTCCAAGAACTTTGGGCCTTCCGACTATCGGGACATTTTGGTTTATGGAAGATTCTATTGTTTTGGAGCTCCTCCTTTATGGGAAGTATAAACATAATATTAAGTTATCAACAGCTCACTTTCATTGAGATTTAAATGCGTGGAGCGTTTTGGATTAAGCTAACTTCTTGCAAGGGAAACTCTGGAATATTATACCGTTGAGAAGACCCTTAGGCATTATGGAGATTTGTAATTCCCAAACCAAAAAGAGCGCATAAGTATTGAAAAATAGCTATTTAAGCTAATAATTGAAAGAAAACCTTCTGACTATACTCATAAAACATGTATAGATGCTTTCATCCCTTCTATCAAAAAGCATTGTTTGGCATTTTGGTTAGTTTAACCTAAATTGTAAAATTTGTCTCCAAACAATACATGTATTAAAATTGCAAGGTATAGGTCCTTAAACAAAATTTTTAATATAATCAAACAATGTTCATTAATCCCAAATTTATTGTATAGAGTATATAAGCTACTTTAAAGTTTTTTATTGTGTAGGAACTTATTTGAATAATTCTAATAGGAAAAGTCTTTTATAGTATAAGTGACTGCAGAGTCATGATGCTGCAATATACCAAGTGTTAAATTCCGGAATTTCTTTAACATAATATACTTAAAAGAGCCGGAGGGGGGTATCATAGGCCCTAAACTTACAGACGCCTCAAATTTGGATATTATGGTAGGTTTTATAAGTTGTACTCCCCAGGGACTAGGAGCCCATAGAGTTTAAATGTTTTTAAACCCCCAAAAACTATTTTTCTTGTAAATTTATGAATTGAAAAATAAACCAGTTTTTTCAGATTTATATATTTGATAAAAACGTATAAAACCTTTGAATGCGGTAACATGTTCTTGAAGGTAAAATTTTGGTATTAACATAGCTGATTGACTTGATGCAGAGAAAACAGTATTTCATAACTCCTGATCATATGGTATCCCAGTTGGAGAAATCATGACCGGGAACATTAAAAATAATGGTACTTTAAAAATTTCAAATTAGAAGTGAATTAAAATTGTAGCTATTTAACCAATGGTTTGCAGTTAACAAGCATTACCAAAGTTGAGTATTTATTTATTTCATGCCCCAAACTTTCTTAATTGGTCACTACGGTTCTGCATCTTATTGCTGAGAGAGCGAAGGGGAGGACACTTATGTAAATTGTGAGCTGTCCGGACAAGCAATATCCGCCACTCTGTTATATATAGACTCTTGGCTCCAGCCCCTGCTATGTACCTTGTAAACTAGGGGTAATATTAACACATAAGTGCAACATATATTATTTTTTGGATAAATTCCACAGTAAATTAATTATATTTTTACTTCTAATGTTGTATTTCTTTAAGTAAGTTTAACTATTAGGTTAACACTATTCTAAAAATATATACATGATGCTGTATTTATTTCAATGTTATGTTTACTAATGAAGGCTTTTCTCAGTTCCGTAAATGAACAAAAAATACATTCACTAGAAGTTTATACCATTATTTTTTAAAACAAATTATGTAATTCATTAAAACTTTGCATTGTTAATTTATTATACTACTTGTCAATGTGATGCGGCCTCCTTTGAGGTATTTAAGAAATTAGTATAGGCTCGCACAAGTAATCTATATGTAAGAAATCTGCAATCTAACATTCTAAAATTAGCCATCACAGTAACTTCACTTTTGTTTGCGAAATAAGTTTAATTTAAGTCACCTTACGTTCTTAAATTAACTTATAAAGACTTTGTTACACGACGTATCATATTATTTTTAATCATTTTTAACGTATACATTGTATCTATAATATTTGTTACACACACAACACAAACTTTTTAAAAGGATTATAAGAAACAAATAACTCAGCAGTTTCCTACATTTTAATTCCAGTAAAAACTTGTTATTTTCTTTTTTGCATAACATACGGTATAGTTTGACATAGGTATTCTTTAAATTGAAATGATTGGCTCAATCAGTGCTAGTTTTAACATAAAGGACTGATAACGCCAGAAGGCATACCCGGGCTCAGTCCTAACGGGGTCAGCTGTTAGTGGATGAACTTACGCTTGAACTACCCTAGGTTACTAGAAAATATGTTAGAAATTTATGTTAATTCATTGTAAAATTACATTGTTTTCTTCAATAATAGTAAATTTTTATTGTAGTTTTCATAATTAAAAAAAATAAGTTATTAGAACTTATTACTTTTCCATAAAACAAACTAATGGCTTATATTATTTGTGAGATAAGTAATGGAGCTAGAGTGTCACTGTAAATTGAAACTGTTTAGATGCATAATTCCACATTTTTCATGCGTACAAACAGACCGATATCTTTTTTCATCAGAAACTGACTACATATTCTGTGGTAATGGCTTATATACTTAATCAAGAGTAAGCAATAGAAAAATACAAGTATTTATGAACTGGTACATTTAAAACATATACCACTAAAGGCTAATTAATTTGATTTCAAAGCCAACGTCTTTAAACTATAAAATGCCTTAGATTAATATTTCTTTTGATTTACTTTGTATTGGGCTAGAGTCCAGGTGTTATTAGGAATGAAGTTTTTTTTATTTTGGACTTTATTTGCTAATATGAATGGGGAAAGGCTGAAAGACATATTGTGCTATATTTTATAGCTAATCTGCCCCGCTTTACCGTCTTGTTTATAATGTAAGAATGTTTTATGTACTTTATATTGATTTGAAATTTCCTACTTTAAACAAATAATGTTATTATGAATAATGTGAATCAAATTTTGTAAATATAATGATTCATAATATTTTTATTGTTTGCGGTGTAAACTTAAATTAATTTGTATTTTGTTTCTCTCTCTCTCTCTCTCTATATATATCTCTCCCCCCCCCCCTCTCTCTCTCTCTCTCTCTCTCTCTCTCTCTCTCTCCTAAGTTCGAAGGATAGCTAGATTTCAACAAGAGAGAGGTTCCAAATTAAAATAGAAAACCTATTTACTCGAAGGTAAAGAAGAAAATTAAAATATATCCTACAAATATTTTTGAATTATTATGTTCAACAATACCAGTTACAGAACAATTACATAGGCGTTCCTCGTACAGTTAAATCGAGTGCCTAAACTAGCTCCATTACAGAGAGAGCATTTTAACACCCACCTGTGCGTGCGTGCGCGTGTGTGAGGGTGCTAGTTAGATCCTTACAAGGAAAGCCACTTTTCGTTTTTTTTTAAACTGAAATTGCAAGCAATCAGACTAAATCTATGTCTGTGAGTCTGTTTACACGTAGCTTACGAAATATTTACAAACTCACTACAATATAATGTTTAGACTGATAAAATAATATAATAATACAATAAAATTTGCACTATACGTTATATTTATTAGGTACTATTTAGTCCCTATCTAATATTTGCTATTAGGCTAAACATACATAAGTTTTAAATTTAAAACAAACTGTCCAATAATATATTTTTTATTGTTTATATTGAACAGAATAAAAGTGGTTATGTAGGTCTGATGATATGCTCCTTGAGTTCGAAAGGCTTTACAGAAATAAAAGAGTATATTATTGGAGTGTTTGCTTTTAAATTTATAACTACTACCACTAAGAACAGATATTCTAGAATGTATTCGCAAGTTTCATAAATAAAACAAATTAAAGACATTTATGAACCCCCACGTGATCTGAGCGTGAATTTAGGTACTATCTCGGAGGATGTCTTCCTGTTTTCGCCAGAAGTGGGGAGTGACGCCAATGATGCTATCAAAGCCCGCACTAGGGGCATTTCTGATCGATACTTTCCCGACCTCAGATCACGTACCAATACCCAATACCAGAAGATCGTTATGACAACGCTCAATCATTCAACCCAGCTGTTACTGAAATAACAATGTTGGTGGTTACATTTTATCGCGGTAATAGTTTCCCATTGAATAACCTGTTCATGACACTAATACCACCCATCTGTAATGGCCGCAAGTACAACTTCGATGTACATGTTTTATTTGTTTTACAAGGTGTCAGACACATTTATACTTCAAACTAGTAAAAGTTAAGTAAATGTTACAATGTGTTTGTTTACATTTTATAATAAAACTATTACTTTTTAAGATATAAAAACAACCTAAATAGTTTAAATAGTACTAAATAGTCTAAGTAGTAATATCGAGGATTCTTTTTTCATAAATATCAATGATCGAAAAGCATAAATGTTCGATTGTAGGCCGCTTATGAAAGTGCAGCCCCCAAAAATAATTACTTGCAATGTAGAATACTTTAAAAACATATCAATAGGAGATATGTTTGAAAATTACGAAAGTTAGTTTTGGACCGCACTTTTCAAATATAGTTAAAATATGAATTGAATAAGTTTTACCATAGTGTTATGTACATGTGTGTTAAGTCAAAGTACCCTATGGGATATATTTTGCATTAGGAAATGTAATGCTTATAATATATAGCAATATTAAAGTTGCGTTTTAGTTTAAAAACAAATATTTAATTCCCTCTGAAAATAGAAGAAGATAAAAAATCAGGTATATCAATCAGAAGTACTAAAACGCAGCATCATTCCAGAACTCAGCCATATCTTAAATTATGAAAGTTGATTGACGTTTTAAAATTTACAATTTTCTTATTGCTTTATCAGTATAGCTGATTGATACATCAAACAGTTAGACAATGGATCAATGAATGAATTGAATTCGGTTGTTTTTTAAGAGTCAATCTGCTAAAATATAGTCAGTATCAATTAACTGTATTGCCAGTTGAGAGGTGAGTATTGACTTAGATTATTTACAATAAGTCTCTTTGCCCGAAATATATCGGTGTGTATAAGCCCTTAACCTGGTTTCCTTTAGTAAATTTAAATCTGTTAATCAACTTTAATAGATTTATTGTTTTTACAAAAATGTTTCGGGAGGAATTTCTCAGTCTGTTTTAAGATTAATTTGGTTTGTGTATGCACACTTCAAATTGATCAGGTCATTGCCTTTTCTTGAGGAACATATCGATATTTTTATAGAATACTTCGACTACTTATCTTTTGTAATTTATTGTTATACTGTACTTATACTTATAACTTGGAAAAGAATATTGTGAGCAAAGACTGCATGAGATAAACATCTTAGATACTATGAATTTATTTGATATGTCATAGGTTCGAATTATGCATGAATAAAGCTGCAAATCTTGTATTAATTAATGTTAGGGTCTCAACTAGACCTTTCAATTAAGTTTGTAAAAAATACACAAGCTTTTTACAGGAAGAACAGAATTTACAACTAAAAGAGCAATATCAACAGTAATGATTCTTTATTTTCTTCACGTACATCGTTTGATTTCTTTTAAATAACAAATTGGTTTACATAAACATGAAACATTATTGATCTTTTGTTTAACAATATGGGACAAAAATTAATGGATATTTCGTAAAAAATAAACAGTGATTATTTTTATACTAATAATAAAGCAATATCAATGCTTTTTCTCTTAGCTATTTTATAACATAAGGAAAAGTGTTTTTTCTTCATTATCCTTCGATCGCCGAAAACCAAACTTCAAACAAAGAACTAAAACTCAGTGTGTTACTGAAATTATATTTTAATTATTAAATTAATAGCAATTACTAACTAGCATTGCTAAATTAAACTATTATTTTGGTCTTCCTAGATCTCTCTAGACGGAAGTAAAGCAGTTAAGCCAGTGTCAGATTTCAGACGCTACACTAAAGCGGAAAGTGAAAGGAAGCTTTAAGGAAAGCTTAAGGAAAATTTCAGCATATAAAACATGAACTTTTAATAACATTGCTTACCATATTTTGTATTGTGCAATAATTTCAGGAAGTGTGTTATACACAGAGCAAAAAGAAGTAAAGTAACTAATCGATTTCAAAACATCATAAAACAGTTTAATATCTGTGTTTCAGCAAGATATCTTATAAAGAAACTTAACTATAAGCTTGAAATGATCTTCAATTTTATTTAGACACTGAAATTGAGTATATTGTTATTATAGTACATGTCACCCCACCGGATTTGGCAGAGAGTTAGCTAATGTATTTAAATTGGTCTAATTAGTACCCACGATGACAAGGGAATATAGAAGAATAAAGAAATTTGCAAAGGAACTGAGAACAAGTATGTGATATTTGACCTCTGAATTTTTATTTACGGATAAACATAAAAATAATATAATGGAAAGAGAATGTTAACAAGTCGGTGAACAAGAATCATCTACAACGGTATCATGCGTTTTATTACTCTCCTTACTCTCCTGTACTCACAGCAACGTTAATTATTTGAATACTTATATGAAACCTAACGTGACACAAACATTTCAATGTGTCATTTAGGAAAATGTAACCAGATGCATTTCATCTGTAAACGTTAAGGACAGGATGAAACTTTATTTCGAAATAGAAAAGAATGTACAATATGATAGTGTATGTCCAACCATAGGTTTGGCTGAGCGTAATTTAAGCCTATCTTTACAAGCCTGATGCAATCTTTCTTTTTTATCCCGCAAGGATGTAAATGTATATATTTCCGTCTGATTATTCTCCGCAAACAAAACATTGAGAATGATTGTTCTATGGATTAGATTAGAATATCGAGTTATTTTATTCGGTGTCTTAAGTGATTAATCGAATAATAAAATTATAAATAAATAATACGGTGGAATATTAAACTTTACACTCATATTACTAATATTTATCATGGAAATAATGTAATGAAATTCGTAGCAGAGAGACTGCAGTCAGATAAATGAACTTCCCTTTAAATATTTAATGAAAAACTCAATAGAGCTCTACCTTGTACGAAAAGTACATATGTACCAAGTTAATATTTCTAGAAAAGACACATTAAATGTTATGACCAATAGAAATACGGATGGGCTGTACTTTGGCTAATTGACTACAAAATCATTAGGTTACTTACTTGACCATGAGGAACCTATTTTAAAAAGTCTCACTTTACGTATACTTAGAAGAATATCTGAACTGTGAAAAATTCTACAATATATTAAATATGAAATTCTAGCTCAGAGAACAGATTAGATAGTTATTTGATCTAGATACGAATGTAAGGAATGCAAACCTGGTGAATACATATTTGAATTCATTGATTCCACTACGTACATTAACACAAATTTGTACTTTTTGTTTACTGCCTTATTCAATTCAACTTCAACTTTCCTCTGTAGCTTTATTAGAATTTTATAAGGTAAGAATGAAATTTCAGTTTTTTTTATATACTGAGACAAGTACACGTGGTATTATAATATTGAGGTTAGTTATATAGGTAGGTGGAATAGGTATTACATAGCGTATCACCTTTTGAGTGAAGTTCCTTTATACTTACTTTTAATATCGAAGGTCACTCAGATCACATAGTTATTCCAATAGAGAACAAACAACAAAAACTCAAACACAATGAAGCGTATGTGAATTACCTCATTATCACTTGGTTTATTCAAGAACATACAAAGTTACCTTGGATTGATCCATAAAGATTTGCTCAGTGCCTGCTCAATATTCAAAGGATGTTAATTTGTTCATACAAAAGAACCATGATGAGTAATATCAGCTTCAGGTAACCAATATAAATTTAATTAATCAACCTATTCAATATTTCACTGGGTACATTAGCATTGAATATGAAACAGTCAGTTTTTAACTACCTCGTTTAGAGCTCTGCTGCATACGAGAAATCTAATTAAGCTAATAAATCTATTTTATATGTGTCCGAGCTTAAAGGATAATTATTATAATAAGAGTTATGTTTAAATAAAAACTAAACTGCAGAGGCCATAACAGGTTTGCATTCACATACCAAACATGTTTTAGAGTTCGTGTTCATGGAGATTTTATACAAATCGATCGGCCGGAAATATTTCCCGAGGCACGGTTATCATTATTCAATGAGGGGCAAGCGACTACTGGCGAGGAAATGGGCGGCCTCGTACTCTCGGGATCTGCCTCTACAAGACCTGTGACACATTCACCACCGCCACTCCTAGTGACTGCCCTAGCAGTCGCCGTATCAGCCACTACCTTGCCGACACATACTGCTACCCACGGGGATCTCTCTTTTACCCCTCGGCGGGCATCTGGTCACCATCTAGTCAAGTACGCGGAGGTGGTCAGAGTAACTTCTACACCGGGAAGTCCGGGACAACCTGCACCTCCACAATCACAGCTGAATTATGCCAAAATTAATAGTAGTTTAACTGCTTGTTTTAGGAAGTCAACTTGCCAGCAACAAGCTAAATTCACAGGTACCCCTAAATCGTAACAAACAACCACTTCAAAACTAATTGATCAACAAAATTCTGTCCGACTGCTTCACAAAAACGCACAATCAGCGAGAAACAATCTTGAGGAACTGCAACTTATTTGTGAAGAGGAATAAATAGATATCCTCGTTGTGACCGAAAACAGATTCAACTACAGGAACATTTCCCTCTACAAAATTCCAAATTTCACTTTAGCCAACACATTTTGTAGACAACTCTCCAAAGGTCACCATGTTTCAGAAGGAAAGTTTTAGGTTCTACCTATTTCCAGTCAAGGAAACAGTTGAAAAAGATTTGTAAGCAGTAGGAGTCGAAATTTACACCAACAGGTCAAAAATAAGCGTCGTTGGTGTTAATAGGTTTCCCTATGGGAACGAAAACGTGTCCATGTCAAAATTTGAATAATTGCTGACAGAAGTGACTACGCGACAGCCAAAAGTCGTCCTGCTGGGCGATTTTAACTTACACGCGATGAACAAATAAAACTCTCATCCGTTAACAAAACGCTTCGATATGCTACAATGCTTTGGCTTGGAGATGCTGGTCAAAACTCCAAAGAGAGTGACGCCAGCAACACAATCTGCTATCGACAATGTAATTTCAAATCTCTCAAATGTCTCAGCGTCCGTGATCTTACAATCGCAGATCGCATAACAATCGCAGATTGTTATGGCCAACAGGGAGCCCAACATTAATAAAACAATAAGAGACTTAAAGCCTAGCAACATTGCTTTCCTAAATGAGCCTCTTTTTAATGAAAAATGGCATTTTATAAATTCAAGCTAAACAGTAGAACAGCAGTTCCAGTCATTCAATAATTGCCTAAAGTTTCATCTAAATCCATGCTGTCCTCCAAATACAATTAAAACATGGCAAAAAAAAAAAAAAAAAAAAAAAAAAAAAAAAAAAAAAAAAAAAAAAAAACTAGAAATACTTCGTTCACGAAAGGAATATTGGGTTCAAAAGATAAAATACAATTCCTTTCCGAAATATATAGATCAGATTCAACTAAAATTTCAAAATTTATTTCTGAAACTCCAAAAAATTTACCAAAAAGTGGTCCAAGCCGCGAAATCATATGATGTCTAAAAACAAATGATTTCTTCTTAAATTGTTTCTAAAATCGTTTGGGACATTATTAAAAATCAAAATTAAGCTCATAAAATTATAAAAACTAAAATTGAAGATAAATTGGTGCTGTGTAAAGCTGGGATCGCCAATGAGTTTAATAGATGTTTGCGTCTGTTGCTGGTAGGCGAGGTGATCGGCCGTCAGAGCCCCAGGTTACTCACACGCAAAGACGTAGTCAAGTAGAACTTTCCATTATACCCTAAAAGGAATATAAACCCCAAAATGTCATGAAAAAGGGACATTAATTAATTATACTTCATATATATCCAAGTTTTATAACGTAGTTATGAAATTATATACAAACAAGTCTTACGAAGAGAAATAGAATTCCTATAGAATTCTACCGTAAAATCCTCACCCCGTTGTGGTTCGATAAAGTTTTTATATTACTTAGCAAAGTTTGGTGATTAACATTTTTACTTTGCTCATCTAGGAATATAAAGTATGAATGGCTTCAGGTTAGAAATTAACACCCTTCACCTGCGGTTTTTAAACCATACTTCATTTCTGGCTGAGCATAGTGAAGCCTAACACTCGATAAGTATCTAACAATTTCCATGGTAATAATTATATCTCATCCTAACATACTCGTGGCCGTATTTTATGTTGTTTTCTTCAGACTTAGTGTGACTATTTTAACCTGTAAATATAAAACTTAAGTTTATTATACAATTATATAAAACGGTGGGGACATATACCTACGACAATAACCGATATTTTTTACTATTTGTACATAGTTATTGCTTAGTTTAATTTTAATAACACTTCTTATTTTATAATAAAGGGCGAAGCACTTTGATACCAGAAGTGAATTAAGTTACTGCTCTGGATCTCTTATTCGGATATTAGCCGAACTATTTGGACGGAATTGAGAAAAGTTTCCATCAATACTCTTGTCGTTTTCAACAGGCTAAGTTCTAATCTGAAACCAAAATTCAAAAACGACACATTGGTTTTATTGGTGGTCCCAAAGTCATGACAGAGGTAACGGCCCACAGTAAATCAATTTAATGGTCTGCAACGTAACCATTTGAAGATACTTAAACTAATATCGCCAAATAACTCATTAGAAATATTCGGTATAATTTATTAATATATGATAGGTGTTTTTCTATGTCCAATAATTTTCGGTCTCAAAAGGCCGAATATAAAATTCGGTAGTATTAATAATCTCATTTTGTTTTGCAAAATTGTTGCAAAATCACTAGTTTCGTTGTTTAACTTTATTTAGTGTATTTGAAGTAGAACATGCTATACAGAGAATACTTATTCCAATACATATTTGTTTAACCATTTTCACTAGTAAAGTACAAAATTGAAACATTTTCAAGTTTTTTTTTAATATTACTAATAGTGTACTGTCTTTGCTCATAATTGTAAACTACTGAAGTGAACGCATCTAATTTTAATAAAATTGATTCACGTATAGCTATATTTATTATTGTTAAATATAATAGTAAACAGAATGATTTGATATTTTTAGATATCTCAGAATGTAACAAAGACAAATATTTTACACATGACAAAACATTTCAATGGTTATCTCTCTTACTGTCTATCTGACTGTATGATTGTCAGTCTGCAATTGACTGCATGTAATGACGAACATGAGTGACACTCGATATTAAGTGGAAAATATATAATTGTGTCTGTCATATATGTGTATACATTATATATTTTACGTATATTCAGCCCAATTTCTCCCAAATGTTTCATCACAATTTTGACACTAAATTAGAAACGCAACTCTATTATGTTATCTATTTGTAACGAGTTGGGCAGACTGTAAGAGACTCAGGAGCAGGATGAGGATGATCCAGGAGTTTTGCCTTAGGCTATATTTTATTTAATGTATTTTTGAAGGAAACCACTATATATATAAAACGTTTAATCGGGTCAGGGATAGTTTATAAAAATATATAACCCTAAGACACCGGATAGAACAGTCGAGAGGGGTAAAATCCAGGGTTCGAAAGGGAGAGGTAGTTTCCAAGTTCAGCTCAGAACCGAATTAATGTAAAACCAAAAGCCGAAGCAAATACAGCACCGATGATCAACGAATCAACAGGCTTTCATCACCGCAGACTCGGAAACGAAAGGGAATAAAGGGAAGGCGTCAGCATTTGCTTTAGGATGACTGTTCCACTACCTAAACGTCCCCTAATACGACAGTTGTTAGTTCAACTGAAGCTCGAAAACGAGGAACGCTGGAGCCAACTTAGCGTCAAGCGACCCAGCGGCCAAAAAACAGAAACGATAGCTAAATAAATCTAAATGCGAACACTAGTTCGCTCGAAATCACACCTAGCTCGACTAGAGCTCGAAAGTAAGGAACGCTGGTGCTGACGTACGTCAAGCGACCCAGCGTCATCGAAAAGAATCGATGAACTGAATAAAAACTAAATGCGAACACTAGTTCACTCAAATTCGCGCCTAGCTCGACTCGAGCTCGAAACTAAGGAACGCTGGTGCCAACGTACGTCAAGCGACCCAGCGGCCTCGAAAAGAAACGAAAAACCAAATAAAAACTAAATGTAAACACTAGCTCGCTCGAAATCGCGCCTAGCTCGCCTAGAGCTCGAAACTAAGGAATGCTGGTGCCAACGTACGTTCGTCAAGCGACCCAGCGACCTCGAAAAGAAACGATAAACTAAGTAAAACTAAATTAAATTACGCTTAGCCTGAAGCTCAGGAGCGATGGTGCCAACGTACGTCAAGCGACCCAGCGGCCTCGAAAAGAAACGATAAATTAAGTAAAACTAAATTAGATTACTCTTAGGCTGAAGCTCAGGAGCGCTGGTGCCAACGTACGTACGTCAAGCGACCCAGCGGCCTCGAAAAGAAACGATAAATTAAGTAAAACTTATTTCAAACTCTTCTTTACTAGTAATATGATCTAATCCTATTCGTACTGATCTATTTTCTTGCTACACTTTATATCTTGTAATTATATTTTGTTAGCAGCTTAAGTACGTAATGTCATGTACTTATCCTATCGTTAGTGACTAGGAAAGTTCAGGTAAAAGCGTGTTTTGGAAGGTAAATAAGTACCTACTTACTTGCAACTTATCGTGGCGTGTGTGGGGGCGGCGACTCCGACTCGACGACTCCGACTGCTAGACACCGACCGAAAGACAGCGACCGAGAGAGCGAGGAAGCCAGGCACAGCGTACTTACGTACTGTAGTACTGGAGTCGTCCGCTGTAAGGCGCTTCAGAACTTGAAGCGAACTCCGGAGGATGTATCCTGAAACTCCACGTCTTACCCGGTCGAGCCGGACCCCGCCAGCTGACGTCTCCCGCGATGGTGTTGAGCTACTGGAGTATAATTGTAGGTGGAAGATATAAAAATCATAACATGTCATTGACTAAAAAAATATTCTCCTCTAAAAAACATAATAAAAATGCCTTATTTAAACCCCCTATAAAAATGACATGTTACATCCCCCACCCACTTCGGGGAACAAAATGAGAAAGTTAAACTAAAGGATTCTTCTGGAAAAACTGTAAACTACAGATCGATTTCCATCAGTTGGATCCCGTATACGTTTTTACGTCTTTTACGTGGGCCGTTTGAGTCTTGTTCGTCGAGCGGTCTTTCAACTCTACGGTATTTGGGCCTTTAAACCTAATTACTTCAAATGGGCCTACAAAACGAGGCGCCAGCTTCGATGCATACGCGTCAGGAGCCGAAGACAGGGTATGATGTCTTTTCCAGACCAACTGTCCAACACGGAGATTATGATCTCGTCGCCTGAGGTCATAATATCGAGACTGCCTCTGGAAGGCACGGGCTAAATTGCGACGACAGCTTTGATAAATCCTTTTAAATTCTTGCATTTTTTGTTCGTGTCGTTCTTCTCGTGTAGTCTTTTTCTGGTCACCGGAGTACTCAAACGCAGGTCCACATATTGCTCTAGGTAGTCTCAGCTCGCGTCCAAAGTTAAGCATGGCTGGCGTGAAGTTTGTTGATTCGTGGTTCGCTGTGTTTAATGCATATTTAAACTCACTTAGTTTAGCATCCCAGGATCGGTGGTCTTCACCAACGAATTGCGATATCAAGGTTTTGATGACGCGGTTAGAACGTTCTACTGGATTGCTCTGAGGACTATAAGGGGCCGTTAGCTGACAGTCGACGTTCCAGTTTCTACAAAGATCCCGAAATATTTTCGAAACAAATTGGGACCCATTATCGGTTATTAAAACGCTGGGTGCACCGTATCTGAACAAAATCATCTCTTTGAAATTCTTTACCACATTAGCTGCCGTGGCCGATCTAAGTGGACTAAGTTCTAACCACTTGCTGTAGTAATCTCGACATACTAGTATAAACCGATTTCCACTCTTCGATCGTGGTAAGGGGCCCACTATATCTGCGGTAACTGTGTACCACGGACCTTGTGGCTTACGAAAATACATCTTCCCGGCGGGCTTAGTTTGTTCAACTTTATATCGTTGACATATCAGACATTTTTTTACGTATGTCTTTACATCACGAAACCAATCTGGCCTGTAATAACACTGGGAGACCTTTAAAGCGGGTTTCCTAACACCCAAATGACCTGCAAAAGTTTCTTTATCGTGATTTTCTTGCAGTACTTTCGGGCGGTCTTCTTCGCGAACACACATTTTCCAGTGGGCTTGTCTACGTCCGTTATTTCCTTTTACTACTATTCGACGATAGAGTTTCTCATCTTTTAATTAGATTTGAGTCACCCTTTGCGGCCATCTTTGTATAGCCTTTTATACCATCGGTTCCTATCAACCATCCCTACGTCATTGGATTCATCCGTAATTTCTTCCTGACGTGGTCTTCTGTTTACCTGCCTTCTTTTCTGAGCTGAACAATTTTCAGCCGTAAACGATCCTATATGTTCAGTCTGTTGTTCATAGACTGGGTTTCATGTATAGTATCTTTGTTTAATATGTGTATTATCGATCAAGCGAATATTGTGTTCGACTAATGTTGTTTTACTCCTAACATGATCGAATTTAGGCATCTCCTCTCTTAGAAATTGTTTTAAATCCTCATGTTCATCTTCTGATAGCTGATTTAATCCGCTAACATCCCCTACATCACTCTTCTTTAAGAAGATATTACGTTCATGTCGCGTCTGGGAATGGAAATCATATGTCAACAACCCCAACGATTCAATCGAATCGACACCAACTATTAGGTCCGAAGTAAGTGATGGCACGCAAAGTGCCTCAAACGTATGCGTCGTATCTCTATTGGAGATCAAGCCTTCGAACGTATAATATTCTTCTAACGATGTCTGTGAGCCATCAGCCATCCGGATTTTCATCGGGCGTTTAAATGGTACATTTCCGTTTCTTCTCAAATGCTCAGCTAGTCTCTTTCCCACCATCGAAATCGTTGCCCCAGTATCTATTAGAGCAGAAAATATGCTACCGTAGATTTCTATTTCGATGTGTGGTCTGCTGTCCATGTTTCTGCTACTCTGTACAGATCCAGAAAAATTCGCTATTATGCGAAGCCAACTTTGCCAGTCTTCTGGGGTCGTTTTTAATTTCTTCGATTGGGACTCAGGTGACCCCTTTTCGGCTGAGTCCACCGACCGTTTCCCGTCCTGGCAATTGCAAGCGGTAGGTGCTATACCTTGTCGCTTACAATAAAAACACCTTAAGGTCTTGGGCCTCTGGCATTCTCGAAAAAATGCCCCCTTTTTTTGCAGTTCCAACATATGGTGTCGTCGCGTATGCGCCTCACTGTCTTAACTGGGGTTTGGAACCTCACGTTATGCTCACGTTTATCTTTTTGAACATTAGATTTGACAATTTTGGTTTCTGTCGTCCGTCTTTGCGTGTGGTTCACCTCGCCACGAATGGTGCAACTCATTTCGTTCTCTACTTGAGCGGGTTTTGTCTTTGTAACGCCGTTCTCGCTAACCGCAGACGCTTCGTGAGATTTATCAAACTTCTTCTTTGCACAGTATGCCGTCTCTGGCACTAGGGCGAGTGATGGCTGTGGAGGAGGCCGGTAAGTGTTTCGGGCCCTCAAATATTCTTCATACTGCTCAGCCTGGTGAATCATATCAGATATGGTCCTACATTCTTGTCGTTTCATCGTAAGTTTATACTCGGGACGCATGTTTGAATATAACATATTGAGTTTTTCGCCTAGTGTTAACGAACCTCTTCTGCGCATTAATGTCATTAAAGCCACGACAAAGTCTTTAAACTGCTCCTCTTGACCTTGTATACGCTTCCGGATCTCGTCGTCAAGATTTTGTTTGTATCCAGGAGGAAGAAACTGTGTTTCAAAGTCCCTCCGGAAATCCACACAATTGTTCCATAAGTCCTTGTTGTTCCTATACCACAGGAGTGCAGAGTTTTGGAAAATATCTGGCAAGGCTATAAGGATGTCGTTTCGTTGAATGCCGTACGCGTCGAGTAGCTCATCCAATCTCTCTAGGAACGAGATCGGTCCTTTCACTCCGTCAAAACGAAGATTCCATTTCCTTACTAGGTTGCATAAGTTAGGCGAGTCATTCTGCAGATCGAAACAACCCGGTCGTTTTCGTAGTCCGACCGGATTCGTTTGTGTATACGTCGGAAGTGAATAGTTCGGTAACATCGATTGGTGGCTATGTACTACGTTTGTGTGTGGAGTTTCCATCGTGCGATTAGCTGAAGGCTGAGATTCTCTAGTGGTTTTTAACGATAAAATCATTTCCCTTAGAGTTCCGCTGTCAGCGTTAGGAGGGAGTCCAAGCATTTCACGAAGAGCCATGCTTTCGTTTTGCTCGTTGCTGCTCAGTACCCTGTGGGTGTGAGATACGGAATTGCCTTCTAAGACTCCCGCATAGTCCATCCTATTATTTTCGTTCTCGACCTCGCGCTCTGAAGTCGTTAATTTATCCGACCGTAAATATGCTACGTATGGTTTTCTTAATTCGTCAACTTTTCCCTCACTATCAAGATTGTATTTTAATAATTCGTTGCGTAGTTGGGTTTTGTCTAAGCGATAGACCCATCCAACGTATGGGTAATTTTCCGTTGGGGATTTATCTTTTATTGTTTCCGGTTGCCTAGTGGGGACATTAAGTGTGGCCGAAGGTCGAGTTTCTGTTGACAATGGTACAGAGGTATCTTTATCACCCTTAGTATCGTTAGCCTTATCTAAATCGACCCTTTTGTTTGAGGTTGGCAAGATATAAAATACTCCCAACAGCCAGCGTAAAACTGCAAAGAACTTGCAAAATATAACGTTTTCAAACATTTTAAACTAATTTCCTTAAATATACAGTATTTTAAGAAAATTTAATCGTTTAATTTCGTCCCTGTTCGGGCGCCAAATTTATAACGTTTAATCGGGTCAGGGATAGTTTGTACCATAGTTCTAATTATTTATGCTGAATCGCGGAAGGAAGTAGGTTCTTGTTAACTAGACGCGGTGCGTGGACATTGTTTGTTCAGTTAGACCGGTCAATCAGCTGATCGAGCTACGGTGATACGTGCCGACCCGGCTCGCTGGAGAGAGGGAGGGAGTCAGTCGAGTCTTGGAGTTTCCACGAGAAGGTGTACCGGTCCAGTTAAGAAGCTGAAGTTCTTTCTCTAACCCTATAGTTGGGATTTAGAGTAATTATTTTATCGCGTGTAAATTCAATTTCAAGTATTTAATTTCTTTAGTGCGTTTTAGTTTCCGATCTGCCTCCGTAGTCTTCAAAGTAGTAATTCCCGTACCAGCGTATAATTAATATCTTTTATTTTTATAATACTGTAATTAAAATTTCTAAATTTTCCCATATTTCATAGTCTGAAAATTTAATTCAATTTTTTTGAAGTATTGTGAATTAAATTTTGGTGATAAGTAAATATCAAGTATTGTGTTATATTAATTTTGAGTATTTTGAGAAGAGAAATTTTTATTTTGTTTTGTTAATTTAAACCATTTTTGGAGAAGTATACATTTTTAGTTTAATTTAAATTTAAATTTCTTTTTATCAGACTCTTAATTAGATTTGTTCGATTGAGTGACATTTTGAAGAAAATCGAATCACAAGTTTGTAAACTTTGTTAACTTTTTGGTGAACTTAAATTTCGGAATAAATCAAGTATTTCCGAAAAGTTGTTCTAATTTATAAAGCATTAGCTCCATACAAATTAAATATATGTACTATAATAACGGTACAAGTTTATAAAAATATATAACCCTAAGACACCGGATAGAACAGTCGAGAGGGGTAAAATCCAGGGTTCGAAAGGGAGAGGTAGTTTCCAAGTTCAGCTCAGAACCGAATTAATGTAAAACCAAAAGCCGAAGCAAATACAGCACCGATGATCAACGGATCAACATGCTTTCATCACCGCAGACTCGGAAACGAAAGGGAATAAAGGGAAGGCGTCAGCTTTTGCTTTAGGATGACTGTTCCACTACCTAAACGTCCCCTAATACGACAGTTGTTAGTTCAACTGAAGCTTGAAAACGAGGAACGCTGGAGCCAACTTACGTCAAGCGACCCAGCGGCCAAAAAACAGAAACGATAGCTAAATAAATCTAAATGCGACCACTAGTTCGCTCGAAATCACACCTAGCTCGACTAGAGCTCGAAAGTAAGGAACGCTGGTGCTGACGTACGTCAAGCGACCCAGCGGCCTCGAAAAGAAACGATAAACTAAATAAAAACTAAATGTAAACACTAGCTCGCTCGAAATCGCGCCTAGCTCGCCTAGAGCTCGAAACTAAGGAACGCTGGTGCCAACGTACGTCAAGCGACCCAGCGGCCTCGAACAGAAACGATAAACTAAATAAAAGCTAAAAGTTAACACTAGCTCGCTCGGAATCGCGCCTAGCTCGCCTAGAGCTCGAAGCTAAAGAACGCCGGTGCCAACGTACGTCAAGCGACCCAGCGGCCTCGAAAAGAAACGATAAACTAAGTAAAACTAAATTAATTACGCCTAGCCCGAAGCTCAGGAACACTGGTGCCAACGTACGTCAAGCAACCCAGTGGCCTCGAAAAGAAACGATAAATTAAGTAAAACTAAATTCAAACTCTTCTTTACTAGTAATAGAATCTAATACTATTCGTACTGATCTATTTTCTTGCTACACTTTATATCTATAATTATATTCTGTTAGCAGCTTAAGTACGTAATGTCATGTACTTATCCTATCGTTAGTGACTAGGAAAGTTCAGGTAAAAGCGTGTTTTGGAAGGTAAATAAGTACCTACTTACTTGCAACTTATCGTGGCGTGTGTGTGGGCGGCGACTCCGACTCGACGACTCCGACTGCTAGACACCGACCGAAAGACAGCGACCGAGAGAGCGAGGAAGCCAGGCACAGCGTACTTACGTACTGTAGTACTGGAGTCGTCCGCTGTAAGGCGCTTCAGCACTTGAAGCGAACTCCGGCGGATGTATCCTGAAACTCCACTTCTTACCCGGTGGAGCCGGACCCCGCCAGCTGACGTCTCCCGCGATGGTGTTGAGCTACTGGAGTATAATTGTAGGTGGAAGATATAAAAATCATAACATGTCATTGACTAAAAAATTATTCTCCTCTCAAAAACATAATAAAAATGCCTTATTTAAACCCCCTATATAAATGACATGTTACAATATATATATATATATCTTATTTCTACAGTATATCAAGCCAACATCCATGACCAATTTACTTCTCATAAAAATAGAAACAACCTTTGAAGAAATCATATTATTCTATATATCGTAAATTATTACCATAACATACTGCTTTCAATGAAATTTAACAAAATTATCTAATTTAAAAGCTGCATCAAAGAAAGCTTAACGAAATACAAAATGTCTCAAGTATTGTTGAGGAAAATTGATTGTAAAAATCACCAAGGTTGGGAGTCTAAGTGCTTGTTAAATAACAATAATGTACGTAATGAGGGACACATTGAAGATTTTTGTAGAGTATTATAAAAAATAATTGTATACAATAAATAACGTATTATATATGTGAATTAAATAATTTTTTAAATGAGGAATGATGTACACAAATTATTTAATTTGGTATTCAAGGGAAACATCCAAGTGTATACAGTATCTTGATAGTTTAAGAAATATTTTATACTATGTATCTACGAACAATTTGGATGCGTTTCCTCTTAATAGTACAGATAGAATATATTACAAATATCTCAGTATAAAATAGATTTTATATAATTTTTAATACTGTATCAACCTGGAATCAACTCGGGATAGGTAGGTGCGTCCTAACTTATATATGATATATGCATTACTGGAGAGTCATAACATACATTTAAATGAGGCTAAAACGTATATAGAAAAATGGAAATTTAACTCAGCTGAAATTAAAAGGTGCCTTTTACATATATGCAACAATAGAGTTTAATACTTAAAAAGTAATGCAATAATAGAGAATGTAAAAACTTAAGTAAATTGATACACACAATTTATTTTTCATACATTAAATTTCATAAATTATGAAATACTATACGTATAATTCTGATAGAAATTAACGTTTATTTTAAGCTATTGCATTAATTAAAAGAATAGTATTTACCTGAATTTTTTGAAAATTATAATAAAAATAACACAAAATATTAGTTAACTTTGGAATCATGGTACATAAGAAAGATAATTGACCCACAATAAGTCATCAGGTGTTTACTTGTACAAGGATCCTCAAGTCCATAGACATTCTTCAATTTAGTAAGGATCTGTTATGCATTTTGCTACATTTTTCGAGATAATGATTGAAAAGATATATTAGGATTCATGCATTAGTTTTAACTACGTTAAATTCAGCAAAATATATCAAAATTGTTATTTAACATTTCACCAGCAAAAATCTTTAGACCTAACAATACCTTTTTGAAATTTGGTTTTAGAATTGCTATTACAAAGCATTGCTACTTATTGAATATGTTAAATAGTTGTTGAATAACAGCATAACATCTATAATGGAGGGAGGATATAGTGCTGTTTTTAATAACTATTCAACATATTCTATAAGTAGCAAAGCATTTTCAAAACATTTAAAATCTCACAGTTACGAAAGACAAATTAACAAATGTGACTACGTAAGTAAGTATAAAATGTTTATGAAATTATATATAATAAACTTCTTTTACAAAAAAAAGTGTCGTTATAGAAGCCCGTTATGAAGTGTTACAATTATCACTTTAATTTACGTTGAAAACGTTGGGGGTTTTAGAGTAATCAGCAATGTAGTTAGGAGTTGCTTTCCTTATCCGGAAATATACGAGTACAATATTGCTATAATAATATTAAACATTTATATATAATGCTTAAATTCGTTCTTGAGATGGCCAGCCAAAACAACACACTGGCAGGAAGAGGAAAGAGGATTTTCTTTCAGAAACTTTCGTGAGATAAAATTATATAAAGTTTATATCTCAATTCATCTTGAGATATCCATTTGATATATAGGATTTTCCAATTTTTTACTAGACTTAAATTTGTTTTACTAGACTTTTAAAATTCGTTGGGTAAAATTGATAAAATTTTTAAAACTAGAGAACAAAATATGGGAAACCAAATAAAATAATGTATAGGATGAATAATCAATTTGATAAAAACAAAAAGTGTTTTTCCATTATCTGTTAAGACCGGTTGATATGTTATTGGTTACTGTTTTTTTGACAAGCTCGTGTAACTTAGTGTTTCTGTTTATTTTCTCAGAAATGAGTACATAAATGAAGATATATGGAGTGTCCACGCCTAGACTTGTCTAACAACTTTAAAGCAAGCACGGGAATTATAAAGAGTATTGGATGTGTTCTAATGTATCCAAGTGGCTGATAATATTTTTCTTATATATATGCGGGACTTATACAGGTCTTACTCTTTAAATCAATCAAAAATAGTAGTTTTGAGATGTGTAACCTCCACTACAATCCAATCAGCCGTTGTTATTCGTCCTAATTATTAAATGTAACCTGGTGTTATAATAACATTATTTGAACTTAAAATAATAACCTACCATCTCAAACTTGATACATATGTAAAATATTAAACTATTATACATTTAAGATTTGACAAATTACAAAATTTTATATTTCCATTTATACATATTTTAGTTTTCAAACGTAATAGAACTAAAAGTACGGTACGTCAAGTTGACGTGAGTAATCATATTGCCTACAAACTAAATTGTGTTATTACCTGTCTCATGCAAGAGACACGCTTTGTCTGACGTTGTCACATGAAACATCTCTTTCTAAAACAACTGACACTGTTGATACCATTTAACATATTCAATATATCAAGCCAACATCCATAGTAAAAGTAACTTCTCATGAAAATTAAAGTAACCTTTGAAAAACATATTATTCTATAGACCGTAAATTTATACTATAACATAATGTTTTTAATCTAATGTAACAAACCTACATTTGTTAAAAGCTGCATCAAAAGAAAGCTTAACGCAATACGAAATGTCTGAAGTATTGTTAAGAAAAATTAATGGTAGTAATTACCAAAGTTGAGAGTCCAAGTGCTTGTTAAATAGCAAGTGTTCGTAATGATGGAAACTTTGAAGTTATTTACCGGCTATTCATTTGACTGAGGAAAACAATGCAAATGTCTCATCTTAGACGATTAATGTATCTTCTGTTTTTATTTATACTGTTTTTAAAAGTGTTTATTGTGTTTATATTTTGTCAGAAAAGTTTCATCAATTGTGATGAAACGTTTCTTACAACATTCTATGACATAATTTGCGAAGAAAGGAGAAATATATAAACATTTTATTGACCATTCTTAGAGTAGTAGTAGGCATTTGAAGAAAGATATAGTGTTACATTTAAAACAGTTAAAAATTTTAAAAGCAAAACATAGCATACTTTACGGCACTTTGATGAATTTTATTTATAAAGCCGTATTATATATTGATACATATCATAAAATGAAAAAAAAATAACAGCCCCAGATTTAAATCACGTAAATGCTGTAAAAACCTCATAATTTTATATTTGGCTAATTTCTTTGCTTTAATTACAATATTATGTATTAAATTTCTTATTTTGTGTGCAATTCCAAGTCGAACTATTAGTGGACGTATTTAAATTTTTCTCTATGCAGCAAATTTATCTTAATACGTTAAGAATTTAAAATAAAGGATAAATATTCCGATTATTTACTTAATTTCTGTAGAAATAGGTAAAATAGCTTTAAAGTAGTTCGATTAGTAATAAAAATTAATATAGTAAACAAGAAAATAAACACTTAGTTTACCTGACGCAAATTTTGCAGTCTGTAACGATCATCAAAGTTTGCTTAGTTAGTAAAGCGACTATATAACTAGGACTGGGACCCTCAACTGTGGTGATTACTGAAAATAATTTTCCTGAAACAAAAATTTAGTTATTTAAACTTGTATTAGATAAAAAGAAGTATGTAATTAATGAGAATTAAAAAGAAATGTTTAGTCTTTAACAACATGTGTTTATAACTTACTTCCCGTTATATAGCAAAATAAGAAAAAAATTATAACACGTGTCAGTTGTAATCAGTTGATTTTGTTTCGCCTTTCATTATTGTTTTAGAGTATTGTTTGTTATGGAATTTCAGCTCTGAAACCATTGTTCATCTGGGCTTATGAAGTAAAATTAATTTCTGGAGAACGAATGTTGATTTGCATTATAAGCTAATATCTTAAAGTCTAATGTAGTGTAATACATTTAGAATACCAAAAAAAGTTTCCATTTTAAGAGCTTTATAAGAAAAGTAGGCAGAATACGCTTTTCTACCAAATTTTACAAGCGTCTAAGTAAATTTTGGCACCTTCATGTCAGTCGCTAAAATTAAAGGTGCTTAATGAGTGAAACGAGTATATGATTCTAATAATAAATAAATCTTCATTTTCAAAAATATTTTTGCAACAGGCCGACTTGCACCTCAGGACTATTTAGGGAATCTTTCGTCAGCGATACATCTAATGCAATACGTCCTTAAGGTCACCAAAACAGAATTTTAATAAAATATTAATGCAATGATTGCAGTAAATTAAACTTGATGACCTGACTGAATGAAACTTAAATAGCCAAGTCCAGGAATTATAACTACTAAATATTTACATGGAACGAAAGAATGGGATTATTTTGAAATTGAGGTTTCAGATATTTAGAAACCGTTGTAAAATTATTAAAGTTAGACCAATACATTTTTAATTTATCAGCAAACTCTATGTAAGAAACTCTATTTCGTAATATCGTATATAAAGGAGGTCAGTTTTATTTGAATAAAATGAAAAAATGACGTATTTCTGGTTTAAACTCATCAAGACAGATTCAAAGTAATGCTATAATACCGCACGGTAGAAAAAAATCTTTTGCTGACCACATAACTGAGTTATTTAAATAATTAAACTTACACAGAATGACAACTAACTTATCCAGTCCAGCTCTTGCTGATCCATTGGTATTCTTATTACGTTTATCTAATGATTTCCCTAGTTGAGAATGACTCCCTGAAGATCTGTTACTAGCATATAAACTACATTACTAGATTAAGTGCTGTAATTTATGAACCGGCAATGATTCATTTCTTTGGGTTTTAGCTAATTCAGTGATATCCACTATCGATATAAGCTTTGTATTACAAGCAACGTAGCAATAAGCCAAACAACATGTCGTTTAATAAGTTTCACTAAGATTCAATGTAAAATTTAAAGTATTCAAATCATTTCATTATTAACAGATAGGGCATATAGCATACGGAAACATCGTCTTTATATTCCCCAGAAAACAAAAGAGAAATTGCGTCAGCCTAGATTGTGATATGCTTTTAGCTAAATTTAAAACATTTCACTTCTTTGCGTCTTCCTGTCTATCTATTCACAAGAAATCTGCAAAAGGCACAGAAATAAGACTTTCAAATTTTACCGCAAGAACCTTGATTTCTATACAGACAACAATGCGTTCGATAATGGTCCATATCACGCTTTTGGTTTTTTAAATTAGCGTTAGGGAGTATATTTACATTGTTCTTATTGATAACCATGGTATCAATGAGGGATATAAGTTAAATAGTTAAATTTGAAAAAAAACTGAATCGGAGTATACGGAATTTTAATATTTCACGTAATAACACCTACAAATAACTATATCAGCATAAACATTTTGATGACTTGGTGAGTCATATAGTAAGAAGACAATTCTGAAACATTTTAATTATTTAAAACTGATGTGAAACTCGACTATATTGCGTGAAAGCTTTGCATGAAAGTGTATTTTTTTCCACATACACAAAATTAATTCTATAATGGTTTTCATACAATCAAAGAATCTGGATAGACTGTAACACGTCACGTGGTGTAGAGTTCTTTTGAATTTTATACTGTAAACATAAACTACTAGATTTGAATGCTTTCAGTAGATATACAAAAAACTGTTGGCAAAACAAAGAGAAAGTTGTTAACTCGACAAAGAGACAGTTGGATATTAGTTTTCTGTTGACTTGGACAGTTGGCAAAGCTATTACCTTAAACTTGGGCTGTTATTTTAGTGAAACCTGAGCTAAAAATAGTCAGTATTTTGTCATCAAAATTCTATGGATTAATGAGCTAAATATTATCCGTTAAAGTTTATTTCACTTCTTTAAGAGGGAACGTAGTGTTTTTATTAGTAATGGTTCGATTCTATGTATTACATAACTGCTTTAAATAATGCTTCCTTATTAATAGAGATATCCTCCACTTCACATTAAAAAAAATTACTGAAACTTTTGAAAAATTGATAATCTGTTATTCTTTACAGGATTAAATGCCACCTAATTATATGGTGCTTATAATATTCTACTTTTGTGTACCTGCTTTAGACAACCTAAACTCACAAGTTAGCAACCTTTAATACCAAACTCTGTACAGGAAATTAAATAGAGAAACTCGATTTACATGTCAAAATTAGGCTTTACGTGCATTCATTAAAAAATATTAAGGAATTTATGTAAATCCTATCTTTGTAACGTTGAGCATAAGTTTTATAAATAACTTTAATAAGTAGCGAAACTAATAATATGTTTATCTTTGATAACATGAGTAATTATGCAAACCTTAACAATGTACGTTTCAAAAAGAACTTGAACTGATATGGTATGATAATTAAGTTTGATATGTATGTAAATAATATTAAGAACTAACTGTCCACCAGTTTTTCCTCTCAGATCACAGGAAAACAAATATAAATACAGTGAAAGCTTCATAAAATGTCTGTAAAATATATGCCTCAAACCCAAGAATATAAAAACCACGGCTAACTATGGTAATTCGACATCCTTAAAGCATTGTATGGCTCATAAAAATTGTAATGCCTCTCCTCTACTTCATACATATCAGTCAGCCTCGTTTTGGTAGTTAGCCTTTAGTGCTTAGCTGCCTTCTCTCTGAATTTCTTAAGTAATTATACCAGAGCCTTATCTTTATTAAATCTGTATTTTAAAGCTATTTCAACCTATTTCTTGAGTGGTTAGTAGCTTTTATTGAACAGGAAATGGCTACGGAATCCTCTAGTTCAAGGGGTGTAAGGAGTAGTAAATGCACTTTTTATAATGTGTGACGAGATTGCATTGATAACCGACTCATTTGGTCTCTAATTCTCGTCATTTTTGTTATGTTTTCAAATGAAAAATAGATTACAAAGAACTTTGAAACTTTATTTTGTTTTATACTTGTTCATAAAAATATTTTCATGTACAAAAACTATCATTTGTATTATTGGAATTCTGAAGTAGTAGTTACGGTTACCCGTGGCTTTACAGTTTTTCGTTTATATATGTTTTTAAATAGATTAAAACATGTAAAAAATAATTTTCTAGTATGAATATGTTTAAAAGTTGGAGTATAATAAAAAAATTATATTTTACTCACTTTACACAAAATAAGTAGAGTGTTCGGTACTGTAAACTCGGTTAATGTATACTGTAAAAATATATTACTGAGAGAATGTGTACTAGCTCAAAAAATGAATAATACGTGGCTGAATAGGAAGATCATGTATATGAATTTGTGACTGAGCCAGCTGCCTGATTCTAGGATCAGTTGTCCAGCTCCAGAGTCAAACACTTACAGAGACTATTGCTCTGTGTTAGAGCCAGCAGTCAAACTACCCAGAACTCTGTAAATTACGTTGGTGTGGATATTTTATATAATCACAGCAATTGTTTTTATTGGAGATTGGAGAATGAAAAAGTATATTTAACAGCATTGTGTCTGTTTAAATATATTATGAAGTTAATTCAATTTATAGATATAATGATTATTTCACACTTTATTCTACAATTTCATTTCTAGATTATATAAAAATCCTGTATTAGAACAGGAACCTACTGAGATTATAGAATAGATGTCGGTTAAGTAGTGAAATTAGAAGATACTGTTAATTATCCTGTTAAATTTTTAAAACTCTTAACCCACGAAGAATTTAAACTCACAATTTGTGTTTGAAAACTGGATCTCCAGAAATGACTGACTAAATATTATAGCAGTATGTAACACATACTAATAAGGTAGATCTGGTGGGAAGGGTTATTCCATACGCTGCACAATGATGAAGGTGAATTGGAGCTAAACCTTAAATTCATAGAGTAATATTTGACAAGTAACAAAATAACTGAAATAATATATGTTTTGATTCAGTAGCAATAGGAATATTCAGTTAGTTATAAGATAAAAATATGGCTAGTTATTTAAAGAATCCATAAATAATATTGCTTAATGAAGGTTCTAGAGACTCATATATATATATATATATATATATATATATAGTGCCAATGTTTTAAAAACACTTTGTTTCAATTGTACAGTAATATACTAAAAATAATATATATATATAATATATATATATATATATATATATATATATATATATATATATATATATATATATTTATGACGAATGGCATTAACATTAAAAGTAAATCTAGTTGGGCTGTGCCATTGATACAGGAATATTCATTTATGTTCTCTTCCAAAAGGGCTGTGAAGTTCGCTTTTTTCACATTTAGTTTTGTGGGTAGAGATATATCAACAGTACAATGTGTTTTATTATTCTAACTTATCAGGTTTTTATTATTATATGAAACTGTAATAAGATTTACCCGAATGCTGAATAACTAAGACGATGTAGTCAGATAAAGCCTTTAAACACATACCTAACTTTCCTGGAATATGTTGCGTTTACTGGAAGATATTATAATTTCCAAATGTATCCTAGAATTTATATAATTTACGGAATTATGTATAATTATAATTATGGAATATGATTTATTAAATTTATATTGTTGCTGCCGAATATATCGAATTTGGCAAACTATTAATTTTACGACATAAATCTTTCTAAATTATTTCTTATTTTAAATCAGGACAATAATTAATGCTCATATTTCTAATCTGGAAATCACTGAATAGTTTGCAATTGCACACGATGTACTGTCGAAACTTTCACATCGAAATGGATTCATTCATGCCAGAAGAATGATACCATCTATGTTGTTTCCCGATATCCTGATGCTGACATTGAGGTGCTGCATTGTACTGTGGTTTCCACTGTCAATGAGCCGATGAAGTTTTAGCTTACACGGAGCTGTCTAAAACTGTTACAGTTCAACCTATCATGTTTCATAAACTATGAAACTTTTCTTTCTATAAATTTGCTAACGTTTTTAGTCACCGTTTAGAAATCATTGTAACAAACACCGTTCTTTAGTACGCAACCTATCATTATACTTACTCTTAGTAATAGTTTAAGTAACTTTTCAAAGCACAATATAAATTTCAAATAAATAAACACAAGTATAAGTGTCATCATGTTTGACCAAATTAACAAAACATTCTGTTGATTATTAATAATCACATCGTCCTTCTCTGTTTATTCACCACTATACATGTAATTCCAAGTAACAAAAAGCGTCTGAATATTCTTATTTGGAAAAATTTTGCCTATGGGTATCATGTATAGTCTGTTACAAATACAGTATATACAGTATGGAAGTACAATTTGACCTGACGGGAAATATTATAATGTACACTATGAAGGTTATACAAATACCACTGTTAAGATTGTATACAAGTAATTGCAGAGTATTAAATTAACATGTTTCAATGAAAAACATGTTATCATCGGACATTTGGCATCTTTCAGTGATAAAAAATCTGTAAAACCACGTTTACTTATGTAGTTCAGTTTTAATATATAGTCTTGGGTTTGCTTTTATTAGACGCAGTTGTTTTAGAGTTAGTGTACATGTAGTTAAAACACGTCATGGATTGCAGATAGTAGATCACGAAACAGTGTTACTAATCAGGTGTACTCTAAATTATTTATATTAATATATCATAGAGCCAGACAATATTATATCACTGGCTCGTTGGTAGTCTGATTAGGTAGTTAGAATTTTAGTAGTTGTGGATTCGTATAATCTGTTACTGTTATTTACAAGTAAATCGTCTTAAAAACGAAGATTTTCACTAAAAATTCTTATAATCTATAATTAAGGCGTTCACTCCACTATATTATACTATACAGTTAAGAGAGTAGAGTAAAAGAGATCCAATTTTGTTACTGTGATAACGACGACACAATGACGTTGTACAAGACATGAATATTTATATTAACTGAGTACCATATGAGGTAAGTGGGACATTTTGATCTTAAGCTAGTGTTAGTGAAGTTATAGAACCAATAGATTATAACGGAATGATGCCAGTTTCTCCATAGAGCATAAAGACTTCTTCATTATTAATCGAAGGGTTCGTTTTAATTTCATGGTGCCCTCCAACGCTCTGAAAACTTGTTCTAACCTTTATTCCTGATGCATGAATATGATTTTTTTCGATGATAATAGAAATATTTTTGACTATTTGTTAAATAAAAAAATATTATTCTATATTTCTAGATGTACCCTTGTATGTAAAAATACATACATAGTAAAATTGAATTCCGGTGACAAAAAACATAAGAAACCAAAATTAGCACTAAAATATCAGGTATCGTTGTGGAAATAAATAATGTATTCTTATTACATCTGTATTCTTGTAACATCCGAGACGGTGATTTAGTGTATCAGTCGTCACTCAGCATCCTTCCTCTTACAAAACACTGTTAATAAAGATAATCACGAGATAATAAAGCGGAACATAGAATGCCGTAGGTTTTTTACTCGAATAAAAAAATATATAAATTTGGAATGTTTAGGCAAGAAGAGTTTATTTATAACTACAAAACATAAGTGCAATTAAGTGTAAACTTAACTTGTATTGTTGCTCATTGACATTGACAGAATATGTAGTAAAAGCCCGAGTATTCAAATATTCGATGTAGAAAATTCTAGAGGCTTAGTAAATATTCGATAGTAAATATTCAAAATCTTATTCTTATAAAACTTTAATATGTATAGAGTAACTCTTTCCAACAGAAATGCCAGGTAATAAGAACCAAATTTTGTATTATTTACAATTGTTATACAGTGTAATATGAGAGCTCCTCACAGAAGCCAGGTGCTGTATGAAGATATCAGGATATTACTCGCCCGTCGGTCGGTGAGGTTATATTTACATGAAGCTTTCAGACCCCTACTCCATATACCTCTTATACATTTTATAACATGTTATCCCCAGTGAGCTGTAAGATGTTATGATCTAAGGTAATGGTATTATTTATGAACACTTTTTAGCCTCTATGACATTTAGTTGTGTATATTATTTGTAATGTGATATTTTGCTTATACTTCGACTTGCTTGAAACAAGTGATAATACCACAGAAGTAATAAAGACTATTGCAGCTGTAAACTAACATTGGTAATTTTTAACACTATCACATAGGTTATAATTACGTATAATATTACATATTTTTCTCAGCACCTTATATTTATAAAAATATCAATATCAACTATTGACAATTTTAACCTTATCAAAAATCATAAAAATATGGAAAAAGTGGATACCCCTAGATAAATACACCAAATACGTTAAATTTATGTACGGTCTTATTACATTTATTCGATGCATATGATCAGCGTTTGGGTCGGACATAATATTAAAGCTAGAATGTTTTAATTTCAAACTAAGATTTAATTTTCTATATGTAATACACAAGTTATTCATAAATACATATTTGGTGCTTCCTGATTAAATAAGAAACGTTGATAGTTTTCTTTATTGTAATATCAGTTAACTGTGCTTTTGCGTGTAATTTCCATATGAAAAACAGGAAGAGCATGATAATACATTTTTAAAATGACTTAACGAACAATCCTTAAACAAGTGATAGTTACTGAAAGATACTATAATCTCTTAAATCGTCTTAAATTTAAATTTAAGAAGCAGTCTTTTGAGGCTGTGAAATCAGAGGGTGAAACAATTTCTTTTCAATACCCAATACATTTTTATTGAATGATCTAACTATTTCATCAACTATTGAAATGGCCCACTATCTTAGCCCTCTGTGGAGTGCGGTTTTGTGCGTACATGAGCACTTCTAGATTGAAATAATTATACTTCTTAGTTTGTGTCTGCCTTGTTACCCGATCATGAATATATGTACATAGAAAGGTCTGGGAAGCTTACTTAGGTCACGCAGCGTCTATATCGGCCATTGTATTTTCTGGTCTAAAGTATATCTTATACAATATTAGAGTTTGAATTGTTACCCCAAACATGAAAATAAATACAATTGAAGATCTAAAACCCTTACTAATGACAAAAAAGTCTTTTATAACAATCTACAAATCTATAATATAGTACTTTTGTCTTTGATATGTCCATTACACTAATTATCAATGACAGCATACTTAGTATTTGCTCAAATTTAAATTGAATGCGTTTTTTATTCTAAAACCTCTATTATATGGATAATCCTGCCAGCAGTAATCACAGTATTGACAGTTTTCCATGCATTTTGTAATTGAGTATAATCTTTCATGAGCACTGAGCCAATTAGTCTTGCAGATGATTACATGCATAGATTGACTACTTTAAACGAATTTTTATACATTTTTAAAGGTATTAATCTAACTTTTTAGATAGCGAATTTTTAGACCAGAGACATTTAAAAACTAAAATCCGTGTCAAATGTACAAATATAATGCAATAGTGTCACTATTCCAGCTGCCATCTTCGTTAGTATAAAAAATAATAATCCAAAACGTCTAACTTTTGAGGCAAAAGGGCTTTGTTCTAATAATTGAATTTATGATTTTCACAGTAAAAATAAAAAAATACCTTTTAAATTATAGGATATTAACAACATTTTGTAGATTATAATATGAAAAAAAAACCTACAATTTTACTCCCAGAAACTACAATACCCAATAGGTTTAATAAAGATTACTTTTCCTTTGATTATTAACAGCCCAAAATGTTGTAGCTAGTATAATAATTATGAATAGAATTATAAATATAACATTTCGAGCTGCGGGACTTGACGTAAGATAAGCGATATTTTACTAATATTATTACAAATTTCTGTTATCATAATTTATTGCAACTTATTTTTAAAATTTCATCTATTATATTAGCTTATAAAATACTTTGTATTTAATTTTAATGTTTTACTTTATAAAGATCATTTAAAATTTTACACATTCTCCTGTTCTATTATACAGTAAATTTTATTTATGTGCTCAATCGTTTTTTTAATTAATGAAACATATAAACAATTTACTATATGGACAATGGAAGATACATTAATTATTAATACTAAATATTCAGCTTTTTAATCCCTTTTTTAGGGTTGCAATTCCTGCTTATTATTTATTCATTCGTAGACGGTAATTTTAAGTCAAATGCATGAAATAAATCGATAAGTACTGGAAAATTACTTATATTTCTCCTTATTCTATGTAGAATACAAATTGAATGTTCTAGTCGTGTAAAACATATTCCATACAGGTTACTGTTGAATTTTACAACTCATTCTGTTACCACTAAGCATTTACAGTGTATATTCTTCACGGTGATTCTTTATATTAAGAAAATACGAGAGTTATAATGATATTGACTCTATTATTTTACATCAAATTACATGTCAATTAATTTCAATAATTAATTTTTAAATATTTTTAAATTGATTATAAATAGACCAAAACAATAAATAATCGACAAATAGATGAGACATTTGCTTTGGTTCACTCAGTCTAAACTAGTACTGTGTGGTGATCTTGCCAGTTCCCTTCATTACGTAAAGTTGCTATTTAATAAGCACTTGGGATCCCAAATTTAGTAATTACTACCATACATTTTTTCTCAAACAATACTTGAGACATTTCGCCTTTGTTAAGCTATCTCTGATGAAGCCCGTTGCGTTTCAGCCTTCAATCATACTATATTTAGGGAGCAAAGCTGGGTGAAAGCTATGGTTCCAGTTAGTAGATAAATGTGTGTGAGTAATATATTCATCACAAAGGTGATCTGGTCTTTTTCACTGGACCTTACTATGTTTAAATATTTTGGCAAAAGAATGAGGTAAGCAAATATCTATTTCTCAAGGATAATATTTCCAGTGTATACTGGCAAGTATATGAATAAGTAGCCTACTTATCTTTCTTCGTATATGTGCAATTGACACACATAATACGGTTGGACATTAGACTCCGGTTTTTATACAAAAAGTTTTATACTTTACATTGCAAGAGCTGCCTTATACAATAACCACACTTGTTACATCGCTGTATAACTTTAGTATTTCACTAGAGAGAGGTGGAGGTACTCTTTGTCTGTTGACAGATGTACAATAAGTGTTAACTGTATGTCAACACTGAATAATAAAAAAAACTGATTTACAAGAAAGGTTAAGCACGTGGCACTTTATTACTAGCTTTAATTATCAAAAAGAAAAAGGCATAAAGTAAATACTTTTATTACTTCTTGTACAATGTGTAAAATTATCTATTAGCAATAAATTCTTACTTGCGGACATAGTTCACAGGGATGTGGCTCTGCGGCTGAGATAGACCGGTTTGTCTAGAGTAACTCAATGATTCTTCTACAAAAGATGAATGTGGAACTCAGTCACGTATAAAAAAGTCGGACCTGTTCAATGCTAATAATGTTATCGTAATATACTATACTAACAGTTTCAATACGTAATAAACCATCTCAAAATAAATATAAAAATCTAAATAATTTAACCAAAAAGAACAGTGTTGAAGGACAAACAACCCTTAATAAAGGTACGTTCACTGTCGGCATATCATTGATAAATTACAATTTGATATCGAATTAACGCAATCTGGAGGTAATTGATGACGTGGGGTTTGTTGAATGTACAACTTCAAATCAGCTAATACATTACATATCAAATGTGATGAGAGATATTTACTGTTCTAAATTCTTAAAATTAAATTTAATAATTAAACTAAAAGAAAAGTATCACTATTATTAAAGTATTAAATATTATATTCAAATTATGAGAATGATATTAGTTTTACATATTCAGGTAACATATTCCATTGCAATCTAATTCAAATTAATTTATATACTATATATCCTACAATTTTTTTGTTTTTACTATTCAGCGTTAAATATTAATATATTATGTTATATTGCGTGTTTTCCTTTCACCAACATAAATTGTTAGTACATGTTATTAGTATATTAGTACACTATAATACTAATATAACTAATTCCATATTGTAGAAAATGATGAAGTTTTCCTACCGATACTGTAACACCTGAGGCAAGGAGAGACACAAGAGTTGTGTTCCGTGCTGATGCCATTTTGCTGAACAATTCACTGCAAACATCTGCTGATAGAACAATCCATCAGTGGATTATCAGGCATGACAATCAGTCACTTGTACTTGAGATATTCCTGGTTACCGTTATTCCACACTATTAATACTATTATATAAGTATCTATTATTTTGTGTATGTGTGTATTTGCGTTTCTGATTCAATCACAAAAGAACTACTATACTGATTGGGCAAAAAGTTTCATGGATTTTCCTTGGTTCCCTGATTAGAATTTCCACTTATTAATATTTAAAAATTATTAATACTACGTTCCAAGTTATGAATGGTCTCTAAAAATCTCCTCATTAGAGTGCGAATTGTTCCACCAAACTTGAAATAAGTACATTTTCAGTTCTAACACCCCTACTAATGTCAAAAAAGTGTTTTATAACAGAGTAAAAATCTGTAATATAGTAATTTTGTCTTAGATATCTCAATTACACTAATGATAAAGTACAGCATATTTAATATATGCTCAAATTTAAAGTGAAAAGTGTATTTTTTTAAAACCTCTCTTGTCTGGATAACTTCTGACAAACAGTGATTACAAAAAGTATTATTATTTTTATGCTTACTCTGTGCTTTCAAGCTAAAAACTTACAGAAACGTAAAATTTTACATTTCATTATATTAATTAATTATACAGTTGTATGTCACGTCATAATGTTTAAAAGAACCGTTGTTTACACAAAAACATTTAATATGTGCTTTTTAAGCCCAAACGTATTTTTCAAGAGCAGTTGGGCGTATACTAGTGGCATATTCCACTAATATATCTGTATGTTTTTCAGGGGCCTTTAAATTATCACTTTAAATACCAAGACAATCGGTCCAGTATTCTTTACGTGATAGAGTAAACACACAAAAAGACCCTATTAGAATTTTATATAATAGTATATAAATGGTAAATAACAGAAGTTGTCAATGCTTCTTATTTTATCAATTCTCAAAACATAACTATTGCAAAGTAAAATTTCCTGAAAATTCCCTATAATGGACAGTTATTATGTAGCAATTTAATGGGTAATTTGGGATTATACCGACCACACCAGTATGAAGAACACAAAAATATAAATTTATAATAACAAACATGATAGAACGAAAAAACAACTGTTTAATTACAAAATTACGAACTTACAACGATTATCAATTGTTAATGGGGTCGGATTCCGTTATATGCCCCGAACGCTTAAACTTTTTTTCAATGAACTTAGAACGTTATAAAACGATGAAGTTGAGTAACAGAACTAACATTCCATCAATCAACAAGCATTTCCAGGTATTTTGATCGGTATTTTTGTCGCTGTTATCTTATCTTTATCGAGAATCCCGATTATGGCAGGCCGCTCGGCATCACGTGATTATTTAAGTTTTTTGCAGGGTACATAATTGCCTTTCCATTAAAATTCAATTTATATTCCTTATCAGCCCCTCTAGAATTTGATATTTTACTGATAGGTACTATATCGAGGGATGTTTTTCTTTCGCGACACCGCGATGATGGCCGGAGGCACTCGCATTTTGGGTGGCGGAGTGTGGTCAAGAATAAAAACAAGTTTTGAGTGTTTTTTTCAAAAAGAGTTTAGTTTTTGTTTGGTAATGTTTGTTTTTGTTGAATTTTTGTGTTTGGAGAAATGTAGGGCTAAAACACGGAAGTACAACAAAGCGACCACAGCTGAACGGGCGGCAAGACTCTGCAATCACTTTATCTACTAGACCGCTCGACTTTGACCTCTGTCTGAGGATGGGCAAAATGTCAAATAACGATGTCTGGGTGTGGTCGGTATAATCCCAAAGTACCATTTAATGTAATAATGTAGCAATTCTAAGGAACTCTATCTTAGACCATGTGCAGCTCTCTCAAGAGTCAGAGACTATCCATTCTCGACATTTGCGCTTAGTCTCAGTTTTTTAGCGATTTATTTTTTTCTTCTTAGATAAATATAGATAAAAAAGCTTTTTCTGTAATTCTAAAAATATAAACTGCTATACATTACATTTTCCAAAAAAGACCCACTAAGCGACTGTTATCATGTAACAATGAGAAACAATACTGTGAACAGTATCTTTGATCATCTGTCACTCTCTCAGAAGGTCTTCTGACGATGATAGCTCTGCCTTAGATCATCAATGACAGGCTTAGCAATGCAACGGACATCTTTGTTCATCCTCTGGTATTCTACAGTGTATATCATAACAATTACAAATCTGACATTGAGTCGTACATTTTACGGCCCTATTCCTTCTGTAGCGGCCGTCTAATTTGGTGGTATCAACACAAAGTTTTAATTCATATGAAAATTGAAAAATGGAATATTCCAAATGTATAACACATATTCACTAGAATTATTGGTCTCTCGGGTAATTATAGTTAATTAATCTTGATCATTGTGTCTTAGACAACTCCAATTAAGTCTGAAATATATAATAGTTGCAATAACTACCAATAAAATAATGTAATTTTAAGCAAGTATATGAATATACTATTAGGTAGAAATTCTTAGTTTGAATTAATATTTTAAAAGTAATTGTCTTATTCAGTGGTATATTATATGGATTGGAACACTTGAAAAATAATATTAGTGTAACAGAAGATTGATTTTAACCTATAATAAATAACTCAGAGCAAAGTTTAATCTACAATAATATGAGTGTGCCCAAAAGATAATATTTGCTAGAGAGCGTTGTTTAGTCAGAAAAAGGTAGGTTAAAAAGTGTTTTGATTACCGAAACTTACAATCTGTTTCATTTTCTTGCTCAGGTTTGAAGCATTTACTAGTATATTCATGTATTTACACAATATTTAGTTATTTAATAATTTAACTGTGGTAAACTATAAAATAAGTTTTAACGTGCCATGTTTTTCTACTAGCACAGCAATTTTATTCAATATGCAATAATAATTTTCATGTATCATCAGAACCATTTACCCTAACATAATACAAAACTATGTTTGTAGAACTATTTATTAAGTCAAATGTATTGTTTTGCTGTCGGTAAAACAAAAACTTTGTGGCCTTAAAATTTAAGTTTGATTCATTAGACCAAACAGTTTTATCTAAAGTTGCTGTCAAGTGTGATCACTGCTACCAGTTTCTTCATATCACAAAATACGGTCTGTACTATTCGTTCTGTACCACCCATTCGTAATTTGTGAGATGATTGGTACAAATAAATATAAATCTTTAATTGCTTTTATGATTTATATTAGTTTTGGAAATTCCGACCAGACAATACAAAACTTTATGGTACATGCTAAATAGATATATTTAACGTGTACTATATATTTAACCAAAGTTTTTTATGTTTGCTTAAGTTCTTCCTTCGGAGTAGAATGTAATAAATTCGTTTCTTATCTTAGTTCAGAGAAAATATCGCTTACATAAACGGTAGGCAAGACATTTTTAACTTAGTTTCTTAAACCCTCAAAATTTTAAATTACAATACACTTATTCTCTTTGAAATTAGCAGTGCTACATGTGACAGCTTTGTTGGTTTTATTGAGAGGTAGGAGGTTCCTCAGAATCAAATGTAGAGTGATAACAGAATACACAGATTTTTATGATCATGTAATGGATATTGTCCAGGATAAACATTTTTGCAAAACTGCTGTATTACATTAATTGTTAAAAACTGCCCAGTGCTGTTAAAAAGCATTTTATTAAAATTTAATATTATTAACTCAAATTTGGAGCATCCTCAACTTCAGACAAGAAAAATCTCAAAAATATTTATACAAATAAGTGCTTTTAATGTTTTTCATATCGAAGTTACGAAAAAGTATATTTATATCCCGTTACAAATGGGTTGTATTCGTTAAATTCTCAAAGAGAATTCTATACTATATATAGTGTTAGAAGTTAATCAAATTATTCAGTAGTTTATAGTAGAATAAAAGCTTAATCATAAATACAAATGACAAATTGAAAATTATTAATATAAGTATTTTAAGGTAAACATTTTTACATCGAAACTTTCTCTATCAATTGCAAAATTTATGGACACTGTCTTATGTGACACTTCAAGGAAAGATCACGTATTAATGAATGTTAAGAGTGATTATGAAGACTTTATTTATATTTTATTTCGGTGGTTACATATCATAAATTGAAAGATTTGTTAGATATCGGTTGAGCTACGTACCGGTCTATCTGAAATAATATGTAAATAATATAATGATATGTCTTTAAATAATCAAAGGATTTGACGTTATCATAGGATGTACTTTAAATTTGGCTTTATTATTCTTAGATATTAGAAGTTCTTAAATTAAAGCCATCTTTACTTTTAATTTGAGAACTCGGAAAAAACTTATACGGTTGCCATATTTCCTCCATTTTCACGACTGAATTTCCTCAAATTTCCAATCCAACAATTCAGAGAAGCTCGTCTCTGTGGCTCGGGGCTTCGTATTATCCTCTGAAATACTTCTTCTATCCTCCGTCTCTTATACAAATATTAATACACGTTATTATATTCGATTTCTTGTACTCGTTTGGCATATACTCAGTAATACATTACATATTAAATACCCTACAAGATATGTCTGTTATTTGACACTGTTTAGTTAAAAACGTCTATTGTTTATAATAAATATTACTATTTTGATAGACAAGGTGAGAGGAATCTCATACCTATCAGGTTAATATTGAAGTGGCTCAAGACCAACGTATAGAAAACACTAAGTACAAAGTTTGTTGCTAAGTGAAAATCGAGCAGAAATCATAAGCCAGCCAGAGAAGGAAGATATTTATACATTTTTGGGAGAACAAGTAGCACTTGATGAAACAACAGTTACGAAGGAGACTAAACAGCTAAAAAATTGAAAAACAGCTGGTCCTGGCAATATTCCGGCCGAATTAATCAAATACGGACCCAGAGAACTACAAATTATGATTACAATACTCTATAAAAAGTGCCTGGATGAACACAAAACCCCAATGGAAGCATAGCTGGATAATACCACTACATAAAAAAGGGCCAAAAAAATACTGCGATAATTACAGGGGACTCTCTGTTAACAGCACACTATGCAGATTGTATGGGCGAATAATAACATCGCTGATAACCCATGATTACTCTCCGTATCAACTAGAAGAGCAAGCTGGTTTTCGAGCAGGCAGATCCACGGTCGATAATATTTTCTGCCTGATGCAAATGGCCGAAAAAAGATTAGCCACGGGAAGAAGTACTGATTTACTATTCGTAGACTTAACAAAAGCGTATGACAATGTGCCAATCAAAACCCTTTTTAAGGTACTAGACGAATCACAGATTTTATACCGATTATAAAAACCGTCAAAGAAATGTACATTAACAATACTGCACAAGTGAAAATCGGTAATAGTCTAACTTCCATTTTTACAGTCAGCAAGGGACTCAGACAAGGTTGCTGCATGTCACCAATATTGTTCAACATATACGTCGATGCTGAATTAGCAAAATGGAGACGGAAATGCAGTGGAATGGGAATTTCAGTGGGTGATCGAACGCTATATACACTGCATTATGCCGACAACCAGGTGGTACTCGCTCAAGACCCTGAAGATTTAGAGTATATGACGAGGAAGTTGCTGGAGGAATATAAAAAGTGGGGACTAGCAGTAAATATAAAGAAAACCAAATACTTATGTATAGGAGGACAAATGCAAGACCTACAACTGAACTCTGGAGAAAAGATTAGTGGTTGTGAAGAGTACATATACTTGGGCACGAGAATCACTCAAGATGGCAAGTGTGAAAAAATGATCAATGACAGGATAGTTGGAGCACGAAGAATTACGGGAACACTTAACTCCATCCTATGGCAGAAAGATGTAAGAAACAGAACGAACATGCATATTTACGACACGATTGTCAAAAGCACTTTGACCTACGGTAGTGAAACATGGCAAATCTCCAGAAAAATGGAAAATAAACTATTGTCCACCTAAATGGATTTCCTGAGAAGAGCTGCGCGGAAATCGAAATTAGACAGAGTGCGAAATGAGGAGATAAGAAGAACGATGAAACGAGAAGAAACTATTGTTGGAGCAATTAGACAGAAACAGTTCGGCCACGTAAACCGAATGGATGAGGAACGTCTGCCAAAAATTCTTATGGAATGGCTACCAACAGAACTACGAAAGAGGGGGTGCCCCAGAGAAACATGGAAGCAGGGGATATAGAAGGCAATGTCGGAACGGAACTTGGGACTGGTGATTGGAATGATAGGGAAGAGTGGAAGTTGGGAATCGGAAGGCGACCACATACGCTGTGAAACCGATTATATATATATATATATTTGTATATATATATATATTTGTATATATATATTTGTATATATATATTTGTATATATATATATATATTTGTATATATATACATATATATATACATATATATATATATATATATATATATATATATATATATACAAATTTGTTACTGATGTTATTTCTATCAAATGAGAAATACGAATTTTGAAGCCCTCATAGGTATTGTAAAATTTGTAGCAGACTATGCCAAGACGATGTAAATCAAAGCAGATATTATTATTTTTAAACCATATATTTTATATATGTACCATAAATGTTTATATGAAATCTCAATAGTAAAATTCAGTGAAAAAAAGTATACTTGAAACTAGATGTTAGACCCTCATACATGAACACACACACACACATACACACACATATGTATATTTTCTTTTAACTACCAACCTTTTAATCTTATATTGTAACTGATTAGAATTCAACTGAAAGTAGATCACAGTCTTTTGAAATCTATAACTACTGAAAGAGCAACAAAATTTTGTTTTGTTTCTAACGCCAACAGAAAAAAATACAATGTGAATTGAATTTTATGGTAAGTACAGATAAAACAATTTATTGACAGGAACTTCATAAAACATTTGACTTGAAGGGTAGTATATATAGATTATAGATATAATGGTAATTTACGCCATTAAAACGAAGGTATACAAATACAATATTGTAACTTTAAATGAATTTTTAAAAGGGTTTCCTTCTAGAAAGTTTATTACTTACCTACTAGACGTAGCAAAAGCGGATGTATCAGTTAAATATGGGCAACCCCAATTTATGTCCTGGAGTGGCACAGTACTAGTTTAAAAGTTCGAGTTAATATGGCTGGTGGAAAATTAAAGTTCAGTAAGGAAAATAACTCGTGGAATGGACGGGGCTTTAAGTAAATTTAATATGGCCTTCCATGTCCGCTTAGAATGGAAGAGATTTGAACAAGCTGCAACTTCATCCATGGTAACGTGACTAAAATAGTGACCATTACGTCCCTCCTTACGGGATCTTTAATCTACCCCAACATTACCTTCTCCGATATCAGCGTGAATGTCCTTTTGTGCCTAATTTCAATAAGGCTACTAACATATCATTGTCCCATGTCATTAAAAAACTTTACTTAAGTAATATTAAGCACATTTTGTGTACACACGAGCATATTGTTTGCACATTGTTGCACTTTTTATGTTATATAAAACGCAGCTTGGAGAAACTATAATTGTCCCAAAGAAACTCAAACAATTTAAAACTTGGCACACAAATTATTCCCATATTAATAAAATCTTGAATCTTAATTAACTTTTCGTTCTGTATAAACGTATATAAAACAGTATTATGGGATTTATTTATTTTACAATAGCAATACCACAACATTAGACAAACAAAACTAATATTGTACGATCACAAGTATCAACAAAAAAACAACCTAATCGTTACAATAAATCAATATTGAACAATAATACTGAGATAAACTTAACTTAAATAACAAAGAAGCGCGGTTACACAAACACAAATTGAAAATTATCATTAATATATATATGATAATAAATAACAAGTTAACTATAAAAAGCAACAATACTAGCAAATTTTACAAATTTTATGTGGTACGTAATCACGAAATATTACAAGTAAGTGCAAGATTCTATTGTTTTATATAAACAGTATACTTAATATTATTTTAAATATATAATAAAATACAATAATACTTTGAGAATATATAAAAGTTATAAAACATGTTGGTTTAATAATGGACTTGTACCTCAGATGGTTTCCGACGTTTTCTATTACATATCAATTCCATATGAGTTTTTCTATGAAAGAGACTTGGCAATATAAATGTTCCAAAAACTCAATATTAGTTTTACAAATTGATCTTGTAAATATCTCAACTAAGTTCTTTAGCTAGCTTGGAATACAATTTTGCTTGTTTATGATGGTGTTAAAATTTTTAGAAAATATTCACAAATAAATATGGAACAAACAATATTAAAAGCCAACCATAATGAAGATGTTCGTAGAACCAGCACAAAAATTTGTCGCATTGAAATTACCCACAGTGCTGCCACTGTCAGGAACGATGAGAATTGTGTCTACCTTTGTCTTGGGAATTGTAAACGTATAACTCGGTCTTGTCATGGATAATCTAAAACAAATCTATCATTCCCATATGATCTCCTGATACGGCAGCTAGTAATCAAATGCAACAATTTACTGTGTCTTTTATGGGTAATTAAAAACACATATAACATTCTTAGGCACGGTAGCTAATAATCTAATGTAGCAATTTGGTTAGTATGTCATGGATAATCTAAAACAGATCTATCATTCCCATACCATCTCCTGATACGGTAGCTAGTAATCAAATGCAGCAATTTACTGAGTCTGTCATGGATACTTAAAAACACATATAACATTCTTAGGCATGGTATCTAATCGAATGTAGCAATTTGGTTAGTATGTCATAGATAATCTAAAACAGATACATCATTCTCAGATTATCTTCTACCACGGTAGCTAGTAATAAAATACACCAAAGTGCTGAATTTTTAATCGGTGATTTGAAACTCATCATTTTGAGATCACTGTAAAATCAAAGCTCAGTCTTCTAATTTTACTGCATTAAGAGGTTATACGTTAATGAAGGGTAAATATTTTGAGCTTTAAAATATTTTACCTTTATATTTTAGACTATATATTTTAAATAATTTAATTTTGATAACATAAAATTATAATACTATAGAAAACTTACATTAATTTTTAAAACTGGTTAACAGCATTACGCGATCGAAATATAAATGAATTTTTTAAGCGCGAATCAACACTTGTAGGATATGGATCGATGGTTATTGAACTAATAAAAGGTATAAAAAGAACATCTAAAATGTTTATATTAGCATTGAAAACAATTGAGAAAATGTTGATTTAATTTATAAACATACAGGCACTGGGTTGTTAAAGTTAATTTGCATTGCAAATATCAGGGGAATTCAAACATCATAGTACTTTGTTATTAAATCCAGAACATATTTGAACTATAAAAATTAATAAAATGTGATTGCCCCAACGGTATTTACACTCTCCGATTTGTTATAAATACACTTTTTATGATTAGGATTAATCGATTGCAGGGGACTTACAAGGTCATTTACTGTGGAGGAATATTATGGATTACTGATCTTTAAAAAATGAGAGAAAATATACAGTTTCAGTTATGAACGTAGGTAAAAGTACTTTTTTTAGATCACCTAAAAACTTCTGTATAACGTTACAAAACCGTACATCCAGAATACTATAGGAGTAGTGACATGTAAAAAGTATCATTAGATTAGAGATAGCAAAATCTTTCACTTCAGAGGCCGGTGACAATTCCATTTCTGTGTGTCTGTCAGTTTAAATGATTATTTATCTGTCCGCATGACATACTTAGAATTACCTAAACTATAAAATAGATATTTATATAAAAAACCAATTAATAACATCTTGAGTTCGAGGTGAATGTCACTGTATAGGATTAGGCTAAGCTTTAACAAAACATTTTACATTTGGTAATATAATAAACTCTGACGAGAGAAACTCTATAATGAGAAAATTACACAGTAAATAAATCTTTAAACAAACTTTATACATTACGAACCCTAAAGAAATGACCACCATGGTTGAAAATTTGCATTTGATACTAGCAGGCTTTTACTAGGCACCTTTTGTGGCGTATTCCTACCTTGCTAATTCACTAAATGTAATTAAAAAATTAAAGCTATTACTAATAAATCTCATATTTTATTTCTCGAGCTAAGAGCTGTATGAATAGTCTATTAAAATTAAGATCTGTAAAAAATAGAATATTTTTCGGTATCTTGAAAACGAAGTAAACTACAGAAACGTTTTTTTCACGAAGCATTATTTCAATATAAGCAATGTTGCGTTCCATATTGGTGAATTAGTGATCAGGCAGAACTTTAAGACAACTAAACCGCTCATATTGATATAATTTTTAAATGAGATCAATAATAAAGTCATTTAACGTTGCAGTGAATATCGTATAAGTTTTATCGTTCAAATTAAAAATTTTAGAGTGAAGGTTTTCGGCCTCATCATAGTGAGGCAGAAATACTAATTTTTCAAGAACTCGATCGTGTAATCAATGTCACGACGCACTACGAATACTGAACAACCATCATAACAAGTAACGCTATCTTGCATAAAACATTCCATCATTTAAAAACGAAAGTACTCGTACGTAGAAACTCTTGTAAAATTAATGTTTTTATGATATTGAGATTTAAACATTGATGATATTTTAATTATTGATCATACTTTTCATTTCAATCTTTAAAGAAAAAGGTAAATTACTGAAATAGATTTTTAATATTAGGTATAACATTGTATTTAACAATTATTACGGTGTATAAAACATTTTTTTAATGTAGAGAAGTGATCCTAGAACATTTATTTTGAGTGGTCTTCATCCTACCTAGGTGATTATATTTTGTATTTAAAAAATATTGACAATATTTGTGTATAGTTGTTTTGAATATAATGAAAATGTATGCTTTTTTAATATTTATATTATTCTTTTGTAAATTTTCAAAATGTGTATATGTACTTTAATGGGATGAAATAAGTCATTTTACCATAATATTTTTAAAACGAAAGGGAACGAAAGTGTCAAATAAGGTCTAATGGAGGGTAGTTTTCCCTCCGGGGTAGGGCAGAACTTTAAAAGGAAGAGCGGATTACAATTTTTGCGTCGGCAAATAAAACATTTATAAGGCAAATTAAGATTTAGATCTCATTTGAAATACAATGTATAAATAGTTTTGTGAAATATGACAAAGCACACATAACGTGGAAGCTTAGAAAATTACACAGTAAATAAATCTTTAAACAAACTTTATACATTACGAACCCTAAAGAAATGACCACCATGGTTGAAAATTTGCATTTGATACTAGCAGGCTTTTACTAGGCACCTTTTGCGGCGTATTCCTACCTTGCTAATTCACTAAATGTAATTAAAAAATTAAAGCTATTACTAATAAATCTCATATTTTATTTCTCGAGCTAAGAGCTGTATGAATACTCTATTAAAATTGAGATTTAAACATTGATGATATTTTAATTATTGATCATACTTTTCATTTCAATGTTTAAAGAAAAAGGTAAATTACTGAAATAGATTTTTAATATTAGGTATAACATTGTATTTAAATTAAAACAATTATTACGGTGTATAAAACATTTTTTTAATGTAGAGAAGTGATCCAGAACATTTATTTTGAGTGGTCTTCATCCTACCTAGGTGATTATATTTTGTATTTAAAAAATATTGACAATATTTGTGTATAGTTGTTTTGAATATAATGAAAATGTATGCTTTTTTAATATTTATATTATTCTTTTGTAAATTTTCAAAATGTGTATATGTACTTTAATGAGATGAAATAAGTCATTTTACCATAATATTTTTAAAACGAAAGGGAACGAAAGTGTCAAATAAGGTCTAATGGAGGGTAGTTTTCCCTCCGGGGTAGGGCAGAACTTTAAAAGGAAGAGCGGATTACAATTTTTGCGTCGGCAAATAAAACATTTATAAGGCAAATTAAGATTTAGATCTCATTTGAAATACAATGTATAAATAGTTTTGTGAAATATGACAAAGCACACATAACGTGGAAGCTTTTCATATGTACGTTAAGCTCTTATAATCCCTTTCAGTAGTGTTTACAAACAATGAAAAACTTGTATAAACAGTAATTATTCACAACTACGAACTAAGTATTATAACCAGTGGAGTGTCCATGGATACTTTAATCATCCTCATTTCTCTACGATACAATGTGACATCGTTATCCACCAGGAGTGTAGGAATGAACCCAAAGACTCCATGTAAAAGAATACAGCTAAAGTTGTATATATTTATAATGAGAGCCAGAGATCTTTGTTCCTCTCCGCTGTTGTATCTGTAAAACTGTAAATGTTAACAAGACTTCAGTATTCACTATATTGTAAATATGTTAAACAATGGTGGTTTTGTTATATTTAATAGAAAATGACTGTGAAATATGCTTATAGCTTGACAATAGGGCTATATAAAAACAAATATATATTTGTTCAATATATTCTACATAAATGGATATGTGTTCATAATATTGTATAAGGAAATGCATTGAACTGCGTTTGAAAAATTATTGGTATATATCTGCTTTCTTATCAATTCATAAAATAGGGAAAACATTCGCACACGTGGGAAATACATTAATTGAACTTGCCATGTTTGCTAAAGAGTGATAAAATATTATTTAAAAATCTAATCAGGTTACTCAATTTATATATGATTTCATTTTGGTTTTAGAATCTTGCTAGGATACTTGTGCAGGAACAATATTGGTCGTATGATAATGATATATTGTTATTAGATTCTAGTTATATTATCATACCGATCACTATTCACTGACGTAATGTATTCTAACTAAAAACACCTTATTAGGATACTCGTCTACAGTTAATTCTTTAAACCTCGTCCAGTATCCACGTCATTGACTAAATAATAGCTAGTATTTTATAATCTGTCACAGAAATATAAAGGATAAAAGCAATATTAAATTCACTCTTTTCCAAACTCTACTTTAGGCAAGAACAGCAATGTATGGACTAATGTTAAAACATTGCTCGATAGTCAAGATTTAGATTTATTTAAGAGATATTGAAGAAAATTACATGGGGGAGTTCATTTTTTAAGTAAGATAAGTATGGTAATGGGTGTATTTATGAACTTACATTTATCAAAAACTAAGTTACGAGTATTTATTTACTTCTTCACATAGAATAGAAGAAAGAAAGAATAGAAAACTCTCTTTATTGCAGGAATATACAAACTCATTTTCAAATTAATTGAAACAACTAACACACGATTAAAAAAGTTCATATACACACAATAATTACTTACAACTAACAATAACTACTACTAAAATTAAAATATGTACTATAAATATGTAAATTCCCGCAAAAGATATCCCTTACAGGCATATTACCATTAACCTTTCGGTTTTCGGATCCCATTATCAAAGATCTCTGCTGCCTGACTGTTAATGCAGTTAGTAACAGTATCTTTCAACGTATCATCATTTTATGTCTCACCCTGAAGTTATTTGAGTTTTTTTACATAATTGAAAGTTTGATAGTGCTGAGGCAGGGTTGTATGGTGGATGATCCAAGAACTCACAACAAAACCTGTCCAGCTTTGACCGTCTTTTTACCGTGACGTGAGACAGAACATAGTCGTGAAGCAGAACCACACCGCTAGAGAGCAGGCTTTGCCGGCGGATTTGAATAGTGCGCCTAAGTTTTATTAACTTTTCACTGTATCTTCCTGCATTTACTGTCATAATTGCGGCAAATATCTGTCAAAAGTATGCATTTCCGGTTCCAAAAATCTGTGGCCATGATTTTCTTTGTTGAAAGTTCTTTGAAACTTCCTTGGCTTTGAATTTACCTGTCTTTGTCAAGGAGTTTGGGTGATGCCACTTACTGGAATGCTTGAAGTTTAGTTTTTGAAGTTTTGTACGGAACCCACTTCTCATAACCAGTGACAATGTGATTTAAAAACTCATCATCACCCTTTTGATATCTCTTCAGAGAGGTCAAAGAATATGCAATACGCTTTTCTTTATTTACTTCCGTTAATACTTTTAGTAACTATATCGTAAAGAATTGTATGTAGTGAATTGTATCAGTATCAATGTTATAAAATACAGACCTTTTAGAAATTTTCAGATGAATTTTTCAGCATTGAAACGCCTCTTTTGGCGATTTACCTCATCGCAATTTTGTTAATTCTTCATTCATAATAGTAGGCCGTCCAGGGCGTGCAGAATCATGGAAATTTGTCCTTTCTTCATTAAAATGCTTACAAATTTCTATCGTTCATTACACCCCCAACTTAAACTTCAACAAGCTGCCGGGGAATTTCAGCGCAATTTTCAATCGGTTCTTACTTAATAAAAATGGCCCACGTGTTATATTAAGATATGTACCATTCAGTTTACTATGTATCGAAGTTTGAAGTGCATTGAAAATATAAGTAACATTTATCTCAATATTTATTAACATCAACACATATTATCACAGTTCATGAGATATATACTCAACAATAACGTGTGTATTTTGATGCCTCGGTTTTTTACAGTAACTATGAGATAGAATACACTAAATATTCTGAATGTAGAATAACACTTAATAAATAAATATAATGGTTTTCCTCCTATAAATTTTAGCAAAATATTCCTGGAGCTATAACCTTGAGGTAAAAAATATATGTACCTCTTAGTAACAACTCTACAATTCTAATTAAAACTTTTTAATTGGCTAATTAGGAATACGCCAAACACATGATAAGTAACATATTACCGGGGTCACATGCAAATTTTCAACTCTTGCTCTTATTTCATTAGTGTAAATTTGTTATTGTGGTATATGTGCAAATTTCATACAATTTTACTCAGTAGAGTATTTGTTTCCTGTGCAGTTTTCTTACTGTCATTATAATCATCATAATTCCAAGTGAAAACTGTATTGCTAACTTTCAGCCAAATCCACAGAGAGGCATTCAAGATCATAAAAAATAATTTTTATATTCAAATAAAGCATCGTGAAAGATCTTAAGTCTATAAACTAGTTCTTTCTCAAGATGTCGCGAGGACAGATAGTTACACAGGTAGACATAAAGAGAATTCAGAAATCAGTGTTGAATTCCAAGTAACTCATACTATTTATTCTGCAATAGATGAATCCGAAACATTTGTGTATTTTCGTAAAATCGGAAAGAGTAAATATCATTTAGGCAAAAATTATCTATAGATTTAAAAAATTTAGACAAGTGTTATTATTTATTAAGAATTTATTAAGAATACCACTATAATATTTGAACAATGTTGCCATGATATTTTCATTGCAAATTAAATAACGATTCAGTGGCTGATTGGTTTTAAACTAAACCAATATTATCTAAAGACTTTTATTATTGAGACAAACATTGTAGACGTTCTTTTTATTATTTCTGTAAGTTAATTCAATATTTTGTGTCAAACAATTATTGATTCCTACTTAAAAATAAAGTTATATTTGCACCGCGTAATGCTGTTAAGCAGTGGTAAATATTATAAATGTGAGTTTCTATGATATTTCAAATGAGTATTACCTAAAAAATATACTTGAAAATTTATGAAATAAAACATTTTAATATTCAAAAATACTTGTATTGTAATATATTGTATTTATGTTATAACCTCTTAAGGCAATAATCAAAACAATTGAAAGACTGCACCTTCGATCTGAGAATGATAACATTTTTTAAATCACCCATATCGGAGTCAGCAACTTGCTGCATGTGATCATAATATCCTATGTCAGGAGGTGTTCTGAGTATAATAGCTCTGTTTTAGATTATCCATGATAGACTAAGAGATTATCTGCTAGTCTCTCAGCCAGTAGTCTGAGAGTGATAGTTCTATTACAGATAATCTATGACAGACAGAATTATACGCTGTCTTTGATCATCTGTCTTTGAAATGACCCAAAGTGCTGCAATTTATTGCCTAGGGAATCATTGCAAGACATTTTACAGTTTATCTTGATAATTCAGCACTGTGGATCATATCATTGTGTAAGAGTTGTGTCCTCGTTCATTGAACATCTTCATTATATTTGGTTTTCAGTGCTTTTAATTCCATAAGTATTTGTGTATATATATTTTGTAAATTAGAATGGTTACAATGATGAAGCAAAAATGTGTTTTAAGCTAGCCAATAAAATTAGTTGAGAAATTTATGAGATAATTTTTAATAGAATAATATTGAGCTTTTTCCTACTGCCAGATATTGTTGATAGTCACGGTATTTAAATGTAATAAAAAATTTTGAAACCGTTCTAGGTACTTGACAATTGATATTTAAAAAATGTTTTAGCTATTCTTGCAGTATGATTCTAATGAACTATCTATTTAATTCACCGTTATTATTTACAGTATTATTTTCCAAGTTTATGTAATGCTAAGTTTATTAATGTTAATATTACTTTTTAATTTCACACTTTATACCTATATTTTAAGTTATCACTTGTTATTATAACTCATTACTGTTTTATCATTAATTCTCATATATTGATATTTACTAAATTTTAACTATATTTATGTTTTTTTTTGCTAAGATTTTTTTGTAATATTTCAGTAGTAAACAAATCACCTGTTTACTATTCTAATTTAACACAAAATTATTATATTTATATCAATAGTACAGTTCTTTACTAATATTTTCAATTAAGTTTATCGTTGGAAGTGAAATAAATAAATGTTATGGTATTGCTGTTAAGAATTAAATAAATATATTCCATTACACTTCTTTTCATATAAGTTTGTACAGAACGGAGAGTTAATAAATAATCAATGGCTACTTTTTGGAACGAAATGGCGCCTCACAAACTATAAGTTACCCTCCACAGTGAAATTCATGGAGACATATCCACTAGCCTTTTTAGCCTGTTATCTGAAAATTGTAAATTGGTGGTGTGCTATTCCAGGACATCCATTGGGATTGTTCCCTTTTAACTGATAAATAGGTTTTTGTGTCTAGTACATAGTCTAGCCAGCCAGAAGGAAACCGTTATAGATATGAAATTAAAGTTACAATATTAAACTCAATACCTGAGTATTAATGGTGTAAAATACAAATATTTTATCAGTTATATAATAAAAGTCCACATATTTATTTATTCAAGTCCAATTTCGTATTTTTGAAGTTATTTACATTTACATATTTTATCTGTACCTATATTAAAGCGTAATGTAGTTTTTATTATTGTTGGTGTTTGTTATAAAAACACACAATTTTGCTGGTCTTTTAGTCGGTATGCATTTCAAAAGACTTATCTACTTTGTTTTACTTAACTTTCTATAGCTACCTAATCTGATAATAGATCAGCCCACTATGTAATTTTCATTAAATCTTAGGAAAGTAATTTAACTAACTTAGCTAAGCACATCGATCGTACAATTACATGGGGTGGAGTCTGCTACGACTTGTGCAAGGGCAAGAATGGTTGGAAATCCATATTTTTCATTTGGTAACGAGAGTTTTGTACATCATGAGTAACAAACTTTGAATTTTATATTTTGCTATAAGTTTATTGTGTGTTCACGTAAATATTGACCTCTAGGTATGAGCTAAATTATATTTTCATATTAACAATACACGTATACAAATTACCAATTTAACATGAAGGATATATGCTGGAACGTATTTAGTATGTAATGAACTACTAAATACTTTCCGTGCAAATACATAACATGGAATATAATAACGTGTTTTTATTTTATTTTTTTTAAATTTTACAATACGGAGAGTAAAAGAAATATTAGAGAGGATAATAATAAGCTCCGGGCTGCAGAGACGGGCGTCTCTGAACTGTTGGATTGGAATGTGAGGATTCAGACATGGCCTCTAGGAAGTTGTTATAACATTACGTAAATATTGCTCCTTATATAGTTTTCAGTTCTTACGTTGAGTATTGAGCTAGTATACGATTTTCTATAACATAATAATAACAAGATCAGTTATAACTTTCTACAACAGTCAAAGTGAAAGCCTTAGATTATTTAAAAATTTATCATTATTGTATATACATTCCATTTTAAGGATATTGTGTACTAGCGACATCTTAAAAATCTTAAATTTACGATATTTTTCTACCGAAATAAGAGACTAAAATCTTCTTACTCACTCTTTTGTCATTCATTATTACGTGATCTATTCCTCCAAACGATTAAGGAAATGTCACAATCAAAACTTATTTTAAATACTGATATAAGTAATATTTTGTATATTTACTGTCTATTCACGTTTATTTTTAGTTTATAATTTAATTTCATTTACTACCTAATAGTTTCTTTTCAGACGAAGACTATTTTTTACTTCTTGGACGTAAAATGCCTACTAAAATAAAAAAGTGGTAGTCATCAAACTATGTTCGGCGAACCTGTAGGCAAGATTAAATAGGACCAATGATCTTAATTGAAACAGTTATCTGAACGAACAAGTTTTCATTTATTATCATTTATGTTTTTACTACACACCCCGCAGTATACCGTACTTTATAACTATTACTAGGTTACAAACGTTTGGACAGATATAGTAAATTGATGTAAAATGCGTGAACTAGGAGAGAACAGGGAAAAACAAACATGTAGACTGGAAAATTCCAGGAAGTAATTTTGTTTCCGATTGAGAAACCTCACTGTGCCAAACTGATTAAACTACAAAGCGATAGAACTGTCACTTGCATTTGTTGCGAGGAAATGAATTGAGGAAAAAGAAGGTATTTTTTCACCTGATCTTGTTGAAGTAATGAAATTCTGGCTTCCACGTCTTCTTTGCTCGTAATGAAGTAAGTTCGCTTCAATAACACAGTCCTGTAAAATTTGACAGACAACATTTAACTACTAACTTACAATTCATCTCTAATAAACCAAGATGTTCTATTACCCTTATTCTTACTTCAGTCTTTGTTTTACTTCCTTGAACTTGATATAAACATCAAAAAGTTATAAATAAAAAGTATGAATAAACATTCAAATATAATATAAAAACTGAAAGTAATGAGACAAAAATGCAATAGCGTACTCATACCGACTATAATGAATAGCAAAAATATATGTATTTCTAATAATTTGAATGCCACATACAAATGGTTTAGACTATTGGCTTATTTGCACTAATTGGAAAAACTTTAATAAAGTCTTTTGTTATACATTTTTGTCTTATTAGTATAGTTCACAAATTGTGATGTATTTATTAATTTATTATGATTAACTTTTATCGTAATGGAATGCGTGAATTATACATTTTATTCCAGTAATATTTAGCGCTGATATGTGATAAAAAATAAAAGCATTAAAGACATTTGCGCTAGCTAAATAAAAATAAAGACGAATCTTTAAATGTCTTCCTAAGCATATTTTATTTTGGAATAATTAAAATATTTATGTTCAGCAATCCAAAATTTAACAGACCACAAACAGCTTTTGACACTTTTAAGTTTTATCTTATGTTTTTTATTTTATTTTCGCCAGACACAACTCAAAGATTTGATTAAGTTAAATTTTATAAAAAAGAATTAGCCTACACAGTGCTTGATCAGTAATTAATGCTGTTAACTTAGATAATGTTACCCTAAAGATGTTATTCTAGATTTCTCAAGTGACGATCAATGACATATGTACCCAATGCATTTTCAAACAGTTTTCTTTTTGAATACCATTAAAACTTTTATAAAACCCATCTTAAGGAGCAAAGCTAAATAATTGTACAAAAGGTACTAATTTAATTAGCAATATGGCATTTTCAATATTTTCTGGAATAGAAAATTGAATCAAACTCAGTTTGGACACCTTGAACACATTAGAGTGAAAGTGAATGTAAACGGCCTGAAGTAAACGTTTTTGACCTGAGTAGGCTTCTCAGTCCTAAGAATTGACATATATTTTATTTCTCTTGAATATGTAGCAACTTAATCAATATAATTCGACATATCTTAGGCCAAAGTAGTTTACAAGGACTGGATATTACGATTTTTACCAAAGTAGATTTCTGAAATGGTCTTATCACCACATAATCATATGCCTACTTACTTTTGAAAAAATATAATAGGGACATTATCATATTATGAGTGTTTAAACAAAGTAAACTACGGACTTTAATTTTTAAAATATTGTATGCAATGCTCAGGATAACATATACTGATTTAAATGTAATGTTTTTATTTTGTAACAAATGTTTATACATTTATATATCTCTTCTAAACAAAACTACAACTTTTCTTAAATATGGAGATACTACTTTTTGCAAAAACTTTGTCGATTGTCACGAAGTATACTGTTCTTATTTTTTTAGCTTGGGTACTATGTTTAAGTAAAACGTACGGCAAATATGATTTAAATCGTTTTGGAAAATGTAAAATAGAATGAATGGTAATACATTTGTGGTATTAAGACATGAGTTTAAGTAATAAGATACTTTCTTAAAAATATGTTTTGATTAGCGATTTGAAATTAAAAATTCAGTAAATGTTCAGTCACCTCAAATCATGATGTAAACAATACTTTTGACACTCCTACTTCAAGAGTGTATAGGAGAAAATTTAATAACAGTAACTTAATCCTTATCTTCTTTTAAATTGTTCCTTTCGGAGTGCTCGTTTATACTAAAAAAACCCACAATTTCCTTCATACCCACATCTCCAAGTCACTTTTAAGCCGTTGTTCCCTAATGGTTAAGTTTTAGAGAAGGATTTTTAGCCCTAACCTCGTCAGATGAAATAACACATTATTTGCTTTTTTACTTGCACTTACGATAAAAGCAAGTTATTTGTGATAGTTCTTTGCATCAAGAGCATATAAGCTCGTTTAAAAAACTAAACAAATGTGAAATGAACGATCAAATCTGATAGGTGAACTGAAGAGCGAATATTATCACAAAAGAAATAGATATAACATTATTATGTGGGGGTTTCACAATCCGGAATTTAATTTTCTAATAGAAAAAAAGACTGTAACATTTAACTGTGGAAGGAGGAGTAAGCCTTAGTTGCATCGTATATATTTTTCTAGCATATCTTCTATACTTTGTTATAATCGGAGAAACCCTAGGTAATAGTTAAACTTTCAGCCAATGGAAGTTTAAAAAGGAAATATTGATAGTTACGAGGAACTCAAAACCATCAACAATCCCTGTTGTTTGAGAAGCTAACGTTATTATTATATCACACATCTAAAATTACAAAAAAAAAACAGGAATCCCGTTTGGTAAATTCCCGTTTGCTTATCAGGAGGTATTTTATAGAGATTTAAACCGTTGCATTGCGCAACAAAAAGCAATTTAGTATTATTTTTCGTTGTAAAGACATGAAACAATAAATTCAAGTTATTGGATGTCATACTGGCTTGAAGGTTATAGAGACGAGAGTCAATTTTATTGTCTAAAGAAAAAGCTTGTAAAATGTATAGTATAATTTTCCCTTGACAGTCACTGAAAGTGGTTACTTACTGAAAGTGATGATCATACAGCTACTATTATTAATGATGATAACAGTCAGGGATAAGTGCGTCAAGGTAAGAAAAATATCATCTGAGTAAACAGTATGGTTTCAGATTTTAAGCCATTTGATACCCACTCATTTCAGCTACTAGATAAATTAGCGTGGGTAGCGATCGGTATCTATCTTAAGGAAAATAAGAGAATCGATTTGAAGAATAACCAGGTAGTGAGCTAATACAAATTAGATCAGTTCTAGACCTTGGAATGTATTGCTTATTATGATTTCGGAAGAGGCCACTGCGTGACGTAATAGCAAATTATGTAAACACTCGTTATTGAACGCACTTTTACTTAGACACCACTTACAACCTTAATATTCTAACATAGGCTATACTTGAATAATATAAACATGTATGTCTTAGTAGAATATATGGCTTCTTATTTAGAATCTATAGTAATTGACTTAGGGAAAATAATGTTTCTGCGTATGTAATATATCCATCCAATAATTTGAAGAAAGTTCATTTCTCTTGCAAGTGTCATGTAATATTAATGTAATATATTAAAAATAGCTTATTTATTCATACGTTTGTGAGTTTATGAAAGCATAAGACGGAGTTAGCAATGAAGCATTAATACTAAATAATCAAAAAATCCAAATAGCAGTCACCAGTATTGTAGCAACTTTATAGGCTTTACCTACAGAATTGACGGTAAGTTTGGGAGTGTTATCACTATAGTCTGTATTTAAATAATACTTGAAATTGTAAAATTCCAAACTTCTACACGACAACATAAGCTTTGTTGTAAAAATACCACAGTTATTTGCTTAATCAAACCAAAGCAATATTTTCTGTAATAGGTTATACATTAAAGCTTTGAATATGTAAATTTTCTAAGTTGATAATATTATAAATAATTTAAAAATAAGAAATAATTAATTTACATTATAAGTACCATTAATCTATTCCTAATAAACTTTATAAAATATAGCACGTAGGGAATGGTATACAATGTTTTTACCAAGACAGTTGATTAATATTGATTGAATATTATTATTATAAATAAAAAGACGGTTTTTGTTAATTTGAGCAATTAGATTATTTAATTCAGTAAAAGCAGTTATAGCAAAACCTTCAAAATGCACACAATAATGGTGTGAGAAAAATAAACATTTTACAATGATTGAGTTTGGACTCTGAATTGTTTTCAATGTTTATCATAAGTTTGGTTCTAGTATTGTCACATAACTATAAATTAAATTCTATTTTAAATATTTAGTAGCTCTTTAAAATAATTGTAACAAATAATCTGGATTACAATCGATTATTCATATTTACTAATTTTTTCTATATGATAAATAATTTTCTTAATCCGTCTACATTCATGCTTCAAACACTCAAGTAATATTATCAAATGAGCAAATACACTTTTAATTCCTAAGCTTTGCGTAGCAACACAGTAAATTACCTTAAAAACGCGCCAAGAGACGAGAACTTTTACAAATGACGAAATTATTTCCATAGGGACCTCTTCTCTCTGCATAACTTGTTTCAATACCTAATTTAATAAATACATTACTCAGTTATAACAGCAGTTGTTGAATCTAATTAGTATAATTTTCATGTTTTCTTTGTGATCTAGTTATATAGTGACATGTAAATAAATATATAGTACAGTATATCTTTATAATCACACTAATTATGAGTAGTGACATAACCTAAAAGAATTAGGTTTTTAGTAATTTTCTGTTGTAGAATCGTAGTGTAAGCATTATTTTGTATAAGCTACTATGCCATCCAGGAAACTCACTGTAGTATTACAAAGTCATTAAAACACACCGTAATTTTATATTGCTTTATGTTACAATGGTTTAAATCAGTACCCCTCATCCCCTGATAAACACACATGGGACGTTAGTCCCACACACATCAATAGCTTTCTGTTAGTTTATATAATTTTTTCTTTAATAAATTATATTTAATCAAAACTGAAAAAATTAAAAATATAAATACATGTATAAAGTTAACCTGATGAAAAAAGGATAGTCCATTGTTCAGACACTGTACGAGATATAATTGGTTTAAGTTTTCAAAAAAGATTATCCCCTCAAATAGAATATTCCGGACAGAAACCTCATACCAAATTACTTTATGCACTAAGATTTAATAGTAATATAACAGTATTGAGCTATATATTTTAAATAAATGTATATATTTGAATTAATTGTTAAACGATATTAACAAACTTGTAATTCGGCGAAATGTCTGTTTTGATACAATTAAAAACTTTCTTATATTTAAAATAAAACTTGATGGATTCTAAAGGTTCAAAATTATTTTACCTGATGAAATTATTTGTCTCGAGTTATTAATTACATTAAAATTAATGAATAAATGAGAGTTTGTTATTTAAATGTATCTGAGCAATCATCTCTGTAGCTCGCGTCAATCTGCTTTTCCAATAACTAAGTTAAAATTCTTTAAATTCTGCTGTTTCTTTGATTGAATTCCCTTGCGAATACTGTTATTCAATTACTCTGTCAAATGTATTAAGTTATCTAAGAAATTTATGTTAGGAATAGAAAGTATCATTTTAATTATTAAAAACAAATTGGATTCGTAAGAGACTTACGGGTTCTTTAGTTTGTAATCGAAACAGTGTTGTATATGATCAAATATAACTTGTAAAATATATTTAGATTAAAAGCAAATTACTTTTTCATTAAATTATGTTTCTTATTTCTCATTTATTTATTTAAATAAATTAAACTTCACAATAAAAAGCTGTAGGTACATCACACCATCTGTCGTGTAGCTTCACAGAGGTTGCTTGCAAAAATTCAATAGGTAGGTGTTAGATGGATACTATGTTACATGTTTCAATTTCATATCATTACTTTGCTCATTTTATTTAAAAATGTAAGTAGACTGCAAATCCATGGTTACCCATAAGTTAGATATAAAAATATTCACTAATGCTTAGCGAACTTAAACGAATTTGCATGTTATTTATCCATTACTGCAATAAAGTTTGTTGCAAAATACCAAATTTACAGGCCAGTCCATTCTAGGTATATCGTACGGACAGACAGACAGACCTCAATAAATAAAACATTCAATCCGTCCAATTATAGGAAATAAAATTTACAAAATAATAAATGACACAGCGTTGTCAGTCACTAATGCTTAGTCAAAACTGTATTGATAATCGACCACATGGTTTTATTTTTCGAAACAAGTTTATATGAAAATAATATTTACTGTATGCAAAAAATAAACGAGCGGAAGCCTCTCTTATAACAACGAACGAAAATGTCTTCGAACAATCCTTTAATATTTCGAGAAATGTTTTACTTAAAAAGTATAAATATATATTATGTAAACAAGCAAAAAATACAATGAAATTTTTGATATCAGCTGAAATGTATTAGTCTAAATTTAAAATTAAATTTATACTGTAATATTTTAAAATATAAAAATAACCGCTTGACTTTGTTCATCAGTTATGTCAGGATTAGAGACAGATTCACACCCTGTGAAACTATGTAAATTTCTGAAATATATTAATGAGTGTAGATTATTATGTGATAATACACCATGTTTTTCTTGGAAAGGCAGGGCTTTCCATGTATAAAATATTCAACACTGCTTTCAGAGTAGTATTATACTCAAGGCCTCTCTAGAGAGAGCCTTTGTACATCAAAGGGCTGAGAGAATCTCTGTTGTGTATCATATCTTTTGTTAAATATAAATAATCCTTTAGATACTTTGACATAGTTGGACAATTATTCTTCAAATCATTGTACAAAGGATATAAAAGTTTTGTTGTTGGCAAGATATTTGTTGTAAATTTTTTTTTAGCAACAATTACATAAATTAAGGGCAAAAATGAGGATCTTAAATATTACATTAACTAAAGTTATTCACGTGGTTTAAATTCGAATTTATTCAAAATTGTGTTATTATAATTGACATTAATGAGATGCAATAACAGTTACAGCAATGCTTTATGCAAAATATTGGTTTTTCTGTAGATATGTTAACAATTTATTACAAAGGAAATGTCAAGAAATGGTTTAAGAAGCTTAAAACTATTTTTGATATGTTTTTCCTGACATGGTTTTTGATCTTTGGCTCTTGTGGCCAGTCCCTCATTCTCTTTAATATGGCTACCATATCAAATATTAAGTATTTTCGCTTATTGATCTTTACCTCTTAGTCACTATCGAAATCCTCGCTTTTTCTCTCTTTGTGAATTTTTTGTCATTGGCCTCTGGCTTTCCTTGGTCCTTGATCGGTTTTTTTTTTATTTCTTGTATTGTTTTAACCATTACTGCTCTTAAAGGTATTACTCAGTGTTATCTTTTAGATTCTATCTTCTTCTTTTCACTCCTGGGTTTAACACAGCCTTTTCCTTTCCATACATTTGTAAATACATTTAATGTTTTATTACTTTGAAGCACGGCTTTTACTCCTGATGAAGTCAAATTCTCTTTACCAGCCATATAAGATATTTATTTACTTTATTTTTTAATTTTTAAGTTTATTTACTAATTTTGCGTCCCTGATCATCACAACCAGAGGCTATATATGGGGCCTAAGCCTCCACAGCAAGTGATTGGCTCGAATAGAACACAACCCTTATGGGCAAGCAACGGGGTACAGGAATCCCATCCAATTCCGTTATTGAAGAAAGTCCATGCATGCATACCTCGATTTAAAGGACCACTACTTGATTTTATATTTTCCTTCAGTCGGCGGTAATTACTAGCCAGGATTTTATAAAATAGGAGATTTAGCTGATGAGTGGGGGAAAATAGGTAAGACATTTAAATATTTGAAGGACTAATGAAGCTCTCTGTAATAGTAGAGAATATTTGATTCTGCGCCTCATTTAGTCTGACAGTCGGCACTCACAGTAGAACAAGAGTAGACAGCCTGTCACAGAGAAAATAATAACAGATCACGCTTGCTCACTATTTTGTCATCAATTACTTATTTCCCAAAGAGTGAAGGAGGCCCTATGAGAAAATTGTGAGACTATTAAACTTTTCCCGTATCCGAGATAAAATAAATTAGCCAAGGGTGGCCAGAAAAATACAAAGGTGTGAGTCCTTTTTGGAACTTGCGTAATGGATGTACGTAATGACATACTCAGCTCGGATATTCCCGTACTCTCCATGTACGTGCTCATAAAATGTATGTCTAAAACTTCTCGCGTGTTAACATTGAACATAGAAAAGACACATATACGCAATAATTTATAAACAATAACAAAGATCATATGCAAGTGCCTATGAGAAAATATTTTGTGGAAGACATTTTGCAACAAAGTAATAAGATATTTTTACGCCTATAGAAAAATTACAATCATTGTAATATGAAAATAATACTATGTGTTACTTCGGAAGAGGAAAATATAATATTAAATCAAAGAAAAATGTAACCAAACAAATATAATATTTATTTTAATACTAAGCTGTTTATCCCTCATATGTTCTTTTGAATTATGACCTGAAAAAATATTAAATTGCTTGTTGAGATTGGAAGGCAAGTATATTTCGTATGATATTTAACAAAGGCTTTGGAAATTGAAAGAAAAACAAAAATTTAGTTCTTTGACGATTTGAAAATTCACTTCTACTTTAGACGTGATCTTTTTATGAAAATCCATTCCTTTTTTTTATAAAACAAGGCATCTCGTATGCCAGAGTTTATTGAGATATCGGGAGACTTGAGAATAAATGATAAGAACGTGCATGATCACGCATGACTTGAATGCGTGACGGCTTTCCTTGTATACATATTGACAAAATATATTTTTTAAATTTTGTGGGGATTAAAACACAAGAAGTTTAAAAATGTGCTGGCTATTCGGTAGTTATCGTGTTTGTTATATTGTTATTATGTTTGGTACTCTTTATCTTAAATCTAAATTACCGAGCTTGTTTCTGAAGAACATATTATTCTGTATTGTTGAGAGAGGTGTGCAGGGTAAGGTCACTTATGTAAATGACGACAATTGCGGCCGGCAGCAATATCCGCTACTGTCTGGAGCTTGCCACTAGGGAGCCTCTTACTGTATAGGTTATAGAACACATAATAATATACAAACATATAATAACTGAATTATGTAGATGCTAAGATGTAACGTTTCACACTATAAGTGACAGGAAGTGCATATCTAATGTTGTTTCATTCCTTATTTTGTGCGACTTAGTGAATTATTAAGGGCCTTTCTAACGACTTGCATTGTAGATATTAATATTTCAGAATATTTATATTTAAATTATCAATGAGACATCCAAGAAGATATAAAATATTTTTTTAATTAGTAAGCTCCGAGTGAATATTCAGTACAATATATTACTAAATTGTTAACTATTACATCATATGGTTTGTCTAAAATAAAAATCACAGTTCTAAATAAAAATTATTGATTTATTTTACACTGGAAAATTAATAAGTTCAAAGTTTCAGATTTTTCACCTCTCCATTTTACACAAAGAATTGCTAAACCATTTAGTAATTTTAAAATGTTCTTTGGCAAGATATAAAAATATTAATCACATATATGAAACTAAAGATCAGAGCTCTCTTATAATATAAAATAATAAAGTTTTCAAATAAAAATCAAATACCACTTGGAAATACCTAAAATAAAAATGTTCACTTCTAAGTTAATTCAAAATTCAAAAATAGAAAATCAAACTTCTCTTTCCACTATATGAACCTTAACTTTCAAGTCTCTGCATTTCAGATTAAAGTTCAATTATTACCAATTAATAATTCACAATAACATTTGCAATTAAATATTAATAAATTCATAATTTCCAAATCTCAATTAAAGTTATTAACAAAGTTCAATTTTAATTCAACTTTCTTGCAAGTTTAAACCAAATGTAACTTCTATTATGCTCTATTGTTCTTCGAGAATTAATTATGCACATTGCTCTGCAGTGTCTATGAATTTAAATCTTAAATTTTAATTTTAATCCTATGAAAAAGACAACAATTAATTTAATATCAGATCTTGAAGACTATTTCAATATAACGTACAATAAATTTGGTGCTTACCTCAAAATCCATCGCGGAAAGAAATTTAGAACCACGGTGCACTGTAATCAACTGAATTTACGAAAATTATCAAAAGAAGGGCTAAAATTATGAGCTGGCGCTTAAATACCCCTTCCAACCAATTTTGATGGACATCCGCGGTGCTCCCTCATATATATATATATATATATATATATATATATATATATATATATATATATATATATATATATATATATATATATAATGTGTTCATTTTAATCACATAAAGTAAGAATAAAATACATAAATAAAGGCATAAACTTAAATGAGGCAATCGTAATATTACTTCAGGTTGTAAATTTTTTATTCGGAATGTAATAAAAAAGCATTAATAAGTATTTCTCCTTAATTTGCAGAAATTAACAATCTACATGAAATACTGTGGGATAGTTGTGTGAGGGGGGGGTGGAACTTGGAGTTGTGATAATAGTCACTGGCTATTGTATGAATAGCTCCTTCCTTGGCAATTCTAAGTAAACCTAAATCAAACAATGTTTATCACTATAGTTGGAGTTAGTACCTCGCACGTTGTTCACGCCTAGCACCTAATCATACTAGAGTGAAAGACAACTAAGTGTAAGAAAGTGAAGTGAAGTGAATATACACACTATGTATATATTAAATTACATGTCAATCCTACCATCGCGGTGCATCGTGGGTGACAGGCCTTTCACTAAATATTTACTAAAACTATTTCAAAATAATTATAATCAAATTGTCTTTTCCACTGTTTTGGGTGCAAAATCTTTACCCAGCAATTTCCTCAACAGTAAATTGTAAAGATAAAAACAAGTAAAAACAATTTCCCATGATTTAGAAATAATTATGTTTCCCTTGTCAATATATGACAAAGAATGTCAAAAAGCAAAAAGTTTATCTATATGAGAAAGTTAGAGTAAACATATACTTTCAACTGATTATTTTATTATTCTGCTTACATTTTTTATAGTGAAAACCTTAAAGCTTGTTAGTGACTTTGAATGTATGGCGTTAATTTATTTTCCCAGGAGATTATATTTTAATATAAAGGTAAATAAGCTTTGACATTGCTCTTTTATAATAAAAAATTCCTAACCTATTTTATGAAAAAAAAAATATATATATATGCTAAAGTATGTGTGAAATTTATATACGAATGAGAGTGCCGAATGTTTTAACACGTATCTTGTGTTTATTTAGAAATACACGGAAAATCTAAATGTCCTAAAACTGAAATAAATAAATCCCGTTTTTAATATTCGTGAAAAGGAATTACAATTAAAGAATCATTTCGGTTTTTTTATTTCTTCTGGTTTTTGTTTTGTAAATTGAACTCAAAATATGTTAGGTTCATATATTTTTCCATCCATTTTCTTCTCTCATTCTTCATATTTTCCTTCTCTTCAATTTTAAAATTTTATTTGTACCTTACATTGTGCTTTTTGTGACTGTTTTACGAACTCATTCTAATCGTAAACAATAATAAAGTAATACTTGTACACTCTCTCACAAACCAATCATAACTACTGGGTAATCTTACTGACTAGATGATAGCTTAACAGGAGTACCAAAACAACGATTTAAACAATTCCGTTATAACCATGGTCAATATTATATAGATGTAGTAGTCAAACAAACTAAAATCGTAATGTAATAATAAACATGTTGAATTACTACTAAATCACTCATTATTAGAGCAAATTTTTTCAACTATAACTGGTAAGACGCCTACAGTTTAATATAAAAAATAGATAAAATAGTACTTTTAACATATATAGTCATAAAACTGCCTGAAAAGTATTCCAAAACCACCAACTGAAATGATTAAACAAATTTTTGGCAACTGGTTCAGAGTTTAGGATAAATGGCCCCAGGACCGTTCGTTCTAGACATATTGCGTGGACAGTCATACGCAGAATAGAATGTAATACGTACAGTCCCTTAAGTTTAAGATTTTGCTAACGCTCAGCCTTTTAATGTAACATAACAAATACAATCATAAAGAAAGTTGCTATTTAAATTTACAGTTTTTATTACAATACTTAATATAATCTATCCGTTACGAGGCAATTAATTGATAGAAGCTTGTGTTAATTTCTATGCGCTCTAACAAAGAAGGTTATCGACAAAAATTATTTTGTTCTTCTTATGTCTTGGCGCCTTTCTAAAAATGTAAGATTAAACGCTAGCAAGCATTATTTAAAAGATGTTAAAGAAAATGTCCATGAAAAGTGACTTAGAATTCTTCAGTGTACAATTAAGTAAAAATGCCGCTGACATAAAGAGCCAGAAACTGAGGTTTAATATCCAGTTTTATTATGTTTCCAGATGTTATTCCATCAGTGAGTTAATGCAACATTTTACGAGTCCATAAATTTATGTTGAGTCAATACTCCAGTAACTTTGAATTAGTGGCATTATTGAAATATTTATGTTTGTATAAGAGATAAACAAAATTTAAAACGAAGCATGTCATAATTTTATTTCGTCAATGATATACATAAATTAAAACTAATTCTCAAAATACTAAAGTACATATGATTGCATATCAACTCAAGTGATTAAGACTAATCGATAGGCTAATTTTAATGAGTGAAAATTACCTGAAATATCGGATAGATTATGATGATTTGAATGTGTATGTATATCGTATTTATGCATAACTTTTAGCTCAAGGACGAATTTGTAGACAACAATTTTCATAAAATGATTTTTAATTTTGTCTGTTTTATACTGATGCGAACATAAAGTTTTATCCTAACCAACCAAGACATAAATGATTATATTACACCGTATTTGATGTAGTATGTAAATATGATTTCAAACAAAATTAAATAAATGTTGTAGTAAACGTATTTTATTTTCGTGGTTTTTACAAATGTTAAGAACTTAAAGAGCCGATTATTACTTGGCTTTTCTATAAATTACTCACTTACGGAAATAAATCCAATATACTCGTTGCGATAAGTCGTAACGAAATGACGTGTCATTGCAATTGAACTGATAGCCAAAAATCTCTCCATATATGTCGCAAAACTCAATACTCCACAATGCTTTGGCTAAAGGTTTACTGATTTACATAATATACTTGCACAAGCGGTGTTTAGACTTTCCTTGATTGTGCTGAGTACTTCAAAATCTGAAATGCCTTTTTATTGAACACATAAATGATATACCCTAGAATTGAAGTTTCATTTTTGATTATCACGTTTAAGGTTGTGAACCGCGTTTTGGTGGAGTCAGTAGTAACTATTGGCTTTAGAGTACGTTGTTGGATTCATGTTAAAATGGTAGTGGTTTTATTGTGTGGTCGATACGATTTTAGCAATTTTAATATGCCTCGTTGAAGATTTTGTGTTTTAAGTAACTCGAGATATTGGTTTTAAAATCCAAGTGGTCATCTTATAAAAAGCTCCAGTAAAGATACATTGCTTGTCAAGTAATATTCGTTGGCAATAAATTATTTCATGAACATATTCGAGTTATTTCTTAATATTTCGTATACCTGACTAAGCACTGAAATTCAGGTGTTCCGCATTGTCTAAGGGAGTAAAAATAGAGAGGTAACCGTATGAAGTATTATATTATACTAGTATGACATTGTTACATAATATAAATTGTGGGTTTTAAATAAGAACGATTAAAGAAGAAAAGTTATAATTGTGAAAATTGCCAAGCAGAATATTAAAACATATTAAACCGACGAAATTAGTTTTTATACCAGCCAATATAATTCACAAAATTAAAAATGAAGTAGTAGACTTCAAATTTAAATAGAAAAGTTTAAGACAGGTTATTAAACATTCAAATTCGTGTATAGATGATGCAATACTTGTTCCCCATGATCTGCTTAGTTCAGATTAATGCAAATAACCCTTCCAGGATTAACTACCAAAGTAGATGTAATTTAATTGATATTAAGGTGGAAAGTAAAACTTATTGTTTTAGCTAATTTTCATTATTAACAAACCTGTTAATGGGACAAACAACAATATTCTGCTTGATATTCATTACTTCATAGTCAACTTTTCAAACTTCCTATTCAATTGTAATAATGTAAAAGCTCCTTTTATAGCTATATAATATTTATCATATAAATTAATTAGTATTGTCATTTTATTTGTTCATAAAACGGTCATGTTCGTCGTTGGAGCCAATCTTTTTCGACGGTAATACTCTGGACGCCTTGTTTTTCTAACAGTTTTACCAACAGTGATGTATTGAATAAAATTATATATAATTAAATGTTTTATATAAATATATTAACTGTATTACAATATAATTCTTAGCTACTTGTCTTAGAATAATTAATATAAAAATATTAAGTTATAAACAAATAACAGAGAGAGATGAACATCTAAAATCAGTTAGTTTTTGTGAAGGTTGGAATGGTACCTCATGAAAACCGGAGTACTGAAGTGTGAAAACTCAAACTTGCTGATTGTTAAATTCCTAGTAGAAATGTAACTAGTTCCGACACCACCAGTGAGACTAAGACTAGTTACCTGTCACGTGATGAGTGGACGAGGTTAGAGTTGAGAACAAACTTTGCTAATATAATTTGACAGGTGCTGATGGTAAGTAAGTTGTAATTTAATTAGTATGAGACAGTTTCACAAGCATCAAAACCGGAAGTTTAATGCATTTCTTAAAAGAAGTTAAAAAAGTAGTTTAGTTAACGAAATGTTATGAGATAAATTCCTGAATAATGGCAGACAACCTTAAGATACTGAATTACTCAGTGATGCAAAATATGAAGTTCTTGCAGTTATGCATTTAAATATGGTGGGAGTTTTTAACATGGTAAAATTTTTCTATTTAGAAGCTTCACAAAAATTTTTAAAATACAAAGTATGTAGGCAATGTCAAGGCAAATCCAATAGTATATCAGGTTTTATAAAAAAGTTAAGGGTGACAGAAAATCTTTTTTCTCAGTTATTTTTCTAGATTATTACAACGAACTCGTTACCTCCAGCAAATTGCACATTGATAAAATCAGCATTCTCTGCAAACGTAAAATGGGTTATATTTTTCGGAATACAAATATTACACAAGGGAACAAAGTTCACGGTGAAACTAGAGTTTTCACTATATGAGTGAATAGCTTGTTTTAAAGGTTATTTGTTATCATATAGCTCTAACAGCTGTATGGTTTATGAGAACTGCTCTCTTGTAATTCGGTAGTACTTATATTTGCCCAAAACAATAGTTATTATTTTAACCAAGAACTTCTGTAATTATGAGCATATCTTTGACGTTGCCTAAATATATCATATTTAGAAAAGATTTTGTTCTACTAAGATTGTTTAATGATTAAACTGAAAACTTTTTAATAAATGCCATTTAAAAATGGATTTGTGCAGAAAGTTAACATTATGCATGGTTGTGTACTGAATAATCTTGACTACTCTTCATTTTAACAATTACTACGTAACATACAATAACAATTTTAATTTACAAGAAAACGAAATTAAGTAAATTTATTAACAAACTATTATGAATAATTATTATAATTGGTGAAATGTAAAATCTCGAAATACATTTATAAAGCTATAATTTATAAGACTGCAAGCATATATTGCAACCATTTAGTTATACTTCATTACGTTATTCCGCAGGTCGAAAATTAATTTTTTTCTATTTTCTTTTTATTTCTTTATGTTATAATTATATCCAAAAACTTATATGCGAATAAAGTAATCGTAAACTAAAATGCATACAAAATACTTTATCATGTAGTATTTGTTACTTTTTACCTTCTAAACAATGTGGTAAAGTTTCATGAAATGGTTAGCAAACACCATGTATGTTAAAATTTGTTGAGTTGTTGAAACACCCTGTTTTTTTATGAATTTCACTTAACTTTAGTTAAAAATTTGTGGTAAATCTGCTAAACCGTACGATGAAAATAATTAATACTGGAAATGTTTGATATTTCAAGCAGTCAGAGATAAGAAATAATCGTTATCCGTGTGATATGAAGCGAGGTGAAAAGGAAAACAAATTTTAAATGTTTAATTTTAATTTAATTGAATAAAACAGAGTAGTATTACCGTAATTTAAAGAAGATGGTGATGCATGGCGATAGTCTATCACAGATGAATAATTAATAACCCTCGAGAAACATTCATAATTTTGTGTAAAATGGCAAATTTGCAGATATGATATTTCAAACTGTAAAGTTGTAAAGTGAAGCTCAATTTATTATGAATAACCAACGAAGGTAAGATTTCGTAGCAAATTAAATGTATTGATGTTCATAGTTTTACGTTACTTGCTAAAGAGGTTCCATGTAAGTGAATAGTTCAATAATGAACTGCTTGAAGTGATTCATAGAATTACTTGTATGTTTATATACTCTATATTATAGTCAAATAGTATAAATTATACAATACAGTTTACAGTAACATGTCTGCTGGAATTTAGTTATACAAATTATTTAAGTGTATATTTTGACTTTATATATGAGAATAAATGGTTCAAAATCGATCAAAAAATTAACTATTTCAAATTATGTATTTAAGATCAACAATTCATATTAAATAATCTCTACTTTCCTTATTAGAAGCTTTTTAATATGACTTCATTGTTTACATCATACAATGACGGAAACTCTGCCAAAGTGAGTGTCAATTGGAAATAGTGTTTCCTAGAGAAGCGAAACTCGTCTATCTTGTTTCGTGAACTTTAAAGTTGTCATTTATTTGTAGCACGTAAGGGATAACCCCCTTGATAAGTTTTTCTCAAGGTAAAACCTCATTTTCATGGAAACATTCAACCCAGATTAAGATATGTAAGGTGTTACACGCGTTCACACACAAAAGCAGTTCATACCAGCAATTAAAACTTATATATGATCACACACTAACCTGCTCACCAAATCGAACTGCTACTACAATACTAGGTATGCTAAGTTTCAATTTAAAAAAAATATTTCATCGGTATGGTGTGCAGTGCACTTCTTTTGCCTTTGGGGTAGGTAGCTGAAGGGAGTTTCTAGAGCAATAAATCTAAAACAACTTCCCACACATTAACACGCGAAGGTGAAATGGAGGTAAACTCAAAATTAACATCGAATATATACATTGTAATAAATTTTTGTGTACTCTTACGATTTATTTTTGTATTCATACTATTTATTTATTTCATCTAACATAGTTTTCTCAAGGTTCAATTTTTTCAACAGATCATTCATTAGTTAAGGGTATAATACCTTTCTTATACCCTTAAATAATTAATGATCTGTCTCACTGAGACATTAAACATAAGAATTGTTTATAAAATACGTGAAATATAGAATGAAATTATTGGTACGAAAGCAAAGATATTTAGAAGATGTTGCAGAAAAATTCAATATGTAGGAAGGAGTTCTAACTGTATTAAAAGTCTTTAAAAAAGTCTGATCGCTTATGTTTGTAAACTGTTAATAGCCTTGTGTTTTCGAGGATGGTTTCAAAAATCAAACCGTAAGAATTTTAGACCTTCTTGAAAATCTATTAGTATCGTTTCAAGTTAAAATGAATATCTTTCCTTGATAAATAAAACGTTGAATCATATTTGACGAAATTTTAAAAGTCCATTTTCAAAAATAAACGATAATTAATTCGTTTTTATCACACAAAACTCATTCAAAACCGCTTACAAATATAGTAAAAATTACTCATAAATAAAATATTATTTTACAACCTGGTAAAATTTGTCCTTAAAAAATGAAACGTAAATAAATTAGCTATTTTACAGAGAGTTTGATAAGTTAAAGATAAATAAATACTGAACTAACAACTCGAATAATCATTTCGGATATATTAAAATAAAATACAATGGATTTACCGATCTTAAAAGTGGGGTAAAGGCTTAAATTCCCCGATTTGAAAAATAACAATCATCTTCCGCTTATTTCATAATTTGTTATTATGAATTTTAGATAGTGGTGAATTAACTAATTTAATTAAGTCTGTTATAAAAACGCAATAATCTCAAACTTTTGTTTTTGTGTACAACATCTTCAGTTAAATCTCTGATTCAATTTTAACTCTTTCTGTATGAATTTTTTGCCTTTCTTCAGTACATTTTATTTAATTGCTTAAATAGAAGAGTAATCATCTTTAATTATTTATTTACTCGTCAAATCCTTCTTTCATTTTAATACTCTTATTACTCACAGGTGATACTTTGTAACTGTTTATAAATATTATACAAAATGTTCGATGATGCTCAGCCAATAATGGACTATCTGCTTTCTTGTTTTTAAATAATAACGCGTTATTTAAAATGTTTAATGCCTACTAGATGGTAAAGAGAAAAATAAGTTACCAAAAATATAAATAAGAGAGTAATAATAGTGATATAAATAGTTTTATCTCACACGTTATATATTTACTTAAAGAACCTTATGTCGTAAAAGTATATTATGTCCTAACAAGAAGTCCTTACTGAAACTTCTCTGTAATGAGTAAAAGCTTGATAAATTCAAGTAACGATGTTAAAACATTACAAGCTCGTGTAACGTGATGACGTACTCAGGCTGGAGACTATAGAAACTTGAAGACTTACTTAAAGAGCTTGTATTTCTACAAAGAATCTAATTTCGATGTTTGTATCGAGTATACACAATAGAGTCGTGATTTCTGAGTTTATTAATTTTCAACTTGTTCCATATCACATTTAAAATAACATTTATAACGATTTTACCTTTACTTTTTTACTTATTAAATAAGTGGGACTGTTATATAAATTCTTAAATAAATTGCAAAAATATAGAACTAAATATAAACAATTGTAACTTTCAGGTATATAGTATATAATATATTAGTTTATGATATATATTATCACTTATTATTGACAAAAACTTCTATTGACTATTATGGACAATATTTTCAACAAGGAGTCCTTTTTAAACAACGAACAAAAGAGCACATAATAAATTTCATTACAGGTAACAGTTAGTTTTATTGCTTTGCTGATACGGATATGCGGATAGGTCACCTTTCAAACCCCGATTCAATAAAGTTCTTAGAAGAAACCTTTATGCCTGCATATAAGTTTAGATACAACATTATTGCAAATGAGAATCGAAGGATCTACCATAACTTAGTGGAAGATATAATGCACAAATGGACAGATAGAAGGACAGGGGCAAATAAGAGGATATGTACAAAGTGTTATGTCATTCAAGAGCCTTTCTATCATATTATCACACAAACGGAATGAGAGAAGGATGGACAACTTAATTCTTTTAAGAAGGCCCTGTAGGTTCCAATGCCTAGTTCATAATTTAGTTTTTATTACACAGTTTTATCCAAACAACTCTATTTTCTATTACACGTCAAAAAGACATATTTACTCAAAATACTAATAAGAACTAGTTACACAAGTGAAATGACATGTTAAATTAACTGTTTTATCAGTGTCCTCGTCATGATTTTTATTACTTAATCACTTAAATTTAAATTGTATACAACGGAAATTCAATCTTTTGCTGTCACATGTATCGGAATATCCTAACTACTATAGATATTCGCGAGTATGTAAATACATAGTAAAGAATAGTCCTAATGAATTAGGTTACAAGATAATTACGATACTAAGAATTTTTTTATGTACCATTCAGGTTAAGTATTATAGTTGTACTTGTAATTTTGTATTTTAAAGTAAAATGAATGAGAAAGATTCAATAATGAAACTTTCATAGTTATTTTACGTAATACTGTATTTTAAATATCACGAGAAGATTGTTTTTTGGACCTTGAAAATCTTTACTCCTTTAATGCCGTACGGGTCTAACGAAATAAACAAAATATTATTCATGCTAAAAATATATATTCTACTTTGAGTGGTATAAATATATAAGTTGACATTAAATTAAAACACATCATCAATATTTTTAAGATTTTGAGGTATCGCAATTGAAAAATTTCTTAGTAATGATATTATATAATAGGATCCTTCTGGTCCTAATTAATAAATTAAGATTACGTGTCTGTCGTTGAGCTCTGGTACGTTTGTATGAATCTCTAAGACCCGTACTAACTAAATACTTTGCATTTACAACATCTCATCTCGAACGTGGTTTGTTATATTATGAACTATGTTATGAGTTGTTTTTGTACTCTCCGTTTCTCAACGCAATTATTTAAATATGTAATGAAAAGGTAATAAGTATTTCTACAATAATTTACTTATAACTATATAAATACAGTCATTACTATTTATACTAATAATTTACGATCAGCAAAATTAAAATTTCAACTTTGTGATATATATCGTATTATTGACTTGTATTTGATACTACATACTGGCGTTGATGCATCTTATATAACGTATCAACAAAACATCACTTGGTTTATAGACGTTTGTAAATGTAAACCAAAACTATTATTTGTATCACTATTTGTAGTTATAAAATTCCCAGGACAAATAGTTGGAAAACAATATGTTACACCTAGAATTCACGTAACATGTATTTAAAGTATATTGAATCATTGTAGTTTGTATGCTATAAGAAAATTAAAAAAATATATGACTCGCTGATGATACATGCAAAAAACACTCATTAAATTCTTGCAGATACCTTTTAGATAGATATCCCATAATGCTGAACAGAAATCTAACAGTAGAGAAAGATAAATTGTGCTAGCGAAATATTTATTTGTCAATAACGCAGTGAAGCAGTTACAATGGTTAAGATAACCGGATCTAGTAACTTCGAGCTTGGCTGCTGGTTGGATAGGTTACTGCTGAACGACCCTGTCCTTGCAAGCAGCCTGCCTGCCATTGGTGGTAGTTTGGGTCAACTTCAATCCGTTGGTCCCCAGGTTACGTGTTAGAGAGGCTCCAACATTCGCGACGTAAAATAAAAATACATTACTTTACTTACTTACTTTATTTTTTTATATATATTGGGGCTAGTCAGAATACAGGTATTACCATTATTATTTTACTATTATGTTACAAGTAAAATGCATATAGTTGTACTCGGCTTGCTCACAAACTAATAAATTGATCGTGCGATTTTTTTGTTGCAATTTACGATTATTCCAAAGCTTTTTGTAAAAAGTGTTGATAGTGCTCAGCTATATCTCCTATACTGACTTACGTCATTATAGAGTTTGATTTTTCCCATATATAAAATATTCTGCAAACAATATTTATATTAGCTTGTTTCCTAAGCATCACTAAATTAGTAATTATAATATTATGTTTTTATACTTGAGGATTGAATTACATATAAAAAAAATTATACGATGAACAGTTTTTATTTATAAACACACTGATGTGATCATGATGTTTTAAGTATAACTGTACGGTTACTGTGGCTGAAAATTCCACCATTGATTTATTATTAATATCCTGAATTCGGAAAATATTCGCATATACCGTACATGACTGAACAACGTATTTGAGCTTCCTAAGTAGCAAACAATGTATAAATGCGTCAGCAAGCGTCGTCTTGGCTTACGAAATACATTATTGCTCACAAAGCAATTTTGCAGTTATTATGTCGTCTCAGACAGCTCATTGACTTCTGTTGTATCAGATATGCTTTGTTGTAGGTCATATTGCTTTCAGCCAGTTTATATCTTAGGCAAGGGTTACAAAAATGGTGTTTTATATTTAATATTACTATCTAACCTGTTGCTTATTGTACTTTTTATTTGAGCTCTCGATAATTAGTCTGAGCGTTATAGAAGGAGTTTGAAAGACTGGGAAAAACTGACTTTATCTGTCTGCGTATTTATTTGTATGTCTGTACAATGTCGAGATTGATAATGGTATATGTGACTTCATGGGATTCGTCTGATGAGCGTCATACTATTTATTTATTCTGAGTCTTTCTCGTCACAATCATGGTTACAAATTATACAAACGTAAAAAAAGTTGCTAACACTCATCTGAATACCATGGATTGACATGCACTAACATCAGTGTTACTTATAGTTGTTATTTATTGTTCAGATTTTATTGTTGATGTTGACTGTTATTATTTTTAATATTTTATAAAAACGTTGTTATTTGTTAACTTATTTATTTATTAACTTATTTTTTATTAACTCATTCATTTATTTATTAACTTATTGAATAATTCATTCATCAATATCATTCTTAATAGAAAAAACCAAAACGGGAAGACCTTGTATAGTATACAACAATGTAAAATTTAGGCAACAACGGACCCTATGAAATGGAGAAATATCATGGTGGTGTTTAGGGAAAAGTTGAGGAGCATCGATCAAAACTGATGATAACATAACGAGAGTGACTGTTTGTAACACAGTGGGGACCATCCAGTCACTATGCGAACCCTCTCTTCACCACTTCTCAAGACTCGTACTGCGTCCGCCGCGTCCCCCGACACACCGACAGCGCCCGCGCCCGCCTGCTTCACGCCCGGCCCGGACCCCGCCACCTCACTCACTGCCTCTCTACCAGCGTCTGTCTCTACAGAACCCGAAACTACCTTTCAAACAACACCTGAGGATGCAGCAGCAGAGGTCACACGTTTAAAACAGGAGATAGAACGCCTTTAATAGAGAGTTCCAGGGTCTCCTAGATCACACTATAGAATCCGACACCCGCCTACTGCAGTTCACGGATCAGGTTTTACCTGTCGACACCTCGTCCCTCGACGACCAGAGGACTCACGCTTCCGTAACTTTGGACCGCGGTGTGCAGTGCGAGCCGTTCCTCAGCCCACCCGTTTCTGTGGAGGTCGGAGTGCAGTGCGACGTGCCGGAACAGCCAACCGCTGGCACTTGTGAACAAACTGACCTCCTCGACAGATTGAGGACAACGATAGAGGTCCTGGAGGCGGAGAACCAAAGTCTAAAGCTGCAGCTAAAAACTTGCGAGTGCGCGGATTATAAAGGGAACAACAGGTGGACAGAAATAAAAAGGAAAATAAACTTAGTAATCTCCCAACCAAAAATGTAACCCAACAAAAAATTGAATGCTTTTCTAAAAAGCAATAAAGCAAAATTTTCAAAATAACTCTCCAAAAACCACAAAAAATCGTGGCAAGCTCCAAAAGAACTTACACACATCGTTCATTTCAAATACATAACTGTTCGAGGTGACAGCCATGCCCGCCACATCGCTGGGCTCGTTAAAAAACTGATCGGCCCTACAACCGCGGTGAACGGCGTCTGTGTGCCTGGCGCCCGGTTTCTGGATGTCGTGAGTCCAGCTCGAACGTCATCTGAGCCCCGGCCCTGCTGCGAGGTGCTGATCGCCGGCACTAACGACCTGGCAGTCGGCGAGAAGCGGAAAACTTTACCGCCATCTGGAGGGGTACATCGCTGTTGGATCCTCCAACACCGAGATCATCCTCACCACACTGCCGCACCGCCCCGATCTGGACCCAACCCACCCTGTCCACTATCAGACCGTGCTTGTGGGGCCTATATAGAGGAACTGGCTGCTAGACACAAACTCAGAGTGCTAAACTTTAATGACATCGGCCGTAGGTATTTCACGAGACACGGCCAACATCTCTCCTGGCGGAGCAAACGGTTACTGGCTGGGATGATCGTGGCAGCGATGAGTCCAGCGACTCAAGGACGAGGGATGACGCCACAGCCGCGATTCCAGGGGAATCATCATACAACGGCTGCAACCACCGACAAAATTCCAACGCCCGCTGCTGCCCGCGGAGAGTCCGCGACCACCCGTCAACGGCCGGCTGGCATACAAGATGTCACCTACGCGGACGCCGTGAGACGCTCCCCCAGTCCTGACATTCTGCAGAGCAAAGGATGCTCTGCAAACTTAAAAAAAATTCCGTTTTTTTAGGGAGCCCACTTTACAGCAAAGGACTAAATTGACAGACCAAAATCGGCAAAATCAGACAAATCAAAAATTACATGTTCAAGGTTCCCTAATACTATTCCACCAAAACTCTCAGTATGCAACGAGCAAATTGGATGAAATGCAGCTGATGTGTGAGATGCTGAAATCAGACATTCTCGTTGTAACCGAGAACGGTTTTAACAACGAAAACCTTGAACTATGCAAAATTCCAAATTACAAATTTGCAGATGCGTACTGTCGACAGACCTCCAAAGGAGGTGGTGTAGCAATTTTTCTTAGATAAAATTTAGTTTTAAAAAAATTTCCAATCAAAGTAACGACAGCGAAAGATTTTGAAGTATTTGGGATCAAAGTAAAAACTAATAGGTCAAAATTTATTGTGATAGGGATTTACAGGTCTCCCAGTGGAAATGAAGACAGATTTTTCAAAATTCGAAGCGTTACTCACTGACCTGACTAACTATCAATACGATTACGTCTTGATGGGAGATCTCAACGTGGATGCGATGGACAGCAACCATCCATCCACCAAGCGAATAGTCGATCTGCTGAGGTCATCAAAACTCCAACGAGAGTGACGGCCACAACACAGTCGGCTATTGATAATATCATTACGAACATTGAAAATGTCATAGTGTCGGTGGTCAACACAGCTATCTCGGACCACTATGGCCAAGAGGCTGTCATTAGTGGAAAACAAATTGCGAGAGAACAAAAAACTATCAAAATAATAACAGACACAAGGCCAGAAAATATCGCTCTCCTCAACGCTTCCCTATCAAAATAAAAGTGGAATTTTCTAAATTTGTCACATCCCGTAGAGAAGCAGTTCCAAATCTTCAATGAATGTTTGAGTTTCCACCTCAACACCTGTTGCCCTACAAAAACGGTTAAAGTTCGTCCAAATAAGGTAAACAATACTTTGATAACCAAAGTATTCTGGTTTCGAAAGAAAAACTCAAGATTTTCTCCTAAATAAACAAAAAGTCAGCCAATGAACAGTTCAAAATCTTTTTTCGAAATTATAAAAAAGTTTACAGAAAGGTGATCCAAGCTTCAAAAGCGTATGATGTCTCAAAATCAATTATTTCTTAAAAAAAAAACGTTTCCAAAACTGTTTGGGGCATCATTAACAATAAACATCAAGAATTCAAGCAAATCACAGTCAAAATTGGGGACACATTTGTGAGTGATGCTTCTAGGGTTGCCGACGAGTTTAACGGTTTTTTTGCGTCTGTTGTTTGTGGACGGGCCCTATTCCATCAATGCCACAGGGGAACCCCACGCGTAGACAGAGTCCAATAGCCTCAATTGCTCTGACTCCCGTAGTTGAGGAAGAGCTCGATAGAATTGTTCAAGAACTCCCTGCCAAAAAATGAAATGATCTAGAATTGAGATCCATGTGGTTAATAAAAAAATGCTCAAGGCATATTGTAAAACCACTGACTCAATTAGTCAATTTGTCTTTTAATTCAGGAGTTTTTCCCTCACTCCTAAAAATTGCAAAAGTGCATCCGATATTCAAGAAAGAAAACCCCTGTTCAATAAATAACTATCGGCCCGTCTCAATTTTGCCTATCTTAAGCAAAATATTTGAAAAACTTTTTCTAGCGAGAATGCTTTACTTCTTAAATAAAAATAACCAGATTTCTGAACACCAATTTGGATTCAGGAAAAATAAATCGACAATAGACGAAGTGGTGAGTCTGGTTCATATGGTTGTAGAGGGGCTAGATCGTTAGCATCACACATTAAGTATGTTTCTTGACCTTTCTAATGCATTCGACTGCGTTGACCATGAAATACTACTTGACAGACTACAATCTCATGGCATCAGAGGCGTGCCGCTCTTATGGCTTACATCATTTTTAAGTCAGAGAGCTCAAGTGGTTCCGATCTCAAACCAATTTTCCGAACTAATGCAACTGAGCTATTGAGTTCCCCAGGGATCTATACTCAGCCCAATCCTTTTCCTGTTGTGTGTCAACGACGTACATTCATCGCTGCTGCATGGGAAAATCGTGCAGTATGCTGACGACACGACTCTCTGTTTCAGAGATAACTCACAAGAAGGTTTGGAACTACAAACCTTTGTTGATATGAACAATTGTGTTCAATGTATCAACAGCCTCAATCTTCAAACAAATTCTTCGAAATCCAACGTGCTAAATTTCGCACTGCGCCCAGTGAAATCCCAATGTGGTTCAGCTGTCATGTTGGCAGATTCCATATTGGAAGAAGTCTACATCACAAAATTCCTTGGAATACTCCTCGATCGAGGGTTGACATGGAATAACCATATTGACCATGTGTGTACCAAACTGTCCTCAGGAATATATGTTTTGAGGTCCTTGGCCCGGTATTGCCCCAGTCAGGTATTGATTGTCGCATTTTATGGGCTAATTCACTCCCACCTTTCCTATGGGGTGGTGTTGTGGGGGGCCTGTGCAGGCAATAATTTCCTGAGGGTGATCAAATTTAAAAAAGCGATTCGTATTATCGCAAAGTTGAATTTCAGAAAGTCGTGCAGGACAGCATTCAAAAATTTGAAACTGTTGACTTTGCCCAGTGTCTACATTTTAGAAACATCTTTGTTCTGTTTGTCTAAATGTGCCCTTACCAGGGGACGTGACATACACGGGTATGAGATTAGAGGCAGAGATAACTACCGAACTGGAAGACACAGAACGGTAGTTTATGAGCACTTGCCTTCGCAGGCAGTTGTTCAATTCATCAACAGATTGCCAAATTCTATGAAAAAAAGCCCAAACGCCCAAGGCGTCAAAAGCTCGTCTTAAGCGTTTTGTGGTGTCAAAGGCATTCAACAGCGTTAAAGAGTTTCAGGCGTTTATTTGGGACACCACCCAATTCGATAACTGACTCCAGCGCTGTACGTGGGTTAAAATTGGCGAAGGATGACGAGACTGGAATGTATGAACAATTATTTAAGTTTGAATGTGTTAGTTGTGTGGTATGAGAGTTTAAAATTTAGAAATGATTATGACGTTTGCCATAAAATGTGAAGAAATTGTTGCGAGTAATTACAGATTTGATTTGATTATATGGAAATGAAGTTTCATGCAAATTTTCTATTCATAAAGCAAATAGTTTACAAGATATCGAATAAACAGACACACAGACAAAAATAAAGTGCTCTATCCCCTCGAGAGTTGCATATGGGCTTTACTGGTGCCAACGTTGTCCCGACACTAGTAATAAAGGCCTATTATACTTTCAATAGAAAATGTATTATTTAATTATAACAAGTAAATGGTTTAAATTTTAAGTACAAGAGTGACATTAAAGTTCATTAATCTCATGTTTATTATTTACATAGGCAATAATTACTTTCTTCTGGAACAGCCGTGCCGGGATTTGAAATGCATAAGGCTCACGCAATATCTCTTTCTCGCTTTCTCTTCAGCTCTAAATTTGTAACCTTAAAATTTTTATAAATGATAAAGTAAATTTCAAATTGATCATAAAATAATGTATATTGTTTTATTCGATGAACCAAGAGAGATTTTTAATTATAAGTAACTAAGTAACCTAGACTAGGGTCATTCATCAGCACGTCTGAGATCAATCAAAGAGCATTGGAAATCAATTTAGCGTTGTCAATGCCACACAGTTAATAATATGCTAGTATATACAGTAGTAACAAACTTGATAATCGCGCTGACTGGTTGGTTGTTTATATAACAAAGCTATACTGCCTGAAGTGCTTACATACACATTACAAACAATGATAGTTTTCTCCATCAATTCCACCAACGTAATATCCAATTCTGGATAAATGTTTATCACAATAACCAAATAATAATTTTACAGAATTATTTTTCCATTCATTTTCTGCAAATAAAACTGATTTACTTCAAAATAATACCAAAATAAGAGGTGTGTTTGGATTTTATAAAAAAATGCCCAAAATATTATACTTTAAAGTAATATGAGTTAAATCTATAAATTGTAAATAGGTCCAAACAATGGACTTTTACAATGAACTAGGCTACTTTGAGATTACTGCGGAGGCTGACTGTTAGAGTGAGTGCGCCTTCATTAAAATTGTAGATTATTCAATCCTAAATATGAGGAAGTATTCCGTTCTCATAACTCCCCTGTCCGCTTTGACTGAAAGAGGCTGGAACAGAGCTAGCCTACAGGTCTTCCATAGTGACATGAATGAAACAGAGATCGTTATTCCTTAAAATGTTATCTTGACAGGAGGCGGCCACTGCCCACAACCCTGTCCGCTCTGCTTATTCTATCACTTAACTGTATCATTCAGGTCTGAGATTTATAGCTGTGTCTTAGATCATCCATAGTTGACTCAGCAAGAAGCTGTACTTTATCATCTACAACTCAGTTGTAAGGTATAGTAACTGTTTTAGATCATCCATGGTTGATTCAGAAATACGCTTATTTTTCATCATCTTTTAATATATTTATGTAATTTCAAAGTGATATCAATAAGTACTTCATCACTCGACATCTTTTGTATGACTGTGTGTATTTTGATGCGTAAATATTTACTTTTAATAATTACAAAAATACATGACATATTGAGTCAATTACTATTTGATGTTGTAAATAATTCGAATTATTTTATTGCGTCATATATTCATTCATGAATGATAACGTGTAAATTTTTAAAGCAATCTCTGTGAAACAAATTTATACCATTAATTAGGCTGTCACCTACTTCTGTTTGGTCATATATGTATTTACCCATTGATAAGCACTATTCGAAGTACCAACATTGACAAGAGCAACTAATAAAAATATTTATAAAACTATGATAATATTACAACTGTACAAACATTACATAAAACATTTTTGTTTGAATATAAAGTAAGATTGATACAAAAATATCTGCATTAGACGAGTTCAATTAAATTAAATTTAAATGACTATATTTGTGTCATATATACAAAAGGGCGAATCTGGGGCTATAAGGCTCTGTTGTACAATTAAACCTAAAGTTCATAATTTAGCTCATTGACAGGGATTATGGTTTAGATATTTCTCTTGTTTTATCTAATTTTAATAAACACAGTTAAATATCTAAATTAAAGTAGATCATTCTTTAATTTTACTTGTAAGGGATCTTGAATAAATTTCGATACAACAAAATTTGTCTTAAGATTATTTCGTTTATTTTCACTATGGATATTAAACAAATAGTCTTCTGAATTAGGTTGATTTATTTGATATTCAGAATTTATTGAACGATATTTATATAAAATTATACAATTACTTTTATTTTTAATAAAATACTCATTTACACGCACAAAACTGATCAAAGAGTCTGGCTATTTTCTAAAACAAAAGGGTTTCTTTAAATAAAAAAAACAAAATGTAATGAGAGCATTGAAGGCTTCCCAGCAATCCTAAAAATAGTTTGAAGATGTTTGAAATATTTATAACACATATATAGCAAAGGATTATATATTATTAAGACCTGAATACTATTCAGATGCAGCTTGTATCATTCTGCCAATGGTATCACTTTATTATTAAATATCTTGACAGCCGTATTATGTACTCATTAACTAAACAGTTATTTTAGTTTACTGTTTTATCGTTATCTTATTTTCAATCCACAACCGTTATTAGGTTTGAAAATATGACATGTAAAAAATCTATACTGTGACAGAGACATATAAGTTATCTCTTGACATTCACGGACGCATAGGGTAAAATATGAGATTAAAGGGAAAATCAATAGATATGAGTGGATTTTCACTGTTAACAAATAAAGTTTAATGAACTAATTTTAAATGCCATGGTGTAGACAAAAAACCTTTAAACAGACTTGGGGTCTGTTAAACCCTTTGAGATATGTAATTAGTCCTAACTTGGTTTTTGCTAAATATTAGCAAATACATTCTAACGTATGTACCTTTTGTCAGATTCGATAACACACATTTTATAACTCGAGTTAAATTTTACAGGATACAGGATAGAAAATATATTATAGAAGGAGAATATGAAGCCTTAGCCCACTGAGACGACCTTCTCTGAACTGGTGGATTGGAATTGTTTGAAATAAGACATCCTTAGAAAAGGTGTTAAAATGGTACAATCTTGACATAGTGTTGTTTCTTTTATTCAGTTCTAATCTTTAATTATAAGACTACATGCCTGTATATATGCAGTTTCTCACAACCCAAACATTGAAAATTAATTTTCCATTCACTAACAAATTAAATTTTAATAGCTGAAGTTATTAAAAGATTTATTATACACATCTTTTAATTCTGATTTTAAAGCCAGCAGTATAAAAAGCGGCTACGAACATAATGGGGTGATTATTATCAAATGATATTGTAATATTCAATATTCATGACCATCCAAAGGACTGAAAGAGAAATATGGACCAAATAACGTAATATAAATTTCAATGAACAATATGGTTTGGGTAGCTTCCTAACTTTTAATTTAATTTATAAATATGAATATAATATTTTAAAAATTATAATATAATATCCAGAGTTTCCCGTAATTTTCTGGACAAAGGTATAACACTTTATTGCTTAAGTCTAGACATATTTCACCATATGAACATGGGTCTATCATGCTTAGTTCTTCAACTGTATGTCTATGTTTTTATTAGGAAATTAATATTTCAAAACCAATATATTAAATTATACCAAATTCGGTTCAAAGTTGTATTATAACAAGGACAGTTACTGAAATCATGTTATGAAATTATCTTTATTATTTAAAAAATGGTGTCTGTAAAAACATTTAATATCATAAAAACCAGCAGTTTCTATGATGAACCACAAGAATAACAGTTTTTAGGGGATATTATCACAAATATAACGACAGCAATATTATTTAAATTGAATAATAAGTAACTGATTTAGAGTAAATTTACTGTGACAAAGATGGCCTCCATTGAGGGCTGCAGTTTATTTAGGTTTTGTATTGTTGGCTATTACAATAAAAATACTGAATATTTTTATTGAAATAAAAATTAAAATATTGGAATTGAAAAAATTTTAAGCATGTATGAAATAAAAAAAACTTAAATTATATATTATGCTATTACATGTTTTTCTTACAGTAAAATTTTCATAAAATACGGCTTAAAATATCTGCAGTCCTTTGTCGATAGAACGTAGATCAACTCACTATAACTTTAAGGACATATAAAGGTACAAAACAACCTACATATTTGTGGGTTATAATATAATTATATTTAGGGTATAATTTATATATTAATGTCTTGAATATGTATATATAAATTGCATTTAACGTGGAAATGGTCAAATAAACATTTTACAGTACAAATATGTATGATAAACTTCATTCTAAATCAGTATAAGATGAAATGAAAACCAATAATAATACCAATATTCAATTTCATACATTATTTATTCTGTAATTAAATACCTACGGATTTTTATTAAATCCATTGAGACTATTGGACAGAATATAGTCTTACATTTGAAATAAAACATGATTTACTACAAAACCTGAAGATAACATGTTCTGTTCAAATCAGTTAATGTAGCGAATTAAACATTACATAAAATGTATGAACCAGCGAGAAATTTGTTTTTAAAATGTATTTAAGCAATCATCGATGTAGCTCGTAAATCTGTTATTCCAGTGAGTAGGTTGGGAGGCTTCCGACTGCCGTTCCAGGATTTATTCAATTTCGTCGCGAGAGAAAACATTTGATTTCTCTGACAAATGGATTACATGATCTGAGAATATTGTGCTATGCAGTTAAAGTGTGGTATTTACTAATAAGACTCTATTTAGCTATTAAACTAACCAATAAGTCTTAAAATTATCTTTTGTATGTAAACTAAAGTCAATATACACAACATAAAGTATACATCTTATATTTAAATATTGGGTTTTGTTAAATAAGCATTATTTATTACATTCTGTTAATAACAACTATAACGTTTACAGTATAGTGCACAAAACACAATATTCTAGAAGTCCCATTCTAAGGATTCAAAAGGTAAATTTAGATTTAGTTAGCATCTAGCATTATAGTTGTCCTTAGAGTTACGGGAAACCCTGAATAACGTGTTTTACGAAGAACTTGTGGTTTTCCTATAGTAAATCCTTTCAGTAAAGGAAAATCTTCTAGAGTTTTATATTAAGATTACTAATTTAATTTCTCAACATATAATTAATTTTAACATGGGAAGTACCCATTATTGTTGACTAAGATGTACACCAGGTACGACAGAATGGCCCTGTATTGAAACGGCTCTTTGAAGAGGGTAAGGAATGGCTCAGGCCTTTTGGTACTGTTAATTATACAGGGTGTTTCAAAAAAGACTTTACAACTTTGAAAATTCATATATATTTTATTAAACAAAGTACAGAGCTGGTTTTGGTATTATTGTAAAGAAAAAACCTTTTCTACCTTAAACTAAAGATGGTCTATGTGGCTTCCGTTGGTTATTCTGCAGACATTCCATCGGTAGTCGATTTCTTCCCAGACTCGCACTAGCATTTCAGGTGTAACTTTCTCAGCAGCAGCATAAATTCTTGCTCTAAGTTCAGGTAGATTGGCCAGCAAAGGAGGTACGTACACCATATCTTTTATGAAACCCCAGAAGAAAAAATCTAGCGGTTTCAGGTCTGTGAAACGGGAGAGCCATACAATTGGCGCATCACGGCCAATCCATTGACCTGGGAAGCGGTCATTTAGAAAGTCCCGGACGTCAGTCAGATAGTGTGGTGGTGCGCCATCTTGCACAAAGAAAACATTTCGTTCTCGGTCATCCTCATCGATCTGTGGTATTAAAAATTTTGCAACATATCAAGGTACACTATCCCATTGATGGTTCTCTCTTGGAAAAAAGGGGCCGTACACTTTCCTCTTGCTCAACGCACAAAAAACTTTCACTTTAGGACTATCAGGAAAAGGTTGTAATGTTTCATGTGGATTTTTGCTGCCCCAAATCCTACAGTTATGTGTGTTCACCTTGCCACTTAAGTGAAAAGTGGACTCGTCAGAAAATATTATGTTGTCAAAGAAATGTTCATCATCATCCACTGGATTTAACATATCCACACAGAAGTGCCTACGGGCAATCTTAACAGTGTCTTTAATCGCTTGTAAAAGCGAATATCGGTATGGTTTCAAGTGCAAACGTTTTCTTAACACATGCCAAACCGTCGTATGTGGTACTTGCAGCTCTCGAGATGCACTCTGAGTCGATTTCGTAGGGCTATTTACAAAACATAGTCTCACTTGCTCAACGACTTCGTCAGATGTTCTTATACGACCTGAGGATTTTTTTATGTTTCACTGAGCACCCTCTTTCTACAAACCAACTATGCCACTCATAAATTCTAGGCCTACTAGGAGGATCTTTAGCGTACTTGGTACGAAAGTTACGCTGAACTGTTGTCGCAGACTTCAGTTCTAAGGACTTTGGCATTTTTTATGTTGTGGTTTAAAAATTAAAAAAGAGGTTCCAGACTTAATTGTAACCCTATATATTTCTTATAAATTTAGTTACTACAGAAATGAATACAGTACCCTTAGAATACAGTAAAAGTTTACTTTTACATCAAAAAACCTTTAGTATCTAGTTATATGTTTTAAATAATTACGTAATAGAATCTACTCCTAAATATAAAAACACTCTTTTAATGACTTAGCAATAGTTGATGAAATTATAACGCATAAATAATTTCGAAATCGAAATTTTAAATAATTATATGAATATTACAAATTATTGTAAGTGTGACCTTGGATATTTAATTTAGGATACATAGTGTATTCCCTCATTACTCTTTTTATTGTCTAATTAATATATCAAGACCCTTAAAATCTACCTAAGGTGACAATAACCAATCGCACTCTGCTAGGAGGGCTGAAAAATAAAATGTATATAAAACCACGAAGAACGCAAGCCACTGTCTTTCAAGGTAAAGTCTAGGCAGTGCAGGAACGTGCCTCAATAACTAACACAACAAGGAAGAAAATGAAGGAAATGAAGGGACCCAAAAGTAATAAAATAGCAGATAACCAAACAGCAATAAAGATTCTAAACTCTTACTCGTATACCTGTAAGATGGAATTCATTACTCCCCAAAACATTGGTTAGGGACAATCGTGTAACAATGCGTAAGATCCAGGTTGATTCCATGTGTCTGTAAAAAATAGCTTCGTACGTCATCACGTGATACGTATTTATAAAGATTTATACATTTACTTGAATGTATGAGGCTTAAAAATTCTTAGAGAATAGTTTTATGCTAACCGACATCTTTGCTTCAGATGAAACTTACATAATTTTCCTGTGATAGAACTTATGTTACCTTACAATTTATGGGATATTCATTCATCCCTTTACATTTACTGCAAGTTCGTAAAAGTTAGGAGCATGCCATTTATTTACTGCAAAGTTTATTGTTTATTACGGTATATTTTACTTTATTTTAGTTCAGCTAATAACTAATAACAATACCACTCAGGTGTTTCATAAAATATGTATTTTGTCCGTTAGTTCGCAGAATGTATAAACATTCATGAACATGTTTTGATTCTTGAACCATCATTTTTACAAAAGCAAAATTCATGAAGTGTACATCCGTCCAGTGGGCATGACTGATTACAAGTAGATCCTCAACAACAAGTAAAGAATATTTAAGAGAGTATCCCAAAAACGAACCACTAACCACAAATATTATTATTTTTGGCTGAGGTATGTGTGTTGAACTTAAAACAATTGTCACAAAAGATCTGGATTTTTTAAAAGTATAATATGTAAAGGTATTGTTGCCAGGTATAAATAACATCAATATAAATTACTCTTAGAAGTACTTTCACCCTCACTCGTCTAATTTCCATTACAATTACTAGGCTTACACATAAAGTACCTATGGTAGGAAGGGTTAATTGAAAAGGAAACATTTACTAACAAATGTGTACCTGATAAAATAATGAGACTACATCTTCACTTATTTATGTGTATCTCTCATGTAGAAACGATGTAAAGGTTTGTTTTGACCTTCTTCGTCGCTAACTTTCTTCGGATTTCTTCAGACGAACATGACTGCAGATTCCAGTAGTCAAGTCTGAGATAGCGTCAGATACCAGACGCTGCATTAAAGGGAAGAGGAACTCTCAATAATACGCTTAGGTTTGTACTCGTAAATTAATTTTTGGATAATAAATAGTTACCTTTTTAAAATCTAAACCATAGTAAATTTGATAATACAGTAATTATATGAATTAATACACATTTCTATCTCAATAATGAATAAACTGTGCATAATGTAATACATGTATGAAGAATCGATTTATCAAAGTCAGTGAATTCTTAAACCTGAGAGTGCACTGAATAAAACATCGTCTGTCAGTGCTGTGAGACAACTTGGTGCTCGCTCTAGAGTCAGCAGTAATGTGTTACCTGCTATTCTGATTTTCTTGAACAAAAAACGTGCATTGAAAGTTAATATTACGTAAAATAAGCGTACTATTTATTAAATACGGTAATGATTTATATAGTACAAAACAGGATTTTAATATAGAGGTATAATAACCTCAATTGAGCCACATAGACGCGGAGAGGGAAGGAATGAATTCTGCAAGGACTTAATCCAATTACTTTGCGGGCGAGATCATTCTGTGTACATGTAAATTACTTGAATTTGGCGCCTCCCTTGTGTATATTTTTGTACTTCTTGATCACATCTGCAAGAATTACTTGTTTTAATAACTGTTTTAGAATAACTCTATGTATAAAATAAATGAAATATAGAACAGTAATCTATATAGTATATATATATATATATATATATATATATATATATATATATATATATATATATATATATATATATATATATATATATATATACTATATATATGAATGTTTGTGTGTTTGTCCTTTATGGAATTGCAAAATATTAGACAGACCATTATGAAAATTTGTATGTATATACGTATTTTTTCACGGAGAAGGTTTATAAGCTAAGCCCATTGATGTAACTCACCACCAAGCGGCGCTGCATAAGATAAAAGGTTTCAAAACGCCTGCACACTATAAACTGCAATTACGAGACACACTACAAGTTACGTATATTACATAGCCAAACAATATTAGAAGGCGCTAAGTTATTATGTATATTTGTCTTTAATACACATTTCTCGTTGAACTTAAAGTTTGAGTGTTAGACCACTTTATAATAAAGTACATGTACGTGCAAAATGGCTATAAACATAAACATATTTTCTTGATCGTGGCAACAAAGCAAACTCTACATTGGCGTTGTAAATATAATTCAATTAAACGAGAAGTTCACATACACGAGGAAACCTTACGAAAAGCCCTTATATAAATTCATTATCTTCTGACATACACACGACAATATATTGCTTATAATTGATTTATATTTAATAAAGTAACCACTTATAATGTTATCAATTCTTGTCATAGTCTTTGTAAATAATAAAAGAAAATCCATAAATGCAATGGTTTAAATTAATTATTACACTTTTGCTTAACTATTTCCATATACTGTTAGTTTCATCTTCTACGGTGATTTATAAAATGTATAAGAAAGCCTCGTTTCAAAATATTGCTTCTATGCAATACAACCCTCAAGATGAATACCCAATACCAAGTGATAAGTCATTATCTTTTTTAACTACGATTATGAATATACACGCTTCAAATTATTTTCAGTCTAAGTTTATATGTATGGTCCTAAAATATACGAGTATTACAACTATTTGAAGTATTTTTTCAGATTATTATTGAACCATTTTAGCAACACTAAATAAGTACTATTTAATACACAAATATATGTGAAAATAAATATCGGAAGTCTATAAACTAAATTAATTTATTCATTATAATTGTGTGAATAGCTAATTCAAATTTAAATACTATTTCAGAAATATATAATCATGCAATATATTATAATCATAACTTTTATAACAGATAATTGAAACAGTATTTGAAATTTTATTCCATTTCATAACTCTAAAACTCACGTCCTATAATTTAGTCAGACAAGAAAAAAACATTTTAAAAGTAAATACGAATGGAGTTGGCTTATAATTTAGCCGGAAGATTGAAATTGGATTCAGTAAAAGAATTATTTTCCAAAACGCCGTCTAGCTAGGAGGTCACTAGTACCTCCTCATTTTCCATATTGATTTTCTGTGATATATAAATAGGCCGTAGTCCTATTAGCACGTCTCCTTTGTAAATACATAAGGTTTCAATCGGTTATGTGTAATAACATGTCACACTAATATATTAAGAAAATATACTTTGGAATAAAGATTATGTTGGAAATACAGCAAAAACTAATTGTATAACCAAAAATTCCTTAAAAAAGAAGTGGATTTTGGTGTAATACCAGGTTTTTCGTATCAGGATTTGCTAAGGTTCCATACAAAATTTCAAATCTATTGCATATTTCAGTATTTAGACGTCAATGACACTCAGTCATATCCAACGGTACGTCAAACTCATTCCGGTCCATACAGAAAGTTCAAGCATTATCAAAAGTTTATAGATGAAATATTACTCTGGATGTCTTGCAGATATTTACCAAAGACCCTTGCACTAACTACTTTTTGTTTTGATTTGTTTTTTCTTGCTTCTACAAATGTATCTGACTGATTCGTATACGTGGGAAATATTTGATTTATTGCTAAACGATTTTGGAGCAATGCCTTATAAAAACAAAACTAACTTATCTATAAATGACTAGCTTATGTATTACTATATGTTTGAAAATAGTAGAGTGAACAATATTTATGGCATTTGGCGAAATGTAATAATACATATTATGACAGTTGGGCATGACATTGTAATAAGTCACATCTATCATTTCCAAGTGTGAACCATACATGTGATTAGTGTTAACTCTGATTGCGCTTGTGTTCATTGTTTATTAATGCTTGTTATTGATTACCATATACTCCACAACAATGTATGTATAAATCGAATTATCCGTATGTGCACATATTATGTCGTTTTGCAAAGTATAGTAAACAACTTTAAATTTTATAACAAAATAACTAATTTTATTTAAGAATTGAATTCAAGTAAACTTTTAAGACCAAGTCAAATGATTTCTTTCCAAAAAAGACTCTGGCGAAGTTAACCTTTATAATAGACATAAAAATACACTAATAAACTGATACAAGATATTTTGCGTATCATATAGAACTTTTCAAATATTTACATGTGTGAAAACTTTTATTAATAATATAATATATCCTTACATACAGGTAATTCATGCTGTTTCCAAAAGATTTACTATTTTTACCTATCTAACACGATTATTTGGCAATCCTCTCATTCTCTCCAAACGGGTTATACTACTATCTGATATATTGAAAGTCTTGGGACATCCTGAAATGAAGCTCACATGGTACAGGTAACTTTTAGGGATGAATATACTTTTAAAAGTAAGTGATATTTATACCAACCGGACAGTATTTAATTTGGACAAGAAATATTAATATGTCACTATCAGCCGCTACGTTATTTATGCTTTAAATTTCTACCCAAAGTGGTAAATATTTGTTATTTTTCTATATTAAAGGAACATGAATATTTTTTTGTGATTGAATTTTATTATTTATTATTAATGTTAATATTAACACCTTGTTTTAAATTTATTGCCGTAATATTATAAAATATTAATTGTAATATAATATTACACATTTTGAATGTCTACTAAATACCGGGCACGACACCTACAGTTTTAATATAAGAAATAAGTCTAGTAATACTTTTAATATTTAAATAATCACAAAATACTTGGAGAGAATTTCTAATCAACCCAACAACTTAAATGACTAAAAAAACGTTTAAGGACTTTTTCAGAGTTTAGGGTGAATGACACTAAGTGTGAGTTCGTTCTAGAAATAACGCGTAGACAGTCATACACAGAATAGAATAGAATATTTACAGTCCCCTAAGTGTCAGATTTCGCTAAATGCTCAGCTTTTTAATTTAAAATAAAATGATTAAGAAAGTTGCTATTAAGGTTTATTACAATAATTAATATAATCTAGCAGTTACAAAGCAATTATTTAATAGTAGCTTGTGTTAATTTCTATGCGCTCTAACAAAGAAGGTAATAGACAAAATATATTTTGTTCTTCGTATTCAATGTCTTGGCGCCTTTCTAAAAATGTAAGATAAAACGCTAAAAGATGTTAAAAAAATGTCCATGAAAAGTGACTTAGAATTCTTCAGTGTACCATTAAGTAAAAATGCCGCTGACATAAAGAGCCACAAACTGAGGTTTATTATCCAGTTTTATTATGTTTCCAGATGTTGTTCCATCAGCAAGTTAATGCAACATTTTACGAGTCCATAAATGTATGTTGAGTCAATACTCCAGTAACTTTGAATTAGTGGCATTATTGAAATAATCATGTTTGTAACAAAGGTAAACAAAAGTTAAAAATAAGTATGTTATAATTTTACTCTGCCAAAGATATATGTATTATAAAACTATATCTAAAACAACAAAAGAACGTGTTTGAATACGAACTCAAGTGATTAAAACTAATCACAAAAAGTGTAAATTACTTAAAATATCGACAGAAATTACGATGATTGGAATGTGTATTTATATTGTATTTAAGCATACATTTTAGGTATCGGAGGAAATTTTAGACTCTAATTTACATGAAATGATTTAAAATAGTTTTCTGTTTTATACCGAGTGTAACTTTTAGTTATATGCTAACCAAACAATACGTAACTAATGTTAATACACCCTATTTGACTAAGTATCATTAAAAAAAATAAATAATGTTGTAATAAAAATACTATAATTTCAATGTTTTTACAAAGTTTAAAAATTTTAAGGACTGATTATTAATTGACATGTTCGTTACCTTTTACGAATCTGATATTCGCGTTGCGACGAGTCATAAAAAAATTAATATGGCTTTTCATTCCCACGGAACGGATAGCCGAAACCTCTGCATGGAACTCGCGAAACTCCATACTCCTTACATCGTTAGCTCAAAGTTTTAATGAATTACATAATATACGAGTGCATGCAATGTTTTGACTTCATTTGGTTGTGCTGAGTAGTTCTAAATCTAAAATGTCATATTATTGGACACATGACCAATTCGCAGAATTGACATTTGAATTTTGAGCATCTGCATGTTTTATGTAACTCGAGATATTTATTTTGAAATCCAAGTGGTAATTTTTTAGAAAGAACCTGTAAAGATACATAGCTGTTCAATTGAACACACGTACACACACACGTACACACACACACACACACACACACACACACACACACACACACACACACACACACACACACACACACACACACACACACAAATATTAATTGACAGTAAGTGGTTTCATGTACATATTACATTTTTAGGTTCTTAATATTTGTTTCATACCCTACTAAGCACTAACATTCAGAAGTTCTGCGTAACTGTCTTGAGAAATGACTTTATGAAGTATTGTAGTATACTATTATTACAATGTTACATAATATAAATTGTAGGTTTTAGATGATAAGAGTTAAAAAAAGTTATACTTGAGAAAGTTGTCAAGCAGAATATTAAAACACATTAAAACGAAGAAATTAGTTTTTATACTAGCCAATATAATTCTTATTATAAAATAAAAAATTAAGTATTACACTTTAAATTTAAATAGAAAAGTTAAGGAATGGTTATTAAACATACAAATTCGTGTATAAATGATGCAATACTTGTTCCTCATGATCTGCTTTGTTCAGATTATTGCAAATAACCCTTCCAGGATTAACTACCAATGTAGATGTAATTTAATTGATATTAAGGTGGAAATTAAAACTTATTTTTTAGCTAATTTTAATTATTAAAAACCTGTTAATGGGACAAACAACAATATTCTGCTTTATGTGGATGCCTTCATATTCAACTTTCCAAACTTTCTATTCAATTGTAATAATTTAAAAGCTCGTTTTATAGCTATATAATATTTTTTATATAAATATTCTCATAAAGTAATTAGCATTGTCATTTTCTTTGTTCATAAAACGGTCATGTTCGTCGTTGGAGGCAATATTTTTCGACGGTAATACTCTGGGCGCATTGTTTTTATAAAAGTTTTAGCAACAGTGATTTATGAAATAAAATTTTTATGTTGAATATTTTGTATAACTATGTTAACTGTGTTATAATATACTTCTTAGCTACTTGCCTTAGAGTAATTAATATAAAAATATTAAGTTATAAACAAATAACAGAGATATATGAACATCTGATATCAGTTAGTTTTTGTGAAGGATAGACCGGTACCTCATGAAAACCGGAGTAGTGAAGTGTGAAAACTCAAACTTGCTGATTGTTAAATTCCTAGTAGAAATGTAACTAGTTCTGAACTGACACCTCCAGTGAGACTAAGACTAGTTACCTGTCACGTGTTGAGTGGACGAGGTTAGAGTTGAGAACAAACTTTGCTAATATAACTAGACAGATGCTGGTGGTAAGTAAGTAATTTAATTAGTATGAGACAGTTTCAAAAGGATCAAAACCTTTCAGGAAGTTCAAAAAAGTAGTTTAGTTAACAAATTGTTTTGAGTTAAATTCCTGATACAGGGCAGACAACCTTAAGATACTGAATTACTCAGTCGTGCAAAATATGAAGTTCTTGCAGTTATACATTTAAATATGGTGGGAGTTGTAAACTTGATGATATTTTTCTATTTATAAGCTTCACAAAAAGTTTTAAAATACATAATATATAGGCAATGTCAAGGCAAATCTAATATACTATATCAGGTTTTGTCGGAAAGTTAAGGGTAACAGAAAATCTTTTTTCTCCACTCAGTTATTTTTCTAGATTATTACAACAAACTCGTTACCTCCAGCAAGTTGAACATTAATACAAGTTTCATTAATACAAGCAGCATTCTCTGCAAAAGTAACATGGGTTATATATTTAGTAATACAAATATTACACAAGGGAACACAGTTTACGGTTAACCTCGGGTTTTCACGATATGAGTGAATAGCTTGTTATTTATCATGTAGCTATCGTTTATGAGAACTGTTCTCTTGTAATTTGGTAGTATTTGTATTTTTTTGCTAAACAATAATTACTCATTTTAACCATGAACTTCTGTAATTTTTAGCATACCTTTAACGTTAAAACGTTAAAAAAATGTTATACTTAGATTATTTAATGTTTACACTTAAAAATGTTTAATAACTGCCATTTAAAAATGGATTTGTTCCGAAAGTTAACATTTTGCATGATTGTGTACTGATTAATCTTTACTACTCTTCGCTTAAATAATTAATACGTAACCTTCTATACAAACACAAATAACGAAATTAAGTACATTTATCAACCAACTGTTATCATTAATTAGTATAAATTAGGAAATGGAGAATCAGGAAATATATTTATAAAGCTATAATTTATAAGACTACAATTATATCTTGCAAACATTTAGTCATACTTTATCACGTTATTGAGCAGGTCAAAAATAACACTTTTTCGATTTTCTTTTTACCTCTGGATGTTATAATTCCATCCAAAAACTTACATACGAACAAACAACTTGTGAACTAAAATGAGTAAAAAATACGTTATCATGTAGTATTTGTTACTATTTACCTCAAAAACAAAGAGGTAGAGTTTTATGAAGTGGTTACAAAACACCCTGTACGTTTAAGAACAGTTTTTAATGAATTTAAATTAACTTTAGTTAATAATTTGTGTTAAATATACTAAACAGTACGATGAAAATGATAAGTAATACTGGAAATGTTTGATGTTTCAAGCAGTCAAGAAATAAGAAATAAATGTTATCCGTGTGATGAAAGCAAGGTTAAAACTAAAACAAATTGAGAATGTTTATTTTCTATTTACTGGAATAAAACAGAGTGCAATTACCGTAATTTAAAGAAGATGGCGATGCATGGCGAATGAATATCACAGACAATAATTAATAACTCTCGAGAAACATTCATAAGCTTGTGTACAATTGCAAATTAGCGGATATGATATTTCAAACTGTAAAGTTGTAAAGTGAACCTCATTGTTTTATGATTAACCGACCAAGATAAGATTTCGTATCGAATTTTATGTATTGTTGATCATAATTTTGCTTTACTTGGTAAAGATTTTCCATATCAGTGAATAGCTCATTAATAAACTGCTTGAAGTGATTAAAATATTGACTACATGCATTTTAATATGGTCAAATAGTATAACTTATACAGTACAGTTTACAATAATATGTCTACTGGAATATCTTTATACAATTGAATATATAATGAAGTTTATTCCACAGTAATTCAAATTTACAAGACATGACAATAATGGAATAATACTAACCACTGTTACCAGTAGTTGTGGCTAGTTAACAAATTTTCAATACATAATATATATAACATATTTGAGTTCAGTTCAATATACTGTATAATTAAAGTTGACGTGCAGCTTTGCAGTGTTTGTGGCGTGTCTTGATGTGGGGGAAGCGAACAGTAGATAATATAAGATAAGACAGTTAAAATTTTTCTAAATGAATCTATACTTACCTTGTTTGCAATGGATACACCGTTTAAAACTACGACTACAAAGTTATTTGACTTTATATATAAAAGTACACAGTTTAATATTTAATACAAATACAAAGGCCAACCGATACAATACTTTAATAATATTATAATATTTAATTAATCATACGTATAATTTTAACAAATATTTCCTGTAAACAAGTAAGTTTCTTTTTATCTAAAAGCAACATTTTTAGTTTTTTACAAAAAAGTTTCATTATTTCTATTTCTTTAATTTCAGTAGGCAACTTGTTAAAATAATTCGGTCACAGATATAAGAATGATTGTTTTATTAGAAACTTGTTTACTTTTGGTAACATGAATAGTCTGAGTTTATTACTACGCGTATTATAGTGGCTCCTTGAGAACCCTCTGTTGCCACTTCTGCAATAAAAAAGTCGTAATGTTTTAAAAGTGAACAAATGTTGTATAGGGAGAATGGTAAGGTTTTGGTAAAGAGAAAATGAAGATTCTAACGTGGACCGTTTTAGAATAATGCGTAGAAACATATCCTGTGTTCTTCTCAAGTTGTCAATAACTGTCTTTGACCCACCTGCCCAACAGACAATGCCATACTGCAGTCTAGAGTTTATTAGTCCATAATACAAACTAGGCAGTAAGACAACGTCACAAAAGTTTCTTAAAAAATAAAACTGACGTAAGTTATATTTTATTTGATTATGCAAAAGGTTTCCATGTGCTTTCCTTGTTAGATTTTCATCAACATTTATACCTAGGTATTTAAAAGTGTTTAATTTTTCAATGATTGCATAGTTACAGTTCAATATATTATTATAGGTATCGTTATGGTACCTTATTGCAAAACGGAAATCAAAAGTTTTGTGATCAAAATTTGTATATTTTTTTGTTTGTATTCAACATTATTTTATTTACTTCACACCATTGTTTAATAATATTAAGGTCGTGAGATATATGAGAGTAAAGGTTGTCTTTAATTTTATCAGAGTGTACAAAAGCAATATCATCTGCAAATGCAAATATGTTGCCCTTAAAATCCTGATTCAGTAGATTATTTATGAAAATAATGAATAGATTTGCAGCCAAAACAGAGCCCTGGCACTCCGGCCTTAACAACCTTGGGGTGAACTTAAATGATTACTTATTGAGAGAAAATTTGAAAACCAATTTAATGCTACACCTCTTATACCAATTGCCTCCATTTTTGATAATAAAATATTATGATTTATAAAATCAAAAGCTCTTTTGAAGTCAACAAAAAGTGCAGATATCATAAACTGTTATTGAAGCTGTTGTATAATAATGAAACAAAATCAATCAGCGCACTTCGCTTGACTTGCCTTGCGTAAAACCAGATTGCCTATTGTGTTGAAAGTTTATTGTTTTTATATATGTTATAAGTCTTTTTTTCATACATTTTTCAAACATTTTTAAAAAAAACTGATAGCAGGCTAATTAGACGTATGTTATCTAGGTTGTGAGAATTTGGTAAGCAGTGGAATAACAATGCCCTTTTTTAGCGCCTTGGGAAAAACACCAGTTGAAAAACTTAAGTTGATTAAATGAGATAGTAAAGGAGCTATTTTTTCAGATATTTGTTTTATTAGCGGTACTGTGATGTTATCGTATCCCATCGACTTTTTTTTATTCTTTGATAATTTTGTTGATTTTGTTTGCATCTGTTGGTGTAATATAAAAGGAAGAAGGATATCACCCATTATCTGACCTAAAGAATGCTGTATGGTTTGTTGTGAAATCGCTCATATCACAGACACTGATAAGAAAGCTATTTACTTTACCCGCGACCTCTTGAGGCTTATCTAAGGTGGTTCCATTCTCCAGTAAAGTTTCGTTGACAATCTTATTTACGTTATTGCCCATGAAATTATTTATTATTTTCTATTGTTGGCCAATATCGCCATCATGTTCATTTATTAACTTAGAAAAATATTGATTTTTTAGATTGTCTATATCATTTTTTAAATTAAACGTAAACGAATCTTAATATTTCTTAAAACGATTATCATAAGGTCTTCTTTTATAAATATTGTATAACTTTTGTCTTTTCTTGACTCTATTTAATATATTATTATTAATCCAAGGACTTTTAAACTTAGCTTTATCAAGCTTATTTCCTCTAGTAATCTTTACAGTATTAGTATTTACAACATACTTTAACTTATCTAAGAATAATCCATAACAACTATGATTAATATTAACCGCATTAAAAAAAATCTACCCAATTCACAACATCTATGCTCTGTTTGATTCCATCGAAATTATAATTAACTTTTGATATGCTTTTTTATTTTCATTTGGACTGGAAGTGAATATCTTTAAACCTATAGCACAATGATCTGATATACCAATATCAAACACTGCACTCTCAAGATTATTTATATCTCTATATATAACATAGATATGATCTACGAAGGTAGAAGGCGTATTAGTAATTCTTGTTGGTTGGTTAATTATTCAATTTATTCACGTGTATATTTTGCCTTTATATAAGAGAATAAATGGTTCAAAATCAATAAAAAAATAGTCTATTTCAACTCATTTATTTAAGATCAATAGTTCATATTAGAGAATCTCTACTTCCCTTGTTAAAAGCTTTTGATAGCACTTCATTGTTTACATCATACAATGATAGTAACTTTGCCAAAGTGAGTGTCAGTGGGTAATAGTGTGTAGAACTTTCCTATAGAAGCGAAACTCATCTATCTTGTTTCATGAACTTTAAAGTTTTCACTTATTTATAGCATGTAAGTGATAACCACATTGATAATTTTTTTCTCAAGGTAAAAACTCCTTTTCTTGGAAATATTCTAACTAGATGATTAAAAAATATATAAGGTGTTCACACAAAAGCAGTTCACACCAGCAACTAAAAACTTTTATATGATCACTCATTACCTGATCATCAAATCGAACTGCTACTACAGTAGTAAAGTATACTGAGTTTCAAAAAAAACAAATAATATTTCAGTATGGTGTGCAGTACATTTTTGTTGCCTTTGGGGCAGGTAGCTGAAGGGGGTTTCTATAGCATTAAATCTAAAACAACTTCCCACACACTAACACGCGAAGGAGAAATGTAGGTAACCTTAACATTCAAATTGAATACATACATTGTAATACATTTATGTGTACTCTTAGGATTTATTTCTTTATTCATATTATTCCTTTATTTTATCTAAAATAGTTTTTTCAAGGTTTAATTTTTTCAACAGTGATTACTTTTTTATACCCTTAACTAATGAATGATCTGTCTCACTGAGACATTAACCATAAGAATTGCTTAGAGAATACGTGTAATATAGAATGAAGTTATTGGTACGAAGGCAGAGATATTTAGATGATTTTGTAGAAAAATTCTATATGTACGAAGGAGTCTAACTGTGTTAAAAATTACATAAATGCTCACTTTTATTTGTATACTGTTAATAGCCTTGTGTTTTAGAGGATGGTTTCAAAACTCAAACAGTAACAATTTTAGACCTACTTTAATATCTATAAATATCGTTTCAAGTTAAAATGAAAATCTTTTCTTGATAAATAAGAAGTAAAATCGTATTTAAAAAAATTTTAAAAGTTTATTTTCAAAAATAAACGATGAATAAATCGTTTATATCGCACAAAAATCATTCAAAAATCTTACAAATATAGTTGAAAAAAACTATACATTAATAAAGTTTATTTTACTAACTGGTCATATCTTTCCTTAAAAAATGAAACGTAAATAAATTAGGTATGTTAACAGGGATTTAGATATTTTAAAGATAAATTATGAATACCGAGGTAACAACTCGAATAGTCATTTCGGATATATTAAAATAAAAGATAAAGGATTTAGTTATCTTAAAAGTAGGATAAAATTTTAAGTTTCCCGATTTCAAAAATACATTAAACATCTGCTTATTTTATATTATGAATTTTAAATAGTTGGGAATTTACTAATTTAATTAAGTCTTTTATAAAATCTCAGTGAGCTTTACGTTTTGGTTTTGTGTACCAAAACTTTATTTAAATCTCAGAAAATTTTATCTATTATAAATATTTGATTCAGTTTAAACTATTTCTGAATGACTTTTGACTTTTATACAGTACATATAATTGATTAAATAAAACAGACCATCTTTAATTATGTATTTAGTCACCAGACCTTTTTTTTTCATTTTATCAAACTCTATTATTCCTCACAGTTGCTACTATATAACTGTCCATAAATATAAAAAAATATATAAATATTCCATTATGCTCAGCCAATAATGGACTATTTGCTATCCTTGTCTTTAAAGAATAACGCGCTCTTTAAAATGTTTAGTGACTTCTAGATGGTAAAGAGAAAAACACGTTTCCATTAATCAAAATATGAAAGTAATCATAGTGAAAGAAATAGTTTGAACTCACACGTAATATCCTTATTTAGAGAACTTAATGTTGTAAAAGTATATTATGTCCTAACAAGAAGTCCTTACTGAAACTTCTCTGTAAGGAGTAAAAGCTTGATAAATTCATGTAATAATGTTAAAACATTAGAAGATCGTGTAACGTAATGACGTACTCAGGCTGGAGACTACAGAAAGTTGAAGACTTACTTAAAGAGCTTGTATTTCTACAAAGAATCTACTTTCGATGTTTTTATCGAGTACACACAATAGAGTCGTGATTTTTAAGTTTATTAATTTTCAACTTGTTCCATATCACATTTAATATAACGATTTTACCTTTAATTTTTTTACTTATTAAATAAGTGGGACTGCTTTATAAATTCTTAAATAAATTGCAAAAAATAGAACCACATACAAAAAATTGTAGCTTTCAGGTATACAGTGTATAATATATTAGTTTATGATACATACTATCACTTATTTGTGAGATTGACAAAAACTTCTATTGAATATTATGGACAATATTTTCAACAAGGAGTCCTTTTTAAGCAACGAACAAAAGATCACATAATAAATTTCATTACAGATAACAGTTAGTTTTATTGCTTTGCTGATACGGATATGCGGATAGGTCACCTTTCAAACCACGATTCAATAAAGTTCTTAGAAGAAACCTTTATGCCTGCATATAAGTTTAGATACAACATTATTGCAAATGAGAATCGAAGGATCTACCATAACTTAGTGGAAGATGTAATGCACAAATGGACAGACAGAAGGACAGGGGCAAATAATAGGACAAGATACCATGTATCTTGCTAGGGTACTTGTGCAGGAACAATATTGGTCGTATGATAATGATATATTGTTATTAGATTCTAGTTATATTATCATATCGATCACTATTCACTGACGTAATGTATTCTAACTAAACACACCTTATTAGGACACTCGTTAATTCTTTAAAACCTCGTCCAGTATCCACGTCATTGACTAAATAATAGCTAGTATTTTATAATCTGTCACAGAAATATGAAGGATAAAAGCAATATTAAATTCACTCTTTTCCAAACTCTACTTTAGGCAAGAACACCCGTGTATGGACTAATGTTAAAAACATTGCTCGATAATCAAGATTTAGATTTATTTAAGAGATATTGAAGAAAATTACATGGGGAAGTTCATTTTTTAAGTAAGATAAGTTTTGTAATGGGTGTATTTATGAACTTAAATTTATCTAAAACTAAGTTACGCGTATTTATTTACTTCTTCACATAGAATAGAAGAAAGAAAGAATAGAAAACTCTATTGCAGGAATATACAAACTCATTTTCAAATTAAATGAAACAACGATTAAAAAAGTTCATAAATAAACAATAATTACTTAAAACTAACAATAACTACTACTAAAAATAAAATATGTAATATACGTATGTAAATTCCCAAAAAAGGTAGCCCTTACTGGCATATTACCATTACCCTTTCGGTTTTCGGATCCAATTATCAAAGATCTCTGCTGCCTGACAGTTAATGCAGTTAGTAACAGTATCTTTCAACATATCATCATTTTCGGTCTTACCCTGAAGTTATTTGAGTTTTTTTACATAATTGAAAGTTTGATAGTGGTGAGGCAGGGTTGTATGGTGGATGATCCAAGAACTCACAACAAAACCTGTCCAGCTTTGACCGTCTTTTTACCGCGACGTGAGACAGAGCATAGTCGTGAAGCAGAACGACACCGCTAGAGAGCAGACCTCGCCTGCGGATTTGAATAGTGCGCCTAGGTTTGAGTAACTTTTCACTGTATCTTCCTGCATTTACTGTCATTATTTGCGGCAAATATCTATCAAAAGTATGCATTTCCGGTTCCAAAAATCTGTGACCATGATTTTCTTTGTTGAAAGTTCTTTGAAACTTCCTTGGCTTTGAATTTGCCTGTCTTTGTCAAGGAGTTTGGGTGATGCCACTCACTGGAATGCTTGAAGTTTAGTTTTTGAAGTTTTGTACGGAACCCACTTCTCATAACCAGTGACAATGTGACTTAAAAACTCATCAGCACCCTTTTGATTTCTCTAAAGAAAGGTCAAAGAATATGCAATACGCTTTTATTCTTTTACTTCCGTTAATACTTTTAGTAACTATATCGTAAACAATTTTATGTAGCGAAGTGTATCAGTATCAATATTATAAAATACAGACCTTGTAGGAATTTTCAGATGAATTTTTCTACATTGAAACGCCTCTTTTGGCGGTTTATCTCATCGCATTTTTGTCAATTCTTCATTCATAACAGTAGGCCGTCCAGGGCGTGCAGAATCATGGAAGTTTGTCCTTTCTTCATTAAAATGCTTACAATTTTATATCGTTCATTACACCCCATACTTAAACTTCAACAAGCTGCCGGTGAATTTCAGCGCAATTTGCAATCGGTTCTTACTTAATAAATGGCCCACGTATTATATTAGGATATGTACCATTCAGTTTACTATGTATCGCAGTTTGAAGTGCATTGAAAATATAAGTAACATTTGATCTCAATATTTATTAACATCAACACATATTATCACAGTTCATGAGATATATACTCAACAATAACGTGTGTATTTTGTTGCCTCGGTTTTTTACAGTAACTATGAGATAGAATACACTAAATATTCTGAATGTAGAATAACACTTAATAAATAAATATAATGGTTTTCCTCCTATAAATCTTAGCAAAATATTCCTGGAGCTATAACCTTGAGGTAAAAAAATATATGTACTTCTTAGTAACAACTCTACAATTCTAATTAAAACTTGTTAATTGGCTAATTAGGAATACGCCAAACACGTGATAAGTAAAATATTACCGGGGTCACATGCAAATTTTCAACTCTTGCTCTTATTTCATTAGTGTAAATTTGTTATTGTGGTATATGTGCAAATTTCATACAATTTTACTCAGTAGAGTATTTGTTTCCTGTGCAGTTTTCTTACTGTCATCATAATCATCATAATACCAATTGAAAACTGTATTGCTAACTTTCAGCCAAATCCACAGAGAGGCATTCAAGATCATAAAAAATAATGTTTATATTCAAATAAAGCATCGTGAAAGATCTTAAGTCTATAAACTAGTTCTTTCTCAAGATGTCGCGAGGACAGATAGTTACACAGGTAGACATAAAGAGAATTCAGAAATCAGTGTTGAATTCTAAGTAACTCATACTATTTATTCTTCAATAGATGAATCCGAAACATTTGTGTATTTTCGTAAAGTCGGAAAGAGTAAATATAATTTAGGCAAAAATTATCTATAGATTTAAAAAATTTAGACAAGTGTTATTATTTATTAAGAATTTATTAAGAATACCACTATAATATTTGAACAATGTTGCCCTGATATTTTCATTGCAAATTAAATAACGATTCAGTGACTGGTTGGTTTTAAACTAAACCAATATTGTCTAAAGACTTTTATTACTGAGAATAACATTGTAGACGTTCTTTTTATTGTTTCTGTAAGTTAATTCAATATTTTGTGTCAAACAATTATTGATTCCTACTTAAAAATAAAGTTATATTTGCACCGCGTAATGCTGTTAAGCAGTGGTAAATATTATAAATGTGAGTTTTCTATGATATTTCAAATGAGTATTACCTAAAAATATACTTGAAAATTTATGAAATAAAACATTTTAATATACAAAAATACTTGTATTGTAATATATTGTATTTACGTTATAACCTCTTAAGGCAATAATCAAAACAATTGAAAGACTGCACCTTCGATCTGAGAATGATAACATTTTTTTAAATCACCCATATCGGAGTCAGAAACTTGCTGCATGTGATCATAATATCCTCTGTTAGGAGGTGTTCTGAGTATAATAGCTCTGTTTTAGATTATCCATGACAGACTAAGAGATTATCTGCTAGTCTCTCAGCCAGTAGTCTGAGAGTGATAGTTCTATTACAGATAATCTATGACAGACAGAATTATACGCTGTCTTTGATCATCTGTCTTTGAAATGACCCAAAGTGCTGCAATTTATTGCCTAGGGAATCATTGCAAGACATGTTACAGTTTATCTTGATAATTCAGCACTGTGGATCATATCATTGTGTCAGAGTTGTGTCCTCGTTCATTGAACATCTTCATTATATTTGGTTTTCAGTGCTTTTAATTCCATAAGTATTTGTGTATATATATTTTGTAAATTAGAATGGTTACAATGATGAAGCAAAATTGTGTTTTAAGCTAGCCAATAAACTTAATTGAGAATTTTTTTTTTGCTAAGATTGTTTTGTAATGTTTTGGAAGTAAACAAATTACCTGTTTACTATTCTAATTTAAAATAAAATGATTATATTTATATCGATAGTACATTATTGTCAATTAAGTTTATCGTTGGAAGAGAAATAAATGAATGTTATGATATTGCTGTTAAGAATTAAATAAATATATTCCATTACACTACTTTTCATATAAGTTTGTACAGAACGGAGAGTTAATAAATAATCAATGGCTACTTTTTGGAACGAAATGGCGCCTCACAAACTATAAGTTGAAATTCAAGGAGACATATCCACTAGCCTTTTTAGCCTGTTATCTGAAAATTGTAAATTGGTGGTGTGATATTTCCAGGACAACCAATGGGATTGTACTCTTTTAACTGATAAATCAGTTTTTGTTGTGTCTAGCCAGACAGAAGGAAACTGTTAAGAAAATTAAATTAAAGTTACAATATTATACTTAGATAACTGAGTATTATTGGTGTAAAGTACAAATATTTTATCAGTTATATAAGAAAAGTCCACATATATATTTATTCAAGTCTAATTTCGTATTTTTCAAGTTATTTACATTTAAATATTTTATCTGTACCTATATTAAAGCGTAATGCAGTTTTTATTATTGTTCGTGTTTGTTATAAAAACACACAAAAGACTTATCTGCTTTGTTTAACTTAACTTTCTATAGATACCTAATCTGATAATAGATCAGCCCACTATGTAATTTCCATTAAATCGTAGGAAAGTAATTTAACTAACTCAGCTAAGCACATCGATCGTACAACTACTTGGCGTAGAGTCTGCTACGACTTGTACAAGGGCAAGAATGGTTGAAATTCCATATTTTTCATTTGGTAACGAGAGTTTTTTACAACATGAGTAACAAACTTTGAATTTTATATTTTGCTATACGTTTATTGTGTATTCACGTAAATATTGACCTCTAGGTATGAGATAAATTATATTTTCATATTAACAATACACGTATACAAATTACCAATTTAACATGAAGGATATATGCTGGAACGTATTTAGTATGTAATTAACTACTAAATACTTTCCGTGCAAATACATAACATGGAATATAATAACGCATTTTTATTTTTCAAAATAAATTTTACAATACTGAGACTAAAAGAAATTTTAGAGAGGATAATAATAAAGCTCCGGGCTGCAGAAACGGACGTCTCTGAACTGTTGGATTGGATTGTGAGGATTCAGACATGGCCTCTAGGAAATTGTTATAAACATTACGTAAATATTGCTCCATATATCGTTTTTCAGTTCTTACGTTGAGTATTGATTCAGTGTACGATTTTCTATGACAAAATTATAACAAGATCAGTTATAACTTTCTACAAAAGTCAAAGTGAAAGCCATAGATAATTTAAACATTTATCATTATTGTATTTACATTCCATTTTAAAGATATTGTGTACAAGCGACATCTTAAAAATCTTATATTTATGATATTTTTCTACCGAAATAAGAAACTAAAATCTTCTTACTCACTCTTTTGTCATTCATTATTACGTGATTTATTCCTCCAAACGATTAAGGAAATGTCACAATCAAAACTTATTTTTAATACTGATATAAGTAATATTTTGTATATTTACTGTCTATTTACGTTTATTTTTAGTTTATAATTTAATTTCATTTACTACCTAATAGTTTCTTTTCAGACGAAGACTATTTTTTTACTTCTTGGACGTAAAATGGCCTACTAAAATAAAAAAAGTGGTAGTCATCAAACTATGTTTGGCGAACCTGTAGGCAAGATTAAATAGGACAAATGATCTTAATTGAAACAGTTTATCTGAACGAACAAGTTTTCATTTATTATCATTTATGTTTTTACTACACACCCCGCAGTATACCGTTCTTTATAACTATTACTAGGTTACAAACGTTTTGGGCAGATATAGTAAATTGATGGAAAATGCGTGAACTAGGAGAGAACAGGGAAACACAAACATGTAGACTGGAAAATTCCAGGAAGTAATTTTGTTTCCGATTGAGAAACCTCACTGTTCCAAACTGATTAAACTACAAAGCGATAGAACTGTCACTTGCATTTGTTGCGAGGAAACGAATTGAGGTAAAAGAAGGCATTTTTTCACCTGATCTTCTTGAATTAAGAAGTCTTCTGCTATACATTTTTTCTTATTAGTATAGTTCACAAATTGTGATGTATTTATTATTTTATTATTATGATTAACTTTTATCGTAATGGAATGCGTGAATTATACATTTTATTCCAATAATATTTAGCGCTGATATGTGATGAAAAATAAAAGCATTAAAGGACATTTGCGCTAGCTAAATAAAAATAAAGACGAATCTTTAAATGTCTTCCTAAGCATATTTGATTTTGGAATAATTATAATATTTATGTTCAGCAATCCAAAATTTAACAGACCAACAAACAGCTTTTGACACTTTTAAGTTTTTATCTTATGTTTTATATTTTATTTTCGCCAAAGACACAACTCAAACATTTGATTAAGTTAAATTTTATGTATAAAAAAGAATTAGCCTACACAGTGCTTGATCAGTAATGTAATGCTGTTAACTTAGATAATGTTACCCTAAAGATGTTATTCTAGATTTCTCAAGTGACCGATCAATGACATATGTACCCAATGCATTTTCAACGGTTTGCTTTTTGAATACCATTAAAAATTTTATAAAACCCATCTTAAGGAGCAAAGCTAAAGAATTGTACAAAAGGTACTAATTTATTTTGCAATAATGGCATTTTCAATATTTTCTGGAATAGAAAATTGAATCAAACTCAGATTGGACACATTGAACACATTAGAGTGAAAGTGAATGTAAACGGCCTGAAGTAAACGTTTTTGACATGAGTAGGCTTCTCAGTCCTAAGAATTGACATATATTTTATTTCTCTTGAATATGTAGCAACTTAACAATATAATTCGACATGTCTTAGACCAAATTAGTTTACAAGGACTGGATATTACGATTTTTACCAAAGTAGATTTCTGAAATGGTCTTATCACCATATAATCATATGCCTACTTACTTTTGAAAAAATATAATAGGGGAATTATCATATTATGAGTGTTTAAACAAAGTAAACTACGGACTTTAAATTTTTAAAATATTGTATGCAATGCTCAGGATAACATATAACTGATTTAAATGTAATGTTTTTATTTTGTAACAAATGTTTATACATTTATATATCTCTTCTAAACAAAACTACAACTTTTCTTAAATATGGAGATACTACTTTTTGCAAAAACTTTGTCGATTGTCACGAAGTATACTGTTCTTCTTTTTTAGCTTGGGTACTATGTTTAAGTAAAACGTACGGCAAATATGATTTAAATCGTTTTGGAAAATGTAAAATAGAGTGAATGGTAATACATTTGTGGCATTAAGACATGAGTTTAAGTAATAAGATACTTTCGTAAAAATATGTTTTGATTAGCGATTTGAAATTAAAAATTCAGTAAATGTTCAGTCACCTCAAATCTTGATGTAAACAATACTTTTGAGATTCCTACTCCAAGAGTGTATAGGAAAAATTTAATATCAGTAACTTAATCCTTATCTTCTTTTAAATTGTTCCTTTCGCAGTGCTCGTTTATACTAAAAAAGAGCCCCACAATTTGCTTAATACCCACTTCTCCAAGTCACTTTTAAGCCGTTGTTCCCTAATGGTTAAGTTTTAGAGAAGGCTTTTTAGCCCTAACCTCGTCAGATGAAATAACACATTATTTGCTTTTTTACTTGCACTTACGATAAAAGCAAGTTATTTGTGATAGTTCTTTGCATCGAGAGCAAATAAGCTCGTATAAAAAACAAATGTGAAATGAACGATCAAATCTGATAGGTGAAATAAAGAGCGAATATTATCGCAAAAGAAATAGATATAACATTATTATGTGGGGGTTTCACAATCCGGAATTTAATTTTCTAATAGAAATAAAGACTGCAAAATTTAACTGTGGAAGGAGGAGTAAGCCTTAGTTGCGTCGTATATATTTTTCTAGCATTTCTTCTATACTTTGTTGTAATCGGAGAAACCCTAGGTAATAGTTAAACTTTCAGCCAATGGAAGTTTAAAAAGGAAATATTGATAGTTACGAGGACCTCAAAACCATCAACAATTCCTGTTGTTTGAGAAACTAACGTTACTATTATATCACACATCTAAAATTACAAAAAAACAGGAATCCCGTTTCGTTGATTCCCGTTTGCTTATCAGGAGATATTTTTATAGCGATTTAAACCCTTGCATTGCGCAACAAAAAGCAATTTAGTATTATTTTTCGTTGTAAAGACATAAAACAATAAATTCAAGTTATTGGATGTCATACTGGCTTGAAGGTTACAATAGTTATAGAGACGAGAGTCAATTTTATTGTCTAAAGAAAAAGCTTGTAAGATTTATAGTATAATATTCCCTGTCACAGTCACTGAAAGTGGTTACTTACTGAAAGTGATGATCATACAGCTACTATTATTAATGATGATGACAGTCAGGGATAAGTGCGTCAAGGTAAGAAAAATATCATCTGAGTAAACAGTATGGTTTCAGATTTTAAGCCATTTGATACCCACTCCATTTCAGCTACTAGATAAATTAGCGTGGGTAGCGATCGGTATCTATCTTAAGGAAAATAAGAGAATCGATTTGAAGAATAACCAGGTAGTGAGCTAATACAAATTAGATCAGTTCTATACCTTTGAATGTATTGCTTATTATGCTTTCGGAAGAGACTACTGCGTGACGTAATAGCAAATTATGTAAACACTCGTTATTGAACGCACTTTTACTTAGACACCACTTACAAACTTAATATTCTAACATGGGCTATACTTGAATAAAATAAACATGTATATCTTAGCAGAATATATGGTTTTCTTATTTAGAATCTATACTAATTGACTTAGGGAAAATAATGTTTCTGCTTATGTAATATATCCATCCGATAATTTGAAGAAAGTTTTATTTCTCTTGCAAGTGTCATGTAATATTAATGTAATACATTACAAATAGCTTATTTATTCATACGTTTGTGAGTTTATGAAGGCATAAGAGGGAGTTAGTAATGAAGCATAAATACTAAATATTCAAAAAATCCAAATAGCAGTCACCAGTATTGTAGCAACTTTATAGGCTTTACCTACAGAATTGACGGTAAGTTTGGGGAGTGTTATCACTATAGTATGTATTTAAATAATACTTGAAATTGTAAAATTCCAAACTTCTACACAATAACACAAGCTTTGTTGTAAAAATACCACAGATTTTGGCTTATTAAAACCAAAGCAATATTTTCCGTAATAGGTTATACATTAAAGCTTTGAATATGTAAATGTTCTAAGTTGATAAAATTGGAAATAATTTAAAACTAAGAAATAATTAATTCAAATTATAAGTACCATTAATCTATTCCTAATAAACTTTCTAAAATATAGCACGTAGGGAATGGTATACAATGTTTTTACCAAAACAGTTGATTAATATTGATTGAATATTATTATTAGAAATAAAAAGACGGTTTTTGTAAATTTGAGCAATTAGATTATTTAATTCAGTAAAAGTTCGTTAAAAAAAACCTTTAAAATACAAACAATAAAAATGGTGTGCGAAAAATAAACATTTTACAATGAATGAGTTGGAACTCTTAATTGTGTTTAATGTTTATTATAAGTTTGGTTCTAGTATTGACACATAACTATAAATTTAATTAAATTCTATTTTAATTATTTAGTAGCTCTTTTAAAATAATTGTAACAAATAATCTGGATTACAATAGATTATTCATATTTACCAATTTTTTTACTATATGATAAATCATTTTCTAAATCTGTCTACATTCATGCTGCAAACACTTAAGTAATATTCTCAAATGAGCAAACGCACTTTTAATTACTTAAGTAATTAACTTTAAAAACGCACCAAGAGACGAGAACTTTTACAAATGAGGAAATTATTTCCATAGGGAACCTCTTGTCTCTCTGCATAACTTGTTTGAATACCTAATTTATAAAATATTACTCAGTTGTAACAGCAGTTGTTGAATCTAATTAGTATAGTTTTCATGTTTTCTTTGTGTTTCTAGTTATATAGTGACATGTAAATAAATATATAGTACAGTATATCTTTATAATCACACTAATTATGAGTAGTGACATAACCTAAAAGAGTTAGGTTTTTAGTAATTTACTGTTGTAGAAACGTATTGTAAGCATTATTTTGTATAAGCTATTATGCCATCCAGGGAAACTCACTGTAGTATTACAAAGTCATTAAAACACACCGTAATTTTATATTGCTTTATGTTACAATGGTTTAAATCAGTATCCCTCATCCGCTGATAAACACACATGGGACGTTAGTCCCACACACATCAACAGCTTTCTGTTAGTTTATATTATTTTTTCTTTAATAAATTATATTTAATCAATACTGAAAAAAGAAAATTTAAAAATATAAATACATATATAAAGTTAACCTGATGAAAAAAGGATAGTCCATTGTTCAGACGCTGTACGAGATATAATTGGTTTCAGTTTTGAAAAAAGATTATCCCCTCAAATAGAATATTCCGGACAGAAACCTAGTACCAAATTACTTTATGCACTAAGATTTAATAGTAATATGACAGTATTAAGCTATATATTATAAATAAATGTATATATTTGAATTAATTGTTAAACGGTATTAACAAACTTGTAATTCACTGCGTAAAACAGGCGAGATGTCTGTTTTGATACAATTAAAAACTGTCTTATATTTAACATAACACTTGATGGATTCTAAAGGTTCAAAATTATTGTACCTGAAGAAATTATTTGTCTCGAGTTATTAATTGTATTAAATTTAATGAATAAATTAGAGTTTGTTATTTAAATGTATTTAAGCAATCATCTCTGTAGCGCGCGTCAATCTTGTCAAGTTAAAACTCTTGAAAGTCTGATGTTTGTTTGATTGTATTCCCTTGCGATTACTGTTATTCAATTTATCTGGCAAATATATTAAGTTATCCAAGAGATTTAAATTAGGAAGAGAAATTATCATTTTATGTATTAAAAATAAATTGGATTCATATGACATTAACGGGTTCTTTATTGTGTAATTTAAATGTATTGTGTATGATCAAATATAACTTTTAAATATATGTTAGGTAAAAGGAAATGACTGTTACATTCGATTATGCTTTTTATTTCTCATTACTTTATTGCAATAAAGTAAACTTCACAATAAAAAGCGATAAGTACATCACGCCATCTGTCGTATAGCTTCAACGAAGTTGCTTGCAAAATGTCAATAGTTTGGTGTTATATGTGATACTCGCCTTCGGCTCGCTGGGGGCTACGCCCCCAGGCCCCCAAAGTAGACGCTTGCAAATTCGGGGATAAGCGGAATTCGGTGACTGGTTAAGTCCGGACATTAAGTAAATGACAAGGGATTTAAAAAATTGACCTTTTTCATAGATTTTTTTTCCGGATTCGTAAAACTTTTGACTTTGAGGGCATTTTGCGGTTAAAACCGTTAGAGATACGACAAAAAGTGACTGGACCTTTCTTGTTGGAAATTTAATTTTGTCTTTCGATTGTGCCCTCAGATCTGATCTACGACCTATGGTTTAGCCAGAAAATGAGCTCGGGAGAAAAGTCTGCACGGGTCAGCTATCTTGAATTGTTTAGTATAAACATAATAAAAACCGACCTCAAGGCAGTATTTTAAGTCGAACAGGGGGTTTAATATCACCAGGAGACTATCTAGTCAAGGCGAGAAATTCCCTGGGTGGGTGATTAATGTTAAGGAGGTTAAGACAAGAGGGGGTTTAATTTCGTCAGGATATTGTCTGGTCATATGAACAAATTCCCAGGGGGGGTTAACGTTACCGGGGGATAAGTCTCCAGGGGGTTATCTGGTCATACCAGGATCTTCCCAGGGGGGGGGTTAAGAGATTTGGTGACTGGTAAAATTCGGACATGAGGTCATGGCAGAAATTCCCTGGGGGGGTTTAATGTTACCAGGGGGGTTAACACATCAGGGGGTTGAATGTACAGGAGGTTATCAGGTCATACCAGGAAATCCCCGGGGGGGGGTTAATATTACCGGGTGGTTAATGACACACTTGGGCCTTTTTTAGAGGGTATTGTGTCTGTGAACATAATAAATATTCCTCTGTCCCTATCTACTATTGACGCTTAGCTAACGCTCAGCCAACTCCCGAAGTCACTGAACCTTTTCTGTAGATCACGTGATTTCCTAAATCCCGTTTAAAATTTGTTTTGAGTTACGACCAACCGTTTAGCCGCTATCAAGCCCGGAATGTAAATTTTTAGGCGAAAATGTCCAATATTTTCACTTAATCGCGTTTTGCGGTGCGGTCAAACTAAGGGAAATATAGTAAAAAGTCACTGGACCTTTTTTGTAGGTCATCTTATTTCCTAAATAAAACGTTTGTCTTATTTTGACCTCCGACCAATGGTTTCGCCGCTATCGACCCCAAAAACAAAAGTTTCGCGTAAAAGTTACAACAAAATTGTACATAATCACGTTTTTTCGGCCAAACCAATCGAGATAGGGCAAAAGATTACTGGACCTTTTCTGTAGATCGCGCAATTTGCTAATTTGATGGGTCAATCAGATTTGAGCTACGACCAACGGTTCGGCCGCTATCGGGCTTGAAACATTATTTTTATCGAAAAAAATCTCTGGAATTTCAAATGTTCGAGCGTTTTGTCGCTTAACCATGGAAGATAGAGCAAAAAGTCATTAGACCTTTTTTGTAGTTCACTTCATTCCTGACCATGAATTTTCCGTCAGATCCGAGCTAGCTCCAACGGTTCGCCCGCTATCGGGCTTACAAAAAATGCCTGCAGGGGTGAAGAATGCGCGATTTTTGGGGAAATTTTTTTGAGGGGTTGAAAATGAAAAATTCTCACTTTTCGGGATTTTCCTGGTGGTTACACGTGGAAAGCTATCTGTGTACCAAATTTCAAGTCTCTAACTCATCTGGAAGTAGGTTAGAATTAGTATACGTGAGTGAGTGAGTCAGTCAGTTACACATGCGGTTGTATATATATTAGATAACCGTTAGATACGAGAAAAAGTGACTGGACCTTTCTTGTCGAAAATTTAATTTTCCTCTTTCGATTGTGCCCTCAGATCTGATCTACGACCTATGGTTTAGCCAGAAATGAGCTCGGGAGAAAAGTCTGCACGGGTCAGCTATCTTGAATTGTTTAGTATAAACATAATAAAAACCGACCTCAAGGCAGTATTTTAAGTCGAACAGGGGGTTTAATATCACCAGGAGACTATCTAGTCAAGGCGAGAAATTCCCTGGGTGGGTGATTAATGTTAAGGAGGTTAAGACAAGAGGGGGTTTTAATTTCGTCAGGATATTGTCTGGTCATATGAACAAATTCCCAGGGGGGGTTAACGTTACCGGGGGATAAGTCTCCAGGGGGTTATCTGGTCATACCAGGATCTTCCCAGGGGGGGGGGGTTAAGAGATTTGGTGACTGGTAAAATTCGGACATGAGGTCATGGCAGGAAATTCCCTGGGGGGTTTAATGTTTACCAGGGGGGTTAACACATCAGGGGGTTGAATGTACAGGAGGTTATCAGGTCATACCAGGAAATCCCCGGGGGGGGGGTTAATATTACCGGGGGTTAATGACACACTTGGGCCTTTTTTTAGAGGGTATTGTGTCTGTGAACATAATAAATATTCCTCTGTCCCTATCTACTATTGACGCTTAGCTAACGCTCAGCCCAACTCCCGAAGTCACTGAACCTTTTTCTGTAGATCACGTGATTTCCTAAATCCCGTTTAAAATTTTGTTTTGAGTTTACGACCAACCGTTTAGCCGCTATCAAGCCCGGAATGTAAAATTTTTAGGCGAAAATGTCCAATATTTTTCACTTAATCGCGTTTTGCGGTCAAACTAAGGGAAATATAGTAAAAAGTCACTGGACCTTTTTTGTAGGTCATCTTATTTCCTAAATAAAAACGTTTTGTCTTATTTTGACCTCCGACCAATGGTTTCGCCGCTATCGACCCCAAAAAACAAAAGTTTTCGCGTAAAAGTTACAACAAAATTGTACATAATCACGTTTTTCGGCCAAACCAATCGAGATAGGGCAAAAGATTACTGGACCTTTTCTGTAGATCGCGCAATTTGCTAATTTGATGGGTCAATCAGATTTGAGCTACGACCAACGGTTCGGCCGCTATCGGGCTTGAAACATTATTTTTATCGAAAAAATCTCTGGAATTTCAAATGTTTCGAGCGTTTTTGTCGCTTAACCATGGAAGATAGAGCAAAAAGTCATTAGACCTTTTTTGTAGTTCACTTCATTCCTGACCATGGAATTTTCCGTCAGATCCGAGCTAGCTCCAACGGTTCGCCCGCTATCGGGCTTACAAAAAAATGCTGCAGGGGTGAAGAATGCGCGATTTTTTTGGGGAAATTTTTTTGAGGGTTGAAAATGAAAAATTCTCACTTTTCGGGATTTTCCTGGTGGTTACACGTGGAAAGCTATCTGTGTACCAAATTTCAAGTCTCTAACTCATCTGGAAGTAGGATTAGAATTAGTATACGTGAGTGAGTGAGTCAGTCAGTTACACATGCGGTTGTATATATATTAGATAACCGTTAGATACGAGAAAAAGTGACTGGACCTTTCTTGTCGAAAATTTAATTTTCTCTTTCGATTGTGCCCTCAGATCTGATCTACGACCTATGGTTTAGCCAGAAATGAGCTCGGGAGAAAAGTCTGCACGGTCCAGCTTATCTTGAATTGTTTAGTATAAACATAATAAAAACCGACCTCAAGGCAGTATTTTAAGTCGAACAAGGGGGTTTAATATCACCAGGAGACTATCTAGTCAAGGCGAGAAAATTCCCTGGGTGGGTGATTAATGTTAAGGAGGTTTAAGACAAGAGGGGGGTTTAATTTCGTCAGGATGATTCTTGTCAAAATAAATTCCTGTTACTTACGTTGAGATAGCCAGGTTTAGCCTTGTATCGGAAAATTCAGGGCGGGTTTAATTTTATGATAAAATAGGACTAGTCAGGCAGGAAATTCTAGGGACAGGGTTTTAACATGTGGGTAACATCAGGAGAGATCGAGGTATGTATTAAGGAATCCAGAGGGGGGGTTTAATTTCCGGGTTAATGCAACTTGGGCTTTTAGGGGTTTGCGTGGGGTATAATTCTCGCCTATCTAAAATTCCCGCGTGGTAACTCAGAACTCGAAGTTCTGACTTTTCGTTGCAGGATTCATCGTTTAAATTGTTGAGTTACGACACGTTGTAGCGTATCGCCGAGTTAAATTTTTAGCAATGTCCATATTTCCTTTCGGTTATACGGTCAAACTAGATTAGTTAAAAGTCACTGGACTTTTTTGTAGTCATCTTTTTCCTATAATACGTATTTACCCGCCAAGTTTCGCGTACGACCCCAAAAACAAGTTTCGCGAAGTTAAAAATTTAGTAATACAACTTTTTCCAAACCAATGGATAGGGAAAATTACTGACCTTTTTGTCGGCAATTTTAATTTGTGGTCAACAAACTAGAAAGTTGCCTATCGGCTAAACATTATTTTTACAAAAAATTCTGAATTTCAATTGACTTTCCTTTTCCGGCAGAACAAAAAGATTAGCCATTTTATTACTTATCCCGTGAATTTTCGCAATCGAGTAGCTCCAACGGTTCGCCCTATCGGGCTTACAAAAGCTAGTTTGAAGAATCCGATTTGAATTTTGAGGTTGAATGAATTACATTTGGATTAATTGGACTTGAGCTTTGTACCAAATTTCAAGTCTCAACTATCTGCAGTAGTTGATTATAACTGCGAGTGAGATCGGTCAGTACCATGTTGATTAAAAAAATACGTAGGGATCCAGTTTGGATTTTTTTTGAAATTTAATGCTTTCATTTGTAAATTATTACACTGGTTAGTCAGATACCGTGAGAAAATATAGTCAGTAACTTATTTTTAGTAAAATAATGAATCCGATTAAGATTTTATAAGTAACAGGTTTAATATCACCAGAGACTACTGTCAAGGTCGAGATATTCTTGGTTGGTGTAATTAAGATTGTTTAAAAAGGTTAATATCGAGATATCTGTCGGAAGCAGTGTTCATGGTTGTAAAATTAAGCCGGAAGCTCAGGGTTTAATTATAGGGGTTAATACAGGGGGGGGTTTATTAAGCGGAAATTCCTTGGGGGTGGGGGGGGGGGGGGGTGGGGGGGGGGGGGGGTGGGGGGGGGGGGGGGTGGGGGGGGGGGGGGGTGGGGGGGGGGGGGGGTGGGGGGGGGGGGGAAAATTACGAGAATCATAAACAACATGTTAAAGATTTTACAACAGAAGTCTATGACAAGTTAGAAGCCAGAAATAGAAGATCAGTAGACGATGTTGGTGAATTACTTGATAAAGTAAATAAACTAGAAGAAAACTTTAATAAATTTAAAGAAGATGTTAATAAATCTATTGAAAAAATTACAAAATTTCAACAGTCTTTTGATAAGTTTCAGTTTAGATACTTCCAAAACCTTTTGAAAAATATTGCTCATTAATTTGTTCAATACAGTGATTCATACGCTGATAAATTCCAAAAATTAGAAAAACAAATTAATAAGTTCCATTAATACATTAATAAAATTTATATCTTTTCTTATCGAATTTTACATGATGTTTAAAATTTCCTAAATTTTTTCTTAATAAATGGCGGACTACAGAAAGTACGCTAGTGATATTGAAAGGGCGGAGTTAAAAATTTCTATCCAATTAGTAAAACAACATTTGAATGAACCGAATAAAAGAACTGAGTTTAATATTGATTTTGGAGATAATTTTTGCTTGTCTAACTTCCAGTTTTATATTTCTGGAACTTTAACAAAACAAGATGGTCAAGCATATCTTGGAACTGATAATGTTAGATTAATCGATAATTTTATACAGTTGTTATTTTCTAAGATTGAAGTAAGAAAACACAATAAATTGATAGAAGAAGTCGAAAACTGTTGGCCAATTAAGCACAATTAAAGGAACTATTTCGTATTCTAAAAGTGATGGTATTTCTCAAACTTCTAATGGCTTTGAATCAGATTTTTAAATTTGGTGTTTTTGAAGCAGCTGGAAATTTATCTCATTTTTGGATTAGGATTTTTTTGAAAATGTTACTATTCCGATCTATAAAGGAGGATTTTATGTAAGTTTTATAAGAGCAGAAGACGATGATGTGATTCTGAAGACTGCAACTGGAAATGTTATTGCCTGTTGATGGAAAAAATAACAATTACAGATTTTTTTATTAGAGTTCCAATGATTGATTGTAAAACCACGAGTAAAATTAGGTTGATTGATGAAATTACAAAAAGTCAAAACATTATGTTTAATTTTCTAGATTGGCAATGTATTGAACCAAAAGGTATTACTGGAACAACTTCTTCGTTCGATATTACAAATATTTATAGAAATATTTTCAATCCCAAGTTCGTTATCATTGGTTTTCCAAACAGATAGACAGAATAATCAAGAAAAAAATCCTTCAAAGTTAGATAGTTTGAATGTAAAAAAATATCAGAGTAAAATTGAAACGATTCTTATTATCCAGATGAATTACAAAATTTGAACATTTTAGGAGGTCTTTTCAGAATCATGTATCAGATGTATCAAGATTTTAAGAAAGTTTACTGTAATAATAAGGAAATGAATTACAATCCTAAAGAATTTTTAGCGAATAGACCTATTTATGTCATTGATACAACAAAGAGTTTGACAAATATTTCTGGTTTCAAAGAAACGATATAATTATCAATATGGATTTTCAAAAAGTTATTACAAACGCGATTTGTTATGTGGTTGTGGTTTCTGAGAAATTTTTAGCCTATGATGTGATTAAGAACGATATTACAGAAATTCAGTAAACCATCGCGTTATTTTCGCTATTATTCATCGGATAATTTTAAAACTTTACAGGAATTGTTAGACATTTGATAAAAACATTGAATTTAAATTATATATAAAATATTGAAAAATAGGGATGATATAAGGAAAAATCTATTTCAAGGTCATGGACCGGAAGTGATGATTTAAAAAAATACTTTTATATTTACTGATTCTATATACCAAATTTTATCAAAAAAGCTCCAATAGTCCTCGAGATATAAGAAGTTTTAAAGATAAGGGATGATTGGGGTAGATTTTGAAATTTTTGTTATTTTCATGAAATTTTTAAGTAGAACTAGCTTGTTTTTGAAGTTTCAGATTTTTCTGATATTTTTTTTATTTTTTTATGAATATTAAGAAATAGGGGATGATTTCCACCCTTATAGATAAGTTAAGTCGAAAGAGTTAAGTATTTACTATATGTGTACCAAATTTCATTAAAATCGGTTGAGTGGTTTTTGAACAACAAGGTTTGAAATAAATATTGATATTCACTTATTTAATATACATTGGAAACTATAACAGTTCTAATATCGATTGCAACCATCGATTTTTATTATCGATAAAACTTTGATATTCATAATCGTTTATCGCACGGAAAAAAATTTCATCATGGGCGTTGGCCACGTATATACAGACAGTCATGCTAAATCTCCTCTGTTTTAACGAAATTTAACAAGACATATCATCATTTAGAAGATTCTAATGTATTTGCAAGTTGAAGAAAGAAGAAATGGACCTTATATGAAGTAAGAAAGATTGTGTGATGTTCTGTGTTTCTTGTTAAAAGTGAAGTGAAGTGTTTCCCACTGGGCGTTACCATTCATAGTGTTATTATATTTTATAAGTTATGTACTTTTATATTTGCGACTCGAAGAAAGGAAAAATTGCAAGAAGATTGTGAATTTGTGTAGACATTCTAAACTGTGATAAAAACATTGTGTGAAAATAGTGATGTAAAGTGTTCATTTTTAATACAGAATTAAGTGTTTTTACAGTGATTTCATTGTCGCACACGGCGTGAGCAAACCAAGGTCATCGTTGGAACGCCGACGTTAAAAATCTAGCGTTGGTTTAATAAAACACATGATTCCTTTCATCTTCTCCTACTCCCAATTTCTTTTCAGCTTTGTTCAAGGAAAACAAAACAGAAGAAGTTTGAATTGCGCATTGGTAAATCAATAGAGAGAAATAAATTTATCGAGTTCATATTATTCTCTTTCATTCCTTCTAACACTTCAAAAATATACTCTTTCGCTGATGAAAAATCTCGATTTCTTACCGGAATAATCTTTGTAATCATAGACAAAATATCCTAAATAGTTGTACAATAGAATGAAATTATTTCTATTTATCTCTGTTGTAGAAATGTAAACATAAACATTTGTGCTGAAAAATTTATATCTCGGCAGAGTTAGTTCCATAATTTCCATTTATAACAAAAATTCTTTTTGTTTAAATGGAAGAGTATAATGCCAACTGTTACAAGTGTTATAATAGAAGAGAAATTATTGATAAAAGATATTTAGTTTGTAGAGATTGTCATTTAATTTTGTACGAAAGACCTAAACCTAAGAAATTTCGAAATAAACTAACACATTTGAATAATCTGTTTACAAAATTGCAATATGGAGGTAAAAAAACAAACAAAATTTGTTACAGAATTTAGAAAACAGAATACAAATTTTTACTTATCTCTTAGAACCATTTAAAAATTATTTTCCTTTTCAAAGAATACATTAGGTTTGTAGGTATCGATACACACGTTTATTATGAAAAGATATTACCTGTATTTTTTCATTATCTGGATGTTGAATTTTTTGTCTACGATTTTGTCTACGATTTTAAGCCAGAAATCCTCGATGATTTTATAGTACACTTGGAAAAGATAAATAATGAACCTCGTCAAATAATGAAGATGTTGGCAATTCCCTCGACTTCTCGAGTGATTGTTAGCAAATTTCATTTTTTCCGTCTTTAAATTTTTTCTATCTAAATGGAGTTCATGAAAGAGTTGAACGCGGTTGGTGAATTTAAGTTTAAAGAATATAAGAAGTTGAATGAATTAGAAGAAAATAAGAAATACAAAATTTTGAATTTGGAGAAAATAAAAGATAAATTCGGGTTTACAATAATTGCCGAGTTGGAAGATTATAAAGTACACTTACCGAACAGACTTTTGACTGTTTTGGATGAAAAAAGATTAAAGAATTGAATAAAAATGATAAATTACACTTGATTGTTACTGGGAAAAAGACAATAAAAGATAAAGAATGTGCTACTATCAATTTTGTAGAATAGAAGATTTATAGTTTATTCGTAGCAGATTTGACAACATTTGATGTTTTCATTGATTCAAAGCAGATTTGACTACATTAGATTTTACAGCTTAAGAAATTGGAAGCAAACAGCTATAGATTCGGTTGGCTTCAAAAGTGGTCTAGTATCGGATTAGTGGTTTACTGTTTGATTTCTTAGATTTGTTTATGGTACATTGAACAAGATTTTACATTGCTTTTCGGTTGGCTCCAAAAGTGCGCCAGAAACGGCATATTCATATCTACTTATATATATATATATATATTTGTCTGAATGTGTTATTAATTATATACCTCTCGCGCCTTTACGTATATTTCTTTATTAAAGATGGTTTTACTGTACATGTATTTATGACTGTTTCAATGTTTAATTACCTATGTCAAAATGATCAACCATAACTTTCCATACAGCTTTGTTACTGTTACGTGTTATGCATTTGCATTTTACACCAGTATCAGTGGTCTGTCCACAAACCGCCTCTTTGAATATGTTCTCAACATATAACTGATTATAACCGAGGCCTTCCTGTCACCTAAAAATATTTTCATTGTGTCGACTTTAAATAGCTACAAGTTTTTTGATTTTCTAGTTTTCATTTTTGGTCGGAGGAGGGGGGAATCGGAAGTCTGAGTTTTTGAAGCGGGAATGCGGGTCCCGGTTATTATACAAGGAATATTTCGTTGGATGTGAACTAATACACAAGTTCGTGCATCACAAGTAATGAAATAGTAGCCTTCAACTTTAACAATAATACTATTTGTAGAAATCAAGGTCAGCTGTTTTTAATGTAATGGCTCGCGAGTTCGTATCATATCTTGATGGGAGTGGAATGCAATAATACTATTTGTAGAAATCAAGGTCAGCTGTTTTTTAATGTAATGGCTCGCGAGTTCGTATCATATCTTGATGGGAGTGGAAAGCAATAATACTATTAATAGAAATCAATGTCAGCTGTGTTTAATGTAATGGCTCGCGAGTTCGTAGCATATCTTGATGGGAGTGGAATGCAATAATACTATTTGTAGAAATCAAGGTCAGCTGTTTTTAATGTAATGGCTCGCGAGTTCGTATCATATCTTGATGGGAGTGGAAAGCAATAATACTATTAATAGAAATCAATGTCAGCTGTGTTTAATGTAATGGCTCGCGAGTTCGTAGCATATCTTGATGGGAGTGGAATGTTGCGGTGTGTCGGATTAGGAGAGGAGGAGTAGAGGGCTGGGACACCTTGTTTCCTTAAGGAAAATATAACTTGTTTTGTTTTGTCACGACATGTAATCTAATCCAACCGTAAAACCAAACCTTAATTAAAAAATTAAGGGAAATATAATGAGAGGTTATTGTCTTGAAAATTACTACCAGCAATGGCAAAATATTCATTTATATATGTACAGGGTGTGCATTTGAAAACTTCAAACTCGTATTAAAAGACTAAAGCCCAAATATCAAAACCCTTTAAACGGGAGTGTATAATACTAATTGGAGGGAAAACAATATTTTCAAAATGGAGGTGCTCACCCAAATGCCCCCCCGTACCTAAAGCCAACAATTTTAAATGGCAAGTAATACCTTGTGACACCTCAAACTGAAGCTCATAAAAAATGCTGTATTTTGGTAACAAAAAATTGAAATCGGCCAATCCGTTTGGTATCAGCAGCCAATAATGTAATTTCTTACACAACAGTTATTAGTCTACAAACTACTGTACTACTGCTAATAACAACAAAATTACTCACTGAATACTGTTGTAAATCTTTTGTAAACTTCAAAGCAAATTTTCAAAGTAGTAGCCATTGTTGTTTAAGCGAAATATAACCTATTTTCAAATTCTTGCTATTTTCAACCTTTTGAAACGTTTCTCTGGTTAAGCGTCTGCACTCAGCAGTGATCCTGTTTTTAAAGTCTTAGACACCAGTGGGATGTGTTTTAAACACTACTGATTTCAATTGACACCACAAAAAAGGGTGTTAAATTTGGAGACCTTGTCGGCCACTCAATTTATCCGTGTTTTTCTAGCAAATCTAAGTACGATTCTCCATTGATTTAGGTTAAGGTAAAACACTATTGACTCTCTTATTGTGAAAACACTTCAAAACCTGGTAAATGAAGTAGGGCAGTTAAATTTAGATGCGGATATATTTTATTTTATATATATATATATATATATATATACAGTATATATATATATATATATATATATATATATTAAGAAATTCGATACTCAATTGATCCTCTTCTACCGATCCAGTGATCCGGGTTGTGTGCATCTAGGCAGAGCATATTGTGGAGAGGCTCCATCTTGTTGAAAATAAAATATATCCGCATCTAAATTTAACTGCCCTACTTCATTTACCAGGTTTTGAAGTGTTTTCACAATAAGAGAGTCAATAGTGTTTACCTTAACCTAAATCAATGGAGAATCGTACTTAGATTTGCTAGAAAACACGGATAAATTGAGTGGCCGACAAGGTCTCCAAATTTAACACCCTTTTTGTGGTGTCAATTGAAATCAGTAGTGTTTAAAACACATCCCACTGGTGTCTAAGACTTTAAAAACAGGATCACTGCTGAGTGCAGACGCTTAACCAGAGAAACGTTTCAAAAGGTTGAAAATAGCAAGAATTTGAAAATAGGTTATATTTCGCTTAAACAACAATGGCTACTACTTTGAAAATTTTGTAACACCCTTTGTAACACACAAAGGGTGTTACAAACTTATAGGCACTTATATTACTCATACATTTAAACAAAAACTGTCATATAAACATAGAACGATAAATGTCTGGTTTTTGCCCCCAGCCGCCATTTTGGATTTTTTATTAAAATATAATTATTTTTAAGACTAGTAACCGATTTCAACGAAATCGGTCAATGCACAACCTAAAACAACACCACTTTAAAGTTACGGTTGTACACGCCGGGAGCGACAAACATGCCACAGTTGAGAGGTATCAGTTGTTTGCTGCTCCCGGCTTGTGCAAGCATATCTTTAAAGTGGTCGTGTTCGCTTATATATCGATGGATTTCGTTGGAAAAAAGTACCGTTGGGATTGTTATAAAAATTTAAAAATAGTTGGCATCTTTTAAATTTGTATAACTGATGTAATACAACAGATGCATATCAAAATATAACGTTTTTTCCTGTTCACGGCTTGTGCAAGCCTACCTTTAAAGTTGGTTGAAGCAAGTACCGTTGCAATTTGAATCAAATTTATCAAATTGTTATTTTTAAGTAAATCTCTTATTATTATACTGACTTCTTTAATTTTACTTTAAAAACTTAGCTATTTCGTTAACATAAAAGAAAATAACAAAATTATGTTTTAATATATTCCTCTTATAAATTCAAATTTATTTGCCAAATTTGGTTTCTTTAGCTTAAATAGTTCTAGATATAATAATGGTAAAAAATACAAAATGGGAACTAGTTGCTAAAGGACACAGGTCACGACCAATATTTATAGGACACTTTTGGCTTAGATAGATGAATAATATCATTCACAGAAGTTTGTGAAAGTTTTGTATAAATATATATATATATATATATATATATATATATGTATATATATATATTTTTCTTACACAAAATTTTCACACCAATTTTCACAAAATATATATACACATTTGGAATTTACAGTGTATTATTCACATTGGAACTCATCCAAGCGTGTTTAGCCCTGATATTAAGGGAGCCCCATCCAGTTCCCCCACAGCAAACTAGACTCATCGATCGAGTTATGTGTCGCTCAAGTGGCACATAAGGTATACGCGAGGCACAATTATAATAAACAAACAAAATAGTATGAAAAATAATAATAAATAGGTATTTTAGTGTATTTAGTCTTACCTTATGTTACTTTCAATACGTAACAGGACGATTGGGTGGTCACTTTTACCCGTGAGAATGAAAACTACCTGAAACCAACAATATTTAATTATTAATATTAATTCAATTCTCCGTTGGCCAAAATACAGGCATTTATATTTATTGTATTCATACTATAGTGATATAAGTTACATAAATGACCACATGGCTAACAGATTATCCTACTAACATATTCAAAAGTTGGATAAATTAGTGTGTGTGTGTGTGTGTGTGTTTGTCTATAATATACTTAAATGTATAAAAATAGCTTAAATGTCGCTTTGAGAAATTTTGGAGTTTCTAAGTTTCTTTCGATTGGTTCCCATTCACCCCTATGTAAACAGAGTTTATAGACATACATAAATGCTTTGTTTTCAAGATTGCTGCTCTATTTTTCTCTCACTGATTGTTGATGTTTAAGGTCCTTTATAACACATATCTTTAACAAAAATCATTACAACGTTGTTATTATGTTTTTCCTTTAGCTAACTACATCATATTTTGAATATCGTTCACAAGAAACTTCCCTAAATTACAGGTAAAACATTTCATTATCACTACATAGCACTGGTTCTTTATTCATATGTTTTAATTTATTTCATTTCCTCGTCAATAAATAATTTTAGAAACCTTTTTACATCTGGTTTGTTTAAACAAAACACATTTTGGAGTTTATATGGAGTAACTTAACTGTATATAATACAAAATTACATTACATTACTATCCTGTATTGTGATACGGGTAGACGAAAAAGTCTTGGGTCTTCAATGTAATGTCAATGTGGCTGATTAAAAAACTATTTAACCACAGGTTGTCATTAATCTTAAGGTTTATTAATATATGTTTACTGGTTGATATTATCAATGGCTTATAAACATGATACAGTTTAAAAAAATTAGATATCCGTCTGGCAAACATTCACCGTATGATTGCCTACTTTACCAATTCTCTTTATGTTCCGGCTTCGAAAATTTGTTATACAATTTATTTCAAGTTCTTCGTCCTGATCAAATTTGCTTTAAACAAAATCAACAATAAACGACGTAACACGTTTTTCTGAATTTGTTTTAAAGGATTAGAGGCACGAGATAAGGTGTTCAGCATATTTCTCGGTCTTTTTTAAGCACTTTACTGCGTGCACCATGTGACAATTTTGGCCCAATTTTGTTAGAGAAATGTGGCATTCGCAGTGTTTCATATGGATCTCATAATATATGTGTATCTCGGCTGGATAAATAACAATGCGTACATACATATCTCGATTATGCTTTCATAAACATTTAAAATGATTCATGGCGTTCCTCAGAAATCTATTTTGAGACCAGTCCTGTTCAGTCTTTACGTGAAAAATATTTAAATCAGTAGTAATAAAATGTAGGTTCTGGGACAGAACCTTTGACCCCTGTTATCTCTCTGCGGGAGGTCCTTATCAGTGATAACCTTTGAAAATTCCGCATATTTTAAGATAAGCACGTGCCAGATAACCTTGACCCCAATTAAAAAGCAATTGACCCCAATTAAATAACAATTAGATAATTCTTATCTGACCCGCGAGGTCGCTACTATTGTTTACGTTTCGTTATCGGCACGCGCCGGTTCGTATCGCGCATTCTTGACCTCTAGGTCATATTATTGTTTACTTTCAGCCCACTTTGGCGGAGAAAAAACATTAAAATGTCAGAAGAACAAAGAAAAGCTTACAATTTAAGAGTTTTGAGAAATAGGTATCAAATATTCTATGAGAGACGTGAAGGTGAACGAATTCAGAGCTCTTTCGTTTCATCTTCGACTTGGACGTGGGGTGATTCAAAATATTACAAAGCACAGGTTTCACGTCCAACGGATACAAACAACTGCGTACAAGACTCTCAAGTTTCAAGTAGCAGCCAGCTCTAAGGATGAAGATTTGAGACCGGTTACAACTTTTCATAAACTTGTAATTGAGAGTAAATAAAAAGATTGTGGAAGATTTACTAGTAAAAAAAATAGTTTTATAATTTTGTGTGAAAATATAAATGTAACTTTTAATAAGTTAATATTTTTTTTTTTTATTTGTGTTAATGCCTTAATAAAGTTAGAAGAGCAGAAATAATCAACAGTTCAGAATATGATTGGTACAATATTCATTCGTAAACTTCAAATGGAGAGAAAGAAAAAAAGATTGTTGAAGATTTACTACTAAAACAATTTTATGTATATATATATATATATATATATGTATATGTTTAATATAAATATAACTTTTTACTGAGTTATTAATTTTATTTGTGTTAACGTCCCAATAAAGATAGAAGTGTGGAAAGATTCAACAGTTCATAAGATGATTGGTACAATTTATTATACTAAGCTTTGATATCAATTGACCTGACCTCTGATAAATGTTTTATCTAACAACCAATTTAATTTCAAAGGAAGCGGTATTGTTTGATCCACCGCTAACAGTGATTAAGCACCGAAACATGCTTACAACTTCTGCTCTCCTGATAATATCACATTTTTATTTGTCCTTTATTTACCCTTGTTTACTACATTTTGTCGACACGTGGTCACCTTAAACCTTAGAATGATGAAAACTGCAACTTTCTATCAACACGTGTTCGCCTTTAACCTTAACCCTTTAAGCGTCATGAAAAATTAGACCTGATCTTTGATAAAGTTACAATTTTTTTTATATTTCTAATGTGTAAAGTTAAATTTTTTTTCGTTTCTGTATGTCAAAATAGAGTTATTTAACGGTAAATAAAATTTGTTTAACCATTTTTAGATTTTCCTACGCTAATTTTTAACTTTTGAGAATATCGTAGAATAGCAGTGTAGTTGTCACCAATATTTTTTTATTTATTCAGTAAGTATGGAAATTAAACACAGTTTTATAGATAAACATATACTATATTACAAACCAATAAAATTAGAAAAATACAAAAAAGTAGACAAAGAGTGTTTATTTGGTGGCGGGCTGTCACAACTGACATTCCGCGCGGCTCCCGCAAGCCACTGTTATCGCGTGGACTTTGAACCTTCTTATCGCTCGCAACCTGTAGGACAGCCTTGCGGGGCTTGAATTATGTTTCTTGCTTTCTGATAACATCCTTATGACCGTAGTAAAATATGAAAAAGTTTGGGGTTGACCAAGTAATTGCTCAAAATTACCGAATCTTCAAATTCCGAATCGTCTGGTTTCGCCATTCACACGAATAATGGTAAAAAACACTAAATAAATACTGGAAACTGCTGTATATAATATGAATAATTTACTTTAAAAAGAATAGGAAACAACAGAAAATTAGCGATAACCAAAATACATATGCGTGTACCGGACGCTTCCCACTAACTAACTGGCTAGATGCCTTGACGGGAGCTCCCGTCAATGACTTTGTGAAAGGCGCGGGGCCACGCCCGCTAGACAGTGTTTTGGCCAATTAGTAGCAACTGCCACTCCCATTGTAACAGAATTCGAGGCGGGGCAACCCGTCTGTATGTCGCATGACTACTAGAACCATCTAGCAGCAAAATATTCAACTAACATAGCAGTAAGAAAATAAAGAATGCAAAAACGCGCGGATCCACGGCAATGACGTTTTGAGCTTGTAGTGGCCCTCCGCGGATCCGCGTCAATAACGCTGGAAAGGTTAAACGTCAGTTCTAGATGGGTATATAGTGCTCCCTTTTCAAAAACTTACTTCTCCATGGGAAGACATAATGATGTTGATACGTTTTATATTTGTCAAACGTACAGTTACATTCCAAAACAGTTGGTACGTGATAATGCTAATTTTATAGTTGTTTTCAAACAAGATGATCGTAACTTGCAACATATCTACCATGATCATGTTAACCCTGACATGAGTTTCGATACATTTAAAACTATTTGCTTTAGGGTATGGGATCAAGGAAACAATAAATTTATTGTTATCGATAGAGAAATTCAAGTTAATAAAGGACGTTATCGATCAGGATTTGATACGTTTGTAACACTATTAAGGGAGAGGTTACAAATAGTTTTGCATCTCATTTACTCCTTCAGTCGATGTTTGACGATCAAGGAGTAAAGATGGAGAATAAAGCAGCAGAGGACGATCAATGTGAACCAATTGAGAATGAAAAAATTAACAAAACAAAAGAATATATTATCAAAGAAATTACAGAACTCCGGAAAAAATATAAAACGAAAACATAGAACATTTAAACGTGACCTTATAGAAACTGAAGATATGTGGAAAAACAAATTAAAACCAATATCAGAACCGTTACAAAAACTAGTTGAGGAGGGTGAACAGCCTCAACAACAGCAAGAAGTTAAGGAAGAACTTAAGAGGAAAAGTTTAGAAGACCATGAAGAAACACCTGCGAAACGTTACTTACCTCAACATCCTCAAGGAGTTAAGAGAAAGCCTCGCCTAAATCTTCCAACTCAACCTGATTTTTTGATCCTGGAGGACGTTTGTTTTTCAGGGAGAAAAGGTAAATCATTATGTTCCTCATGAAGATGTTGTGGATAAGATAGATCACACTCTAGAATGTAACCATTTTTCTTCTTCATCAGGCTTTGTCATAACATCAAAATGTTTTATCGCTCCCTTTTTTAACCATCTAAAGTTTTCTTTCGGTATTGGTTTAGACATTGAGGAAACCATACAGATTATTTGCATCAATGTAAGTAAGAAAACTAACGTCTTTTACCAGGATCAAAAGATGATCCTAAATAAATATTGTTACCTTTTGCATAGCGTTTAACACATTGGGTAATTCCTTCCCTTATTCCCTTTTCGATATACATATACATATCATAATCATGAATCAGCTCAAGTTCAACTTTAGTATACTTTAACATAGCATCAAAGGTAAGACTAGGTAAGGTAAAAATAATGTGCTGGATCTAATTCATAATTATTTAGACAAACTAATCTAAAGTTTTCAAATACATCACAGACTAACAACACATCGGTTTTCAGATACAGATCGCTATAATCACCGAGGGTTTGACAGTTAAATGTATTCCATACTTTTTCAGCATGTTCATAGTCCGTGTCCGATATTTCGCTTAAACCCATACTATTATAAAATTGCTCTTTAGCAGGGAGTTGAGTTACATCAAGTTTCTCCCAACTATCGGTAAACTCATAAGGATACACTCCTTTTCTCGTTACAAGACACAAGTCTTCATCACGAAAAAAACATTTTTGTGTGAATAAATTGATCATTTTTCAAATTTTTAACCCAAGAACTTAGACTACTTGCCATAAACCTAAAGCTATCTATGAACCTTAATTTAATACCGCTATCTGTGTGTTTTACATAAGAAATGTATTTATCTTTGGTGTTAGGAACGACATCAACTTTATTTTGATCAAGTCCTAAATGTTTAGTAATAAAATGGGTATCATAATTAGAACTATCGTGAATTATAACGGGAAGAGAATTTTGATCTTGTCTTTTTAAATTACAAGAACCACATAACACTGCTCTGAATTTACCAGTTAAGTGACAATGGTCTCTATAAGGAGCATTAAAAGCCTTACTAAATTCTGTGTTACAACATTCACAGTGGGTGGCTGACTTAAATCTATCACTTTCTTCACTAGTAAGAGGTAACATGGGTACGTTTACATTTAACAAATCACCAATCAGATTTGCTATAGATTCCATGTACTCTACAAATTTTAAACCGGCATTGGGACCTCGATAGAGATAGGGCTCATTAGGCAAACTGTTTACAATTTCTAGTGGTAACATATTTTCGTTGATAGCAAAATATGCACAGAAGCTCCTTGGTTCATGTATTTCTTTTACTGTTACATGTTGAGATTGCTTGTTACATTCTTCAGAGCTAGGTTTTTTTTAGAATAGACTCAAAATCACAATAACACACTATAGGTACTTTATACTTAAAATGAAAGTTATTAAAAGATAAATAAGTAGGATCATCCTCATCATCTGTAAGATGAGGCATAACAACCTTTACGGGTTTGTTAGGAACACAATCTTTTCTATGTTTTTTAACAGTTTTTTAGCATGTAACCCTTGAAAATGTTTTAAACAACTTTTACAAAAAGCTGTCTTTACTTCATGTTTTGTCATTTGTACACGTACTAATCTAGAAAAATTATTAATATAACAATAGTGGCTTACTCCTACATTGTTAGAAAATAACAACAAATCTATGTGATCTTTCTTCTCAGTCTTAACCACTTTCAGAGGATACACCTCATTATTCTTGTTAAGTCCATATACGTTTATACTAACAGTTGGATTGTTTTTTGTTCAAATTTACTGACTTGATTTAGAGGTGTTGGAAACTGAATACCGTTAAAATTAAATTTATTTTGCAGATCAAAGTATCTGTTGTTCACGCGCTCCCTGTGCACACCTTTAACATAATGACATAAAATTTCCCACTTAAAGCACTCGTTATCATGTAAGTTCATTGGATTGATTACTGCTTTTTTAAGCGCTATTGCCGATGGTAAAGGTATGAAAGTACTACCTCTAAGCGGTTTGTACCTGCTGAATCGTACTAAAATCCCATCAATATGTAGAAGAGTCCACCCACTCCCTTTGCTTAACTGTTCACTCTCTTCTCTACAAATTTTTTCTAAACATTTTTTATACAACTCTGGAAATGGAAGTTTCTTCCAAAACCTTCTTGTTTCTGGTTTTGAATGCGCGAGGTGTTACCTCTTGGCTAAGAGGTTTTACATAAGTACACTCAAGCACAATATTAAACTTAATCGCATCACTTTCAGCTATGACCCTGTTAATTAAACGTTTGAGTTTATCCTCATGTTGTTGGAGAAAATCACAAATATTTAATAAATTCAAATCACTGTTTTTAAGGAAAAAAGTTTTAAGTATTCCCTTGAAAGCAGTTTTTATCTCGATAAACTCATCAACACGAGTAACAACTTCAAGACGTCTCCGCTTAGTCAATCTTGTAGGTAGAGCATCTACTTCCATAGCCTGTTCATCACCGGCTAAACTGGATTGTGATCTCTTAGCCATTGTAAAATTTGAATGTAAACTAATCTAAAAAAAATGTTTAATATTATTATTTACGTTTTTTTTTCCGTACTTTTTCTAAAAAAAGTGGTTAAGATAGAAGAAAGAAATACCACTTAACTAACCCTATTTACATAATATGTTTACTTCTTTACTTTCTGATCAATCACCGTTAATTTTGTATTTTCAATGTTTTTAACCTTCTTACCAAAAATAGTTAAAATAGAAGACAGATTTTTTAGAGCTTCCTTTTCATCATCTTTAGTGGAATCAATCAGAAACAAGCCTTTTTTTATACCATCTGCCAATACATGCTACTTGAACTGCAATACTTTAGGTCTTTTGTTTTAGTAATTTCAATTTTTATTAAATGCGTACCCTGCTCTCCTGGAGAAGTAAACCTTAATCTTTTCTTATTTTTTAAACATTGAAATTGTTGACTTAAGACTATTGGTCCCTTCCCTTTCCTACTTCTAAAAAGACTATCAAAGTCTGATTCAGATTCCGTGTCTTCACTGCAAGAAGATGAGTCTGATGAAGACGATGAACTAGAAGAAGATGAAGAAGAAGACGAGGAGGTTGAGGCTGATCGAGATTTCTTAAGTTTTTTGACAGATTTTGGTTTTAACTGTTTTGATCTACCTCTCTTGCTACTCTTCTTTTCTTCTTATTCATTTTTAGATGACTCCGAAAGAATATAATTTAAACATTCAATTACAGCATTAACTATTTCAGGTGTGTATTTTTTCCCTTTCAACGGTTTTTTTACTAATAATTGGTTTAAAAATAGACATTACTTCATCGTATGTTTTAACTTCTGCAGTGAGCAACGGGACCTTTTCTTGACTAAGATCTACTGGGTTAATATGTACATTAGAATAAAAAACGTTCATAAGTTGTGTTAAGTCAAACACTAGGGCCATAGCGTCAAAGTTGTTTTTCAAAGTTTTACATTTTTTTAGTCCGTTGACTGCCTTCTCCCACATATTTAAAGAATTTAACCCAATCGTATATAAATTTTGAATTAAAACTATCAAGCTGATCAACGCACCCTCCACTTTTGAAGAAGAAGTGCTTTTTTTTGGTTGGTCAACCACGGCATCAGATCTCATGGATTCATTGTCAGAATCCACGGTTTCCACGACATGATGGGTTTGCACCATTTTCTGCATTAACAGAAAAAAAGATAATTAGTTAACCTGTTAAACGCTTACAAAAGTTAACAAAAATACAATATTTTATTTTAACTTAAATAAATTTTAAAAGTTTATAATTATTTTAATACTGTACACCACTAGACCCAAACCCATGTGACCCTCTCATCGTCTCGCCCACGTTAGAAAGCTCACATAACTCAGGATACAGTATTAATTCACAAATTAGTTGTGCAATCCTGTCTCCTTTTTGAATAACAAAGTCTTGATTTGAATGGTTAAATAGTACAACACCTACATTCCCTGTATAGTCCCTGTCAACTACACCTGCTCCAACATCAATGAAATGATGTAGAGCCAAAGCAGATCTAGGTGCTATTCTACCATAACAGTTTTCAGGTAGTTTAATTGCTATATCTGTCTTAATTAATTGTCTGCCAAATTTCTGTACTACATAATCATAGGCACTAAATAAATCAAAACCAGCAGCCGAAGGTGAGCTTCTATGTGGAGGAAAAGCGTTTTCAGTTAGACGCACGAACCCTAGTTGAGACTTCGACACTAAAAAAATAATAAGTTTTACATTAATTAAAGCTGTGTATGATAATAAATTATGTATGTCTAGCTAAACAGAGAACTTACGTTAACACCGCAAGGTTTCCATTCTCTGCTCCAATAAAACTAAGTACTTATTATTATTTTAAAAGTGTGATAGAAAACTTGTGTTAACACCGCAAGGTTTCCATTTTCTATCACACTATTTTATGGTTGTACTTACTTGTTAAGTGAGAAGCGGACAAGTAGAAGTCGAAAATTGATCTTGATGAACTCTCTGAAAAGGGAGCACTATATACCCATCTAGAACTGACGTTTGAGGTTAAAGGCGAACACGTGTTAATATAAAGTTGCAGTTTTCATCATTCTAAAGGTTTAAGGTGAACACGTGTCGACAAAATGTAGTAAACAAGGGTAAATAAAGGACAAATAAAATGTGATATTATCAGGAGAGCAGAAGTTGTAAGCATGTTCGGTGCGTAATCACTGTTAGCGGTGGATCAAACAATACCGCTTCCTTTAAAATTAAATTGGTTGTTAGATAAAACCTTTATCAGAGGTCAGGTCAATTGATATCAAAGCTTGGTATAATGAATAATTATGAATTAGATCCAGCATATTATTTTACCTTACCTAGTCTTACCTTTGATGCTATGTTAAAGTATACTAAAGTTGAACTTGAGCTGATTCATGATTATGATATGTATATGTATATCGAAAAGGGAATAAGAGGAGGAATTACCCAATGTGTTAAACGCTATGCAAAAGGTAACAATATTTATTTAGGATCATCTTTTGATCCTGGTAAAGACGTTAGTTTTCTTACTTACATTGATGCAAATAATCTGTATGGTTTCTCAATGTCTAAACCAATACCGAAAGAAAACTTTAGATGGTTAAAAAAGAGAGCGATAAAACATTTTGATGTTATGACAAAGCCTGATGAAGAAGAAAATGGTTATATTCTAGAGTGTGATCTATCTTATCCACAACATCTTCATGAGGAACATAATGATTTACCTTTTCTCCCTGAAAACAAACGTCCTCCAGGATCAAAAAATCAGGTTGAGTTGGAAGATTTAGGCGAGGCTTTCTCTTAACTCCTTGAGGATGTTGAGGTAAGTAACGTTTCGCAGGTGTTTCTTCATGGTCTTCTAAACTTTTCCTCTTAAGTTCTTCCTTAACTTCTTGCTGTTGTTGAGGCTGTTCACCCTCCTCAACTAGTTTTTGTAACGGTTCTGATATTGGTTTTAATTTGTTTTTTTCCACATATCTTCAGTTTCTATAAGGTCACGTTTAAGTGTTCTATGTTTTCGTTTTATATTTTTTCCGGAGTTCTGTAATTTCTTTGATAATATATTCTTTTGTTTTGTTAATTTTTTCATTCTCAATTGGTTCACATTGATCGTCCTCTGCTGCTTTATTCTCCATCTTTACTCCTTGATCGTCAAACATCGACTGAAGGAGTAAATGAGATGCAAAACTATTTGTAACCTCTCCCTTAATAGTGTTACAAACGTATCAAATCCTGATCGATAACGTCCTTTATTAACTTGAATTTCTCTATCGATAACAATAAATTTATTGTTTCCTTGATCCCATACCCTAAAGCAAATAGTTTTAAATGTATCGAAACTCATGTCAGGGTTAACATGATCATGGTAGATATGTTGCAAGTTACGATCATCTTGTTTGAAAACAACTATAAAATTAGCATTATCACGTACCAACTGTTTTGGAATGTAACTGTACGTTTGACAAATATAAAACGTATCAACATCATTATGTCTTCCCATGGAGAAGTAAGTTTTTGAAAAGGGAGCACTATATACCCATCTAGAACTGACGTTTAAGGTTAAAGGCGAACACGTGTTGATAGAAAGTTGCAGTTTTCATCATTCTAAGGTTTAAGGTGACCACGTGTCGACAAAATGTAGTAAACAAGGGTAAATAAAGGACAAATAAAAATGTGATATTATCAGGAGAGCAGAAGTTGTAAGCATGTTTCGGTGCTTAATCACTGTTAGCGGTGGATCAAACAATACCGCTTCCTTTGAAATTAAATTGGTTGTTAGATAAAACATTTATCAGAGGTCAGGTCAATTGATATCAAAGCTTAGTATAATAAATTGTACCAATCATCTTATGAACTGTTGAATCTTTCCACACTTCTATCTTTATTGGGACGTTAACACAAATAAAATTAATACCTCAGTAAAAAGTTATATTTATATTAAACATATACATATATAAGTAGATAGTAATATGGGGTTCCTGGCGCACTTTCGGAGCCGACCGAAAAAGCAATGTAAAATACTGTTCAATGTAACCATAAAGGAAGCTGAGAAATAACACAGCAAATCTCAATGAAAAATTAACCGAATCTACAGTCGTTCGTCTCCAAAAGCGATCGGTAACATTACTATCTACTCTGTGGAATGAAAAATTAACCAAATCTACAGCTGTTTGCTTCTACTTTCTTAAGCTGTGCTTTGTAAAATGTTGTCAAATCTGCTACGAATAAAGGAAAAATCTTCGAAATCTTAATAAAATTTAATCAATTTAAAACATTTTTTACTAAAAACATACTTTAATAAAAAACTTTTCTACTAAATAAAACAACATGAACTCACCAAGCTCTCTTCAGTTTTCTAGCATTAAAACAGTGCAACAAAGATGAATTCAGTGAATTGCCGGTTTATTCTCAACAACAGTTGATACCGTCTTTAAATGAAACAGAATTAAAAGAACTTGTAGAGTCTTTTGCAGAAAAAACGTCTAATGGAGTGTTTTACTATCGGCAAAAAAACTAAAAAAGTAAGGGGATTACATATTTAATATAATTACGAAAGATATTGAAAAGAAAGTAAAAAATAAACAAACAGAGAGTTTTCATCGTTTTTTTTATGACATTTTTCCCATATTATACGTCCTTTCAAGATAATCAAGACTTAATTGATGAATTTCTTAGGAATTTTTGTAAGTATCAAGATTTTATCAACACAATTCATTAAAGAGCATTATAGAATTTTTCTTATAGAATATAGCCACATTTTGTGTGAAACAAAAGGTATTACTGTAGATAATATTCCATGTGATTCCTATGAAGAAAGACACCAAACTATGGTTATCAAAACAGTACTATGAGTGGGGAGGGACTGCAAGTTTTTAGAGTTAAGACTTTATTCTACAAAGTTAATTGTTATAATTTCTTTATCTTTTATAGTCTTCTTTCCAGTAACAATCAAGTGTAATTTTTCATTTTTGTTTAATTCTTTAATCTTTTTCTCATCCAAAACAGTCAAAAATCTGTTCGGCAAGTGTACTTTACAATCTTCCAACTCGGCAATTATTGTAAACCCGAATTTATCTTTCATTTTCTCCAAATTCAAAATTTTGTATTTCTTATTTTCTTCCAATTCATTTAACTTCTTATACTCTTTAAACTTACATTCTCCAATAATCATTTAACTCTTTCAAGAACTCCATTTAAATAGAAAAAAATTATAAAGACGGAAAAAATGAAATTTGCTAACAATCACTCGAGAAGTCGGGGAGAATGTGAGTAAAACCGCATTCTTTTCACGAGGTTCTTCGTTTAATTTCTCCAAATGTACTATAAAATCATCGAGGATTTCCTGGTTCAAAATCATAAAAAAAATTCTACATCCAGATAATGAAAAACAATACAGGTAATATCTTTTCATAATAAACGTGTGTATCGATACCTACAAACCTAATGTATTCTTTGAAAAGGAAAAATAATTTTGTCAATGGTTCCAAGAGATAAGTAAAAATTTTTATTCTGTTTTCTAAATTCTGTAACAAATTTTGTTTGCTTCTTGTCTCCATATTGCAATTTTGTAAGCAGGTTATTCAAATGTGTTAATTTATTTCGAAAATTTCTTAGGTTTAGGTCTTTCTAACAAAATTAAATTACAACCTCTACAAACTAAATATCTTTTATCGATAATTTCTCCTCTATTAGAACACTTGTAACAGTTGGCATTATACTCTTCCATTTAAACAAAAAAGATTTTTTTATAAATGGAGATTAATGGAACTAAGTCTGCCGAGATATAAATTTTTTCAGCGCAAATGTTTGTGTTTACATTTCTACAACAGAGATAAATAGAAATAATTTCATTCTATTGTACAACTATTTAGGATATTATGTGTACGATTACAAAGATTATTCCGGAAGAAATCGAGATTTTTCATCAGCGAAAGAGTATATTTTTGAAGTTTTAGAAGGAATGAAAGAGAATAATATGAACATCATCAATTATTGTAAAAGACAAAATGAATGATTGTGTCTTTGGTGTAGTGTTGTTAGTGTGCGTGTTTTGCGCTATGGGGAATCACATCACATTCAACTTCTACGGTGTCTATTGTTTAGAGACTTGGCCCTGCACTGCTACTGTCCAACCAAGTTAATGGCTAGGAGCTGTAATTCGGGTCTTAGACTCTGGAATTTTTTTGTTCCCAAGTCTCATTTTTCTTTGGTAACTACTGTGTAGAAGTTGATGGAGAGATACAATTAGGGAATTTGTGTCGGGTGTTTTTTTGTAAGTGTAATGTTGTATTAATGAATGATGTGAATGATGAATGTAATGAACGAATTAAGGAAGAGAAGGAATGTACGAATTAAGGAAGAGAAGGAATTAAGGAATGAAGTGGAAAGGTGAGGAAGCAAATGGCGCGCCAACCACAGTTGTCATTACTCGGCTTGTTCTATAGTCATTACACTATGGCCACTCGTGTAAAGACTTGTCCCCAACCACTGAACGACAACCATGTCTTCCTCAATAAAAAGCGCGCCTGAAGCTCTGGGATTTGAAACCCAGAACCTCAGGCTTTGAAGGCAAGCGTCTTACCAACTGAGCTACGGAGAGTCTCGAAAGTTATAAGCTATATCTCTGCTATATAAGTTGTTTCAATTAGGATTGCTAGTTTACAAGTTTATTAATAATTTTTATATTTCAAAAACCACTCAAACCGATTTTAATGAAATTTGGTACACATATAGTAAATACTTAACTCTTTCGACTTAACTTATCCATAAGGGTGAAATCATCCCCTATTTCTTAATATTCATAAAAAAAATAAAAAAAATTATCAGAAAAATCTGAAACTTCAAAAAACAAGCGAGTTCAACTTAAAATTTCATGAAAATAACAAAATTTTCAAAAACTACCCCAATCATCCCTTATCTTAAAACTCTTATATCTCGAGAACTATTGGAGCTTTTTTGCTGAAATTTGGTATATAGGATCAGTAAAATATTAAAGTAATTTTTTAAAATCATAACTTCCGGTCCAACCCTTAAGATGACCTTGGAATAGTTTTTTGTTTAATATCATCCCCATTTTTTAAGATATTCTTTTGAAATTAAAAATGAATACTTATATCAATGTCTTTAATAATTCTGTAAAGTTGTAGAATTATCCAATGAATAATATAGACAATAAGACGATTTTTACTGAATTTTCTCTAATATCGTTTCCTAATCACATCATAGGCTAAAAATTTCTCAGAGACAACAACAACATAACAAATCGCGTTTTGTAACAGCTTTTTGAAAATCCATATTGATAATTTATATCGTTCTTTGAACCAGAAATATTTGTCAAACTCTTTGTTGTATCAATGACATAAATAGGTCTATTCGCTAAAAATTCTTTAGGATTGTAATAAATTTCCTTATTATTACAGTAAACTTTCTTAAAATCTTGATACATCTGATACATGATTCTGAAAAGACCTCCGGAAATGTTTAAAATTTTTGTAATTCATCTGGATAATAATAATAACCGTTCAATTTTACTCTGATATTTTTTACATCCAAACTATCAAACTTTGAAGGATTTTTTTTCTTGATTATTCTGTCTATCTGTTTGAAAACCGATGATAACGAACTTGGGATTGAAGATATTTCTATAAATATTTGTGATATCGAACGAATAAGTTGTTCCGGAAATACCTTTTTGTTCAATACATTGCCAAATCTAGAAAATTAAACATAATGTGTTTGACTTTTTGTAATTTCATCAATCAACCTAATTTTACTCGTGGTTTTATAATCAATCATTGGAACTCTAATAAAAAAAATCTGTAATTGTTATTTTTCCATCAACAGGCATAACATTCCAGTTGCAGTCTTCAGAATCACATCATCGTCTTCTGCTCTTATAAAACTTAGATAAAATCCTCCTTTATAGATCGGAATAGTAACATTTTCAAAAAATCCTAATCCAAAATGAGATAAATTTCCAGCTGCTTCAAAAACACCAAATTTAAAATCTGATTCAAAGCCATTAGAAGTTTGAGAAATAACATCACTTTTTGAATACGAAATAGTTCCTTTAATTGTGCTTAATTGGCCACAGTTTTCGACTTCTTCTATCAATTTATTGTGTTTTCTTACTTCAATCTTAGAAAATAAAAACGGTATAAAATTATCGATTAATCTAACATTATCAGTTCCAAGATATGCTTGACCATCTTGTTTTGTTAAAGTTTCCAGAAATATAAAACTGAAGTTAGACGAGCAAAAGTAATCTCCAAAATCAATATTAAACTCAGTTCTATTATTCGGTTCATTCAAATGTTGTTTACTAATTGGATAGAAATTTTTAAACTCCGCCCTTTCAATATCACTAGCATATTTTTCTGTAGTCCGCCATTTAATAAAGAGAAAATTTAGAAATTTTAAACATCATGTATAAGAAAGATATCATTTTTTCATCGATCTAATGTACGTTTTTATAAGAAAAGATATAAATTTTAGTAAAATAATTAAAAAGATTAGAGTCATTTTTAATGATCTACTTCGTCATATTCAGGATTATCTTCCTTAAATTTTGCGATCTCGGTCACATATTTCAATAAAATCTGCACAGGATAGTAACCGCTATCTATAATATTGTTCCAATCAACTGTATCTTTATTTTCATCCAAAAAACTTTATACTCAAGTGTTGATAGAGACAAAGAACAGGACATATGATCTTTTAATTGATAATGTATATTTTCTTGAATGAACTCTGATGATAAAGTTTGATATTTAGCAATGTTATACCAATTCAATTTGTTTACGTATAATCTCATCATATCTTCGGATAATTCATATTTTTGAGAAATGTCATCCCAATGTTCTTTTTTCAAATCTCTTTCGTGTTGCATTATAAAAAGATCGAAAGCACTGTAATGTCCCGCCATCTCTATTTATTAAGAAAAAATTTCAAAATCAAGTTTTTTATAAATTGGCTCTTTTTAGCGTTACATTCAGCACATTTTCCAGATATTCTCTTAACTCCGTTAATGTTTGCATAGTATTTTATATCGTTTGTGGCAGTTTTCTCTTTGCACCTCACACAGTATATGAGCGCCAATTTATATAAGGAAAATTAGTCATCGTAACCACCTACTCCATTAAATCTGTTGTCGATGTTTTTCAAAAGTTTTATCGACATCTTCTTTAAATTTATTAAAGTTTTCTTCTAGTTTATTTACTTTATCGAGATATAAAGAGTATCGATCATCTATACTTTTAAGTAATTCATTATTATGTGTTATTTGCTCATTTAAACGTTGTACCAAAATCTTCAAAAAAAGTTTATTTTCTCATTAAAACTTGTATCAAAATTTTTCAGAATTTTGTTAATTACTTCACCAACCATTAACACTATTTTTTATATGTATTAAAGTTTTCTTCTAGTTTATTTACCTTTATCAAGTAATTCACCAACATCGTCTACTGATCTTCTATTTCTGGCTTCTAACTTGTCATAGACTTCTGTTGTAAAATCTTTAACATGCTGTTTATGATTCTCGTAATTTTTGTTTAGTTCATTAAACATTTTAATATGATCTTCTAATTGAATCATTACAACAACATCAAATGGATTAATTTCCTTTACTAACACTGCTAATTCTTTTTTTCCTTTAAAATCTAAGGCATTTTTAACATTCGGATCATGTAAAAATCAACAATATCCGATGTTTTCTGATAATTTTTAGAGGTTTTAAAATTTGTTCTTTAACAACAACATCATGTTTGTCAATACCAGGTCGAACACCGACAATTCTTTTCTTATTAGCCAAAACTAACATAATTCTTTTTCAACTTTGATCGCTTCAGTAATTTCATCAGCTTTTTCGATATGAGACATTAAAATTGGTAAATAATTTTTTTACACCATCATCAACTTCTTTTTCCAATGTTTTTATTTTATCAGCAACTTCATTTGAACTCATGAAATTTGCAAGTTTGTTATCATATTCTTGCTTTAAAATCTTCAATCTCGACAGCAAACATATCTGAATCTGGAAGGGTTTTGTAATAAATTTTCTAACTTGTTATCAAACTCATTTCTCAAACTATCAAAATTCAAACTATTATCTACATTTTGAATAAATTTGTGTTCCAAATACGTCAAAAATATTTTTGTGAATCCATATTTATTAAGGCAATAATTTGTTAACAACTTCTTTAAAATCTTTACCAGTACTCAGTTTCATTCAAAACAAAAAACACATAAATGACCACAAATTGGGGGATCTTTATAGTCTTGAATTTGAGAATCGTTTATAATAAACGTTTGATTTTTTTTAAATATTGGATCAATTCTTTCGGTGGTTTGTCCTCAATTCTTCCATACGAATCAAAATAATATGCATTCTTATCATTTTTATAATAACAAATCCAATGTGTTCCACTTCCCATAATCGAGTCTAAATTCACAATTCCACATTCAAATTTCTTAACTTTTTCAGGTAATGTATCTCTCATGAAGATTCTCTAAAATGTTTAATATTTTTGCAGATTTCCTTCCAATTCCCCGAATGTTAAAGGTTTAAATTTTTTTTTCAATGTTTGATTTCACGTAATTCAAAGTTTTTTCATCTAATCCAGATCCTGTAACATCTTCCAACTCTTTATCTAACCAATTTAAATGTTTCGAACAATAGGAATCACATCCTTTTTTAACGATTGGAGCAGCTTTACGAACATAAGGAACAACATTTTTAACAACTGGAATATTTTCTCCAAAATCTAATAAATCTTTCAAAAGTCCACCATTTTTAAGTTCTTTCAACTGATTATAAGAAAATTCTATTCTGGTTCCTTTATTGTTTTTCTTATGTTTTTCGAGTTTATTGTATTGTCTATTTGTTAAAAATATCTTATCTTCGCCATTTTTTAGTTGATCTATTTTAAATTGAATACTAACGGGTATTTTTCTTCTTAAAAGCGGATTTTATTTTTTCTTTCTGATTTTTGCTGAAATTTACGTTCACCTCCATTTATATAGTTAAAATTTCAAGTTCTCTTCGATTCCCATTCCTAGTTTTCTCTTCAAAAAACATTGCTCCAGCTGTTGGAAGCGCAACAAATCTTTCACCTAAACTAGCATCTTTTGATAAAAATCTATCCATTGCCTTATCTTGCAAAACTTTTATCTGCGATATGTCTGGAATTTGTGTCTCTATGTTTTGCATAAAAAATATCGTGTTCCATAGCAGCTTGATCTAATTTATTTATACCAGGATCTCCTCTTTTTAGTCTTTTTTCGAGTTTTGTGCCAGGCCCCAGATACTGATAAGTTGGTACGTGTAATTTCAAAAGGTAAATTGTTGATAAAATCATTCAAAAGTCCACTACCCTCAATCATAGATGAACTTATTGCCGGCAAAACTCGTTTTAAATATTTAATTCCATCAGGTTTTTCAATCATTTCATCAAGTTTGTTCGAAATAAAATCTTTAATCGCTTTCTTTTCGTTCAAAAAATTGTTGTTTCCAGCCTTTTCTTCTTGAGCATAAATATAATTAATAATTCCATCGAGTTTTGTCAAAATCGTCGATATATCTGTATTCAATCTTATTATCACTGTATTTTCTCACACCTGATCCTTCGATTCTTTTTCCCAAATTGGTTTAATCAAATTGAGATTATTTTTTACCTTTACTTGACTTTGGTTTCTTAGTTGATGGATCATTATTTTTGTAAATTGAATCAGATTTCCATAAAATTTCAGTATACTTTTTCAAAGTCCTTCTTCAGAATATAAACCGTCTTTTGGAACATCAGTGCCTGTTAATAATCTCCATAAACCTTGAGTTTCCTTCATATGTTTTTTTTTTATTAATAATGATATCATTATGCTCAAAATTCACGGGCCAAATTTCCAATCATAAAACTTTTCTTTTTTTCTATCCCAATACAAACCAAATTTATCATCCTTTGCTCTAGGAAGAAATTTTTTACCAATTTCACCAATTATTATATCCGTTGTTCCAGGACTTATTGGTTCAACTATGGTAGAGTCTTCAATGATTCGAGGTCTAAATGGTGTTGAAGATGGTAATTTTGGCAATTCAAACTCAGATTCTGGAATCGAAATATCAGCAAATTGTCGTACAACTGGAACCAAATTCATCAAATTTTGATTATCGCTTAAAACATTTTCAATTTTTGCCCTCAACATTTTTTATTGCAGAAGTTACAGGTTGATTAATTTTTTGAATAAGTTCTTGTTCTTCTTCATCAATTCGAATCTGTTCTTTAAATTCTTTGATTAATTTCTTTTCTATTTGATCAAGTTTTTTGCTTCTTCAGAAGTTACGTTCGCCATTTATTTAGGAAAATTTTGAAACGTAAACGTGGAACGTGGAAACGTAAACACGAAACGTGAACACGGAACGTAAAAACGTGAACGTGGAACGTGGAAACGTGAACACGAAACGTGAAACACGAACGTGAAACGTAAAACACGAACGTGAAACATGAACGTGAAACATGAACGTGAACGTGGAACGTAAAAAAACCGAGAAAACACGAAACGTAAACGGTGAACGTAAAAACATGAAAACAACTAGATTATCACACGTTTATTATTGGAAAATTTATTCAAATATTTACCACTTTTAGCTTCAAAGTTAGATTAATAGTTAAAAAATCCGTAGTCTTCTTTCCAAATTTTTATCACATAACTCAATAAAGTGTGGTTAAAACTCATATCAGATCCCACATAATTGTTGTAAATCTTTCTCGAATAGTGATCGTCTTGCATTAAAAATACACAACATATTCAGGTTATTTCTTATAACTTGTTTATCAACCTTTGAAAAGCATTGGAAAGATAGATACAAGAGATATTTTTTGTGACGAGACATTACGAAATATTCCTTAATAACGTCCTGATTTTCCAAAATACAATCATCAAAAACGATTAACGAATTGGGTTTACATTCGCTTAACGGAACTATGTTTTTCCTCAGAAGCATTATAAAAATGTGATATTTTTTTGTTTAAGTTTTTCTCAATATTTTCAAATCTTTCTTTGTAATTTTTTATAGGCGTCTTGTTCTAAAGATTTACTAAATACGTACAAATTGGAATAAGGAATCAACCTATTGTAGATGAAATTCAATAATAAAGTTGTTTTTCCACATCCACTTGAAACCAACAATTAACAATCTGATTGGTTGATCTTTCTTATTTTCTTAAAACGTTTGAAGTTTTATCTGATCTTTTTGCTTTATAAAAATTTCTCCATTTAAAATAGAAGATTTTCATCTTGAAGCACACGCTTGCGAAAATGAAGCTGTTCAAGTTGACTTCAGAAAGCTCTAAATTAGTTTTTAAACTTTGGAACATCCTATACACTTAGAGGAAGAATCAAATTATTTTATCGGTTTAAGCGGTTTTTATTCTGACAATTTTGTAATAAATATTAGTGAAAGTTCTCCTTATTGTATAGGATTTAGTGAGCAGAACATAACAAAATATTATGGTTTTAAACAAAGGATATTATACTTTCGATCAAATTAAAAATTCCCTTAAAAATTATCTGAAAACATTCAAACAATCAGATAAATCTTTTAAACTTTTTGACGAAAACAAGTTTGAAATGCAAAAAAAATTATCTCTCTAATAAAATTCAAATAAAATCACCAGTAAGATAATGTTTTCAGCAATTATTGTAGATTTGTTAGGGGTTTGTTCAAGAAAACTATTGAGCCAAATCAGGTATATTTAGGAAATAAAACGCCAAAATTTAGACCGTTCGATGTAATTGAAGTGCACTTGCAATCTCGTTGAAACCTAGTTTTGAAAAATCATTACCGAACATTTACACAAAGAATCGGAAATTTTGTACACTTTTTTCCCAAATGTTGCTTATGGATCAAAAATCAGTGAAAAACCAAATGAAATCGATTATATTCCAATTAGAAAAAATATGAAAAGAATTCAAAAAAATCGTCTTAACTGTTCAAGACTCTGAGGGAAATTTATTAAATAATGAGAGTAAAACAACAATTTATTTAAGATTGAAAAAGGAATAAAAATGAGTTGATGATGATGACCAAAATTCAATATTTTTACTTAAAAAACAAGGGTCTATTCGAATGGCCCCTTAACAATCTTCATCCTGACACTGTTTTTATCAATGAATCTGGCCTTCATTCTCAAAATAAAAATTACTAGTTAAATTTCTTTTCTATCTAAATGGAGTTCAGTTGTAAGACCTACTCAATAATCAACTTAGATTTAAAAGCAAACATATCTTTACAATTGTTGGACGAAAAATAATGAATTTTGGTTTAAGGCTAAAGATGTTGCAGAAATATTGGAATTTAAAAATACGAGACAAGCTATCAAAGATCATGTTAAAGAAAAATACAAAAAAAGCTTTGAAAACATAGATTCTGACAAGGGTATCGAATCGCGACTCTTACAAAAAATTACATCCAGACACGATTTTCATCAATGAACCAGGCATATATTCTTTAATACTGAAATCTAAAATGAAGATTGCAGAAACGTTTCAAAATTGGGTTTTAGAAGAAGTTTTACCGAGTATTAGAAAATATGGCGAGTACAAACTTGAAAACGAAAATAAGCAGTTAAAAGATGAAATAAAACAGTTACAAATTAAAGATGAAATGAAATCATTGAAAATAGAGAATCAAGAATTGCGAATGGAATTAATGAAGAGAGATTATGGTATGTAAAGATTTTGATAAGAAAAAACACCATGTTTTTGTGTTAATTAAGAAGAATCACATGTGGGGAATATCCTTATTACGTTATCAGAGCTCAGAAACGAGAAATACCAAACCGATTAAAACATCTAAAAATAAATTATCCTGAATTAGAGATTTTTGTTCATTGATGACGAACCAAATTCTATAAATCTCTACAACCAAATGAAAGAATCTTTGAATATTTTATACAACGGAAATCATTTTACTACAAATATGGCAGAATCTCGACTGATTTATAGAATATCTAAATTACACGATGAAAATGTTTCTAAATTTTACTAAAAAACTCTCGATTTATTATATTTTGTTTGTAAATGTTTAGCATAACTAGGTAACCATTGTAAAATCTTTTTTTCATATTCACAAGGCGTTTCGTTTTTATAACTTTCGCTGAAAATTTTTTTGGCACAATCTTTGCAAAAAGCATCTTTTCTATCTTTACTATACTGCCAGTTATTAAATTCAGAAATATTTTTAATTTCTTTACAAAAGTAACACTTTTTCTCTTCTAAAGTTAATTTGTCCATTTTTATCATATAATTCCTTACAATAACAGTTCTTTTTCTATTCTCTTCTTGACACTTTGTACATTTCTTTTGAGACTCCATTTATATAGAACAAATTATTACACGATGAAAATGTTTAAACTCTTGAATTATGATATTTTGTTTTGTAAATGTTTTTTGATAATTATTTAACCATTAATTTTATAGTTCTTCCACATTCACATTGAGTATCTTCATAATATAATCTATGGTGATCTTCTTTACACAATCTTTACAATAGGAGTCTTTCTTATCTCTACTATAGTGATCACTATTTAAACTCTGAAATTTTTTTAGTTTCTTTACATTTAAGACATTCTTTATCTTCCAAAGTTAATTTTTCTATTTTATCATATAATTCTTTATGATATTCCCTTTCACAATCTTTGCAATTATAATGCATTCCATCTTTTCCTATTTTTATCTTTATAAAAATTCATTTAAATCTTTAAATTCTTTGCACTTTGTACATTTCTTTTGAGACTCCATTTATATATATAGAAAATTTATATTACAGTTTTGACTTCTTCAATTCATATTCATAAAACTTTCCGGTTATTTCTTCATTATTTAAATCTTTTATACTATAAGTTACAGGTCTGTGTTATTAATTTGATAAATCACAAAGATTCTCTTGACCAAATTGTTCTTATATTTGTTCGAAAAATGTTTGTTTTTTTACTAACAATTCTTACATGATCATTGACTTTTAAATTTAGTTTCGTGTGAATTTCAGGTGGAACATACCTTGAAAACCGACTCTAATAACTCTTTTTCTGCATCTTTATCTACGTCTTTAGGCTTCATTTTTGATTGTGCTATGAAAACAGTATCGTTATATTTCTTTACGATTTCTTGAAGAATATCGATCCATTTAAAGTTTTTTATTAATCTCAAAAATTACTTTCATTCTCTCATTTTGAGTTCTGTTATATCTCTCTACAATACTTGATTTCTCTTCGTTTTCAGTATGATAAATCTTAATGTTGTATTTCCTCAAAACATCGTTAAATCTTTATTTTTAAACTCTAAACCCTTAATCTGTATGAAGTAGGATTAGGAGGTTTGTGATTGATCCTTATGGCATCTTTTACTATATTTTCGAAAGCTTTTGAAATATCCTTGCCGTTTTTCTTTTGATAGCTCTTGACCAAGCATATTTTGAGAAGTATCAATAACATTTAACATATACTTAAATCCATCATTTTGATCTGAATAGTTTAGACATTATAACTATAATCTGCTGCCCATAAATCGTCAATTCCTAATGTTATAATTTTTCTCTTTTTAAAACTTTTTTCGTACTGGTGCATGAATTTCTCTAGCTTCAATCTCTATCTCATCTTTAGTCTTCAATTCTTGCTTAACAGGTTTTGGATTTGGATTCTTTATAAACTTATCTTGTTTGTCTTACATTTTGAACATTTTGCTGCAATTCTATACAATCCGTTTTGAGTTTGAACGATTTTTGAATCTATATTTTTCGTTTTCTTTTTACACTTGTGACAGTGAATTAAATCATCTTCCATTTACATATCAAAGTTTCCAAGTTTATTTAATTCGTCTAATATATCTGTTTTTAATAGCCATACGGTACTGTATCGATCTTATTTTCTAGGACAATTTCTCTTTATCATCTTTAGCGTTCAGTGCTAACTTGTTTATAGTGACGGTTGTACAACTCATGTTTATAACTTTTGATGACTGTCATCTCCCTAAATTTTCTTTATCTTCGAACAAACATCTCTTCAAGTTTTCGATATTTATTGTTTTTATTTTACAACGCTTCTCTTAATTCCTTTACACCTAACTTGGGGTTTTTATCTAGATATTTGTAACGAGTACATCTTAGACCTTAAACCACAAAATTCTTCTAAAACACTTCGCTATTTAACTCATCTTTGAATTTCCCTATTACCTTCTTATTTTTAGTAGTGAAACATTCATGATCTTTTGGATAATCACTTGTATCAAAGTCATCTATATTTTCTTTAATAATTTTAAAAGGATCTCGTTTTCAATTCTAGAAAATAACTGTCTGTATCCATGTAACACAGATTCAAATCTGGATCAAACTTCTTTAATTTGTTGTAATAAAACTCGTACATTAGCAATTTTGAGAGGTCGAGAACTGAAAATCCTATGTAAATCGGTTTGTTAAATTTAACCTTTTGTTTGTACATGTGACTCGCTATACAGTTTGTCGTCAAAGATGTTAAAGCATTTGAAATTTGTTTTTCTTAGCTTGTTTCATTGAAAATTCTTCATTTCCAAGCTTAATATCACATCTGTTTCTCACATTTTCCATAGATTTTCCAAAAACTGAGTTGTTCATCAGCTTATAAAAGTCCTTTCCAAAGTCGCTTGTAGCTTTGGTTCTCATGTTTGTGTTAAAATCAATGTATTCTTTTCATAAAAGGCTTCTGATCGAATGCAATAACTCTATTCACATGTTTCAAAATCATACCTTGTTCCAAATAGAACTTCAAATTTCTCGAATGAACAACGTATTCAGCTTTATCCAGTAGAGTTGTGCAAAGTTTGTTTTTATAAATGTTCTGGAGCAAGAGGTAAATCCTTGTGGATGTTCGTGTAAATTTGTTGGATATCCAAGATCGACTTCGAGAATATAGCCATAATCTTCGTCGCCAGTGAGTTCTAAAATTGTTTCTTGCCACTCTTCTTTTGTATACGTTTTTAGGATCCATCCACTTGATATCACTAAACGGCAGTTTTTGCATAAGACCATACCCATAAAGGTTGTTTGCATCGAGATAGAGTAAATAGTTTTCGGGCTTTGTCTTATCAAAATCTTTTAAATATTTGTTATTTGCTTTCACATATCGTTTAATACACTGAGAAATGCCCCCGCGAATGCCTTTTTCAATCATTAAATACATATCGTAATCGTGTATCAGTTGAAGCTCAATTTTCGTTAATTTTAACATAAGCATCCCATGCGAGACTTGGAGCTGTTAGATAGTGTGCCGGATCGAGTTTATAACAATTAAGGCAAATGTTTCTGAAAATTTTCGAATATATCAGCAAGCAATAAAACATCTTGGATATTGTACAAATCAGAGTAAATTTCCAAGATTTTTCTCTTTTAATTTGTTCCAAAACATTTAAGTAGTGTTGAAAATCTTTCTCAGATATGCTCTTCGTCTGTCAAAAGTGAATAGAAATCTTGAATTCTCAATTCTTCTGTGTAATCAAGTTTTTTAATACTATCGATAAATTCGTAAGGAAATATGCCTTTTCCAGATAGAATTTTAAAGATTTCTTCTTCGTCATTTGGCTGTCTTTCTATAATTTCATTCAGTCCATCCTGTAATAAAATGATTTGTATGTTTGAAGTCTTCTTTCTTTAAATTTTTCGCTAATTTTTTTCAATAGACGAGGCCATGAATCTAAATGTGTCCACGAAAGAGAATTTTATGAACTTTCTAGGTTTGTCACCATCAAACTCATACCCGTATCCAGAATTTACAGAATAATTTATATATCGTTCATCGGTGTTTGCAATCAAATCAACATTACCGTACTGTTTTGCTAATTCTTTTATGTACAAATGAGTATCGTAAATTTGACATATTGTGGCAGAAAACGGGAATATTCTGAGGAAATTTCAAATTTAAGATTGCAACATGCATGAGCTGCGCCTCGAAAACTTGCCGGTTAAATGACAATGATCTCTCACTTTTTATAACTCTTATCTTTCCAACTATCAGGAGTAAAACCATACTGAATTGACCCAACATCATAAGCAGACCATTCACAGATATGACAAACGTTTGAATTTTGATACGAAATTTCTTCTTCTTCTGTCAATTTCATAGGTTTCATGTTCTTAAATTTGAATAATTTATTTTTTCGCTATGTATTTTTAATTTATTGAGTTCTTCAAAACAATTTTGTCGGGACGTTTTTCAAATCTTCTTCATTTTTGGCACGATAACATATCGGTTTGTACATTGCGATTTGGTCCACATTCGACACTAAATATAGAGTAAAAACCATAAGGAATGTGCCTCTGAGTCTTGGTTTGTAGTCGATCTTTGTGGATTGTTCTTGCATGTCGGAATTTTTTCTAATATGCTCTCAAAGTCCATATAAATTACGTACGGATGGTTAAATTTCTTTTGATAAATTTAGTAATTTAGTTTGACCTGGAAATGGCATAATTGGCTTACAAACTTGATATTTCATTTTTTTACAAATTTCTAGATTTTTTAAATCTCCAGATTTTGTTAAATGGATTAACATCTTCTACACAAAAATTTTCTTTTTTTTTGTTATGTTTAGACATGCGAAGAAACAAGCTTATTTAAATCGGTTATCAAAACATAATGAGATTTATCATCATCTTGTTTAACATTAACATCAATCAATGTTTGTTTCAGCGTCATATTTTTCAGAAATTTGTAACGGAACAATGTTAATATTTTCATCAAAACTGTAGACATTGATAGACATTGTTGGATACTTATACTTGGAATTGTGTAGCTTCGTTTTTTCAAATAAATTTGTATATCTTTCAGAGACATTGGATACTCAAAACCTGAAAATATTTCGTCATTCACAAAATTTTTCGTATTGCTTTACACGTTCACAGTCTCTTTCTGGTTTTTCAATAGCACATCTTATTGAGTAAATAAAGCAAAAATCATCTCTATTTTTTATATTTATACAAGCTTTTTTATCTTTGATATTCTTTGGTAAATCGATGTATGATCCTGCATTCATCATTTCGTGTTTGTTAAGGCCAAAACTAGTTGTTTACAACTTTTAAATGTCCATCCGGAACCTTTATTTGGATTATTCGTTTGTTCTCGATGTGTTAATTTATTAAATTGCTTAGTAATAAAGTCGTTTACGTCAAAGATTTCGTCTGCTTTGATAGTAAAATACATTAGACATGTTTGCGGTTCACCATTCACTAAAGTTCGTTCGTATTCACATTCCAAAGAGAGATAGCCCTTCATATTTTTAACATTTTCTTGAAATTTCTCGATTAAACTTTTAATTCTGACCGCATAATTGAAAGATATTTGTAAATTGACATGGAATTGTCGTTCAAGTTTGTTAAAATGTATTGCTTGAAAAAGACCGTGTATTGAGGATAAAACTTCTACATCAATGATATTTTCGGATTTTACTTTAAGAGTTTTTAATCAATTTCTTCGATCATTTCAGACTTGGTTTTATCGTTAGTACCGATAGCCAACTTTTCAGCTATTGAATGAAGTTTTTTCATCATTAAATAGGTCGAGATTTTTCTTTTCAACTTTGAAATTTCTCTTTAATTCACGTAATTTTCTCAATATTAAACATGTTTTCGTGATCGGCAATTTTATTTTCTCTAGCCCATTGTCTTAAATAATTTAGTTCAATATTGTAAATTTGCTTGTTTTTTTCATGACTTTTAGAATTATAATGGCGATCATAGTTTTTTCTTTTAAAAATTTCTATTTTGCAGAACGGACATGATATTTTATCGCGCTCCATTTAGATAGAAAAATTTATTTAACTAAATGGTGCTTGTAAACCAACGATTGCGCCTCTCACGGCGTGATATCACTACGGATATGACGCAGGCGAAGCGATTATCGTGGTCGGTCTGTAGTAGCACACCTCGACTGTCATTAGATAATTTTACCTATTTTAAATATGCGTACATTTTGTTACTTGTAATTTTCAAATTATATTTTAAATTAATTTCTTAAATTTTTACTTCTCGATGGGCTGTTGTATTGTGTTTGCTGAGTATATATGTCCGCGAATTCGGTTTGGTCGGTTAGGAAGTTTACTTCTGAACTGTTTCAATGCGAGTGGCCATAGCGGAGAAACACCAAGTTCAGAAGTATTCAGATCGTATTCCGGAACCATTTTCTCTATCCGTATCTCGCTCTTCTCCTCTCTCTCTAGCCTGAATATAGATCCTAGCCTATAAACGGCAGAAGTGATCGTGTCATAGGCATAAAAAGAGAGGGAGAGAGAAAGAGACAGAGGGAGGAGAAAAGGTCGACCGAGAATGGTTTTGCACATTTTGACTTTGAATTTTTTCTATTTAAGAAAGAGTTAAATGATATTGGAGAATGTAAGTTTTAAAGAGTATAAGAAGTTAAATGAATTAGAAGAAAAAAAGAAGTACAAAATCATGAAAGATAAATTCGGGTTTACAATAATTGCCGAGTTGGAAGATTGTAAAAGTACACTTGCCGAACAGATTTTTGACTGTTTTTGGATGAGAAAAAAGATTAAAGAATTAAACAAAAAATGAAAAATTACACTTGATTGTTACTGGAAAGGAAGACTATAAAAGATAAAGAAATTATAACAATTAACTTTGTAGAATAAAGTCTTAACTCTAAAACTTGCAGTCCCTCCCCACGTCATAGTACTGTTTTGATAACCATAGTTGGTGTCTTTCTTCATAGGAATCACATGGAATATTATCTACAGTAATACCTTTTGTTTCACGCAAAATGTGGCTATATTCTATAAGAAAAATTCTATAATGCTCTTTAATGAATTGTGTTGATAAATCTTGATACTTACAAAAATTCCTAAGAAATTCATCAATCTTGATTATCTTGAAAGGACGTAATAATATGGGAAAAATGTCATAAAAAAACGATGAAAACTCTCTGTTGTTTATTTTTTTACTTTCTTTTCAATATCTTTCGTAATTATATTAAATATGTAATCCCTTACTTTTTTAGTTTTTTGCCGATAGTAAAACACTCCATTAGACGTTTTTTCTGCAAAAGACTCTACAAGTTCTTTTAATTCTGTTTCATTTAAAGACGGTATCAACTGTTGTTGAGAATAAACCGGCAATTCACTGAATTCATCTTTGTTGCACTGTTTTTAATGCTAGAAACTGAAGAGAGCTTGGTGAGTTCATGTTGTTTATATAGTAGAAAAGTTTTTTTATTAAAGTATGTTTTTAGTAAAAATGTTTTAAATTGATTAAATTTTATTAAGATTTCGAAGATTTTTCCTTTATTCGTAGCAGATTTGACAACATTTTACAAAGCACAGCTTAAGAAAGTAGAAGCAAAACAGCTGTAGATTTTGGTTAATTTTTCATTCCACAGAGTAGATAGTAATGTACCGATCGCTTTTGGAGACGACGAACGACTGTAGATTCGGTTAATTTTTCATTGAGATTTGCTGTGTTATTTCTCAGCTTCCTTTATGGTACATTGAACAGTATTTAGATTGCTTTTCGGTCGGCTCGAAATTGCGCCAGGAACCCCCATATTACTATCTACTTATATATATACATAAAATTGTTTTAGTAGTAAATCTTCAACAATCTTTTTTTCTTTCTCTCCATTTGAAGTTTACGAATGAATATTGTACCAATCATATTCTGAACTGTTGATTATTTCTGCTCTTCTAACTTTATTAAGGCATTAACACAAATAAAAAAAAATATTAACTTATTAAAAGTTACATTTATATTTTCACACAAAATTATAAAACTATTTTTTTTACTAGTAAATCTTCCACAATCTTTTTATTTACTCTCAATTACAAGTTTATGAAAAGTTGTAACCGGTCTCAAATCTTCATCCTTAGAGCTGGCTGCTACTTGAAACTTGAGAGTCTTGTACGCAGTTGTTTGTATCCGTTGGACGTGAAACCTGTGCTTTGTAATATTTTGAATCACCCCACGTCCAAGTCGAAGATGAAACGAAAGAGCTCTGAATTCGTTCACCTTCACGTCTCTCATAGAATATTTGATACCTATTTCTCAAAACTCTTAAATTGTAAGCTTTTCTTTGTTCTTCTGACATTTTAATGTTTTTCTCCGCCAAAGTGGGCTGAAAGTAAACAATAATATGACCTAGAGGTCAAGAATGCGCGATACGAACCGGCGCGTGCCGATAACGAAACGTAAACAATAGTAGCGACTTCGTGGGTCAGATAAGAATTATCTAATTGTTATTTAATTGGGGTCAATTGCTTTTTAATTGGGGTCAAAGTTATCTGGCACGTGCTTATCTTAAAATATGCGGAAATGTCAAAGGTTATCACTGATAAGGACCTCCCGCAGAGAGATAACAGGGGTCAAAGGTTCTGTCCCAGAACCTACATTTTATTACTACTTAAATCTATCTATTCAGAACTGAAAGGTACTATTCAGAATAGTCTTATACTACTATTGTATAAACTCGTGGACTCGTAACAAACCAGGAAATTATCTTTTGTCTATTTTGGAGGAATAAATTATTTCGCTCAGGTCTTTTCATGAATCAATCTGAAAAAAAGTAAGTTAAAATTACATATAAATGTAATAAAATGAATTTTTGTTGAAGGCAAAACGAAGGTATACACCATCCTGGTGGATGATGATCCTCTGAAAGAAACTGTTTTCACCTAATTGCTAGGAATGTACCTTGATCAATGCCGGACAGTCATATCAAAAGTATCTGCTCAGGACTTGCTTCAAGCACTTATACCCTTTACAGTCCACTTAGACATTGTCCATCCTACATTACTAGGATAGTTTACGCCCTGTATCCCCATAACGACCCTCAAAAAAAGTTCCTTAAGACCCTGAACCTAGTCTCTTATCTCAATTTTTTGTTCTTCATCTGTATTTTCCGTTCTTTATGTCTATCAGTAATTTTTCCGATGACTTAAAACTAGTAGTGCAATCTTCTCCAGTCCTCAACTACTACCACATCTCTCACTTACAGACGTCGTTGTCTCTTTGCGGAATGCGTCAGCATCCGTGGCTTGCGTCTTGTTCCTCTACCTTATCCGACTTTCCGCTAACCATACGTCCCGGTCACTCGACTGGCGTTACCTTCTAGAGAGCTGAGAACTAAAGAAATCCACGCAGAATCCCGTCTACATTTCTTCTTAGTGTTTGCGCCAATCGAAATTCCTCGCTTTCTCTCGCTACAATCATGTACGCAATCCTATCCACACTCTGACAGTGCTCAAGTGGATTACGCACTTCCTCACCTACTCTCGCTACAATCATGTACGCAATCCTATCCACACTCTGACAGTGCTCAAGTGGATTACGCACTTCCTCACCTACTCTCGCTACAATCATGGACGCAATCCTATCCACACCCTGACAGTGCTCAAGTGGATTACGCACTTCCTCACCTAATCTCGCTACAATCATGTACTCAACCCTATCCACACCCTGACAGTGCTCAAGTGGATTACGCACTTCCTCACCTAATCTCGCTATATCTACGCAGAGTTCTGTCCGCATCCTTTCTACTCGTAGTTAACTGTACATCAGTGTAATAGAGTAAGGTTCAGTCATTGAAAACTTTGTATACAGACAATAAGCAAACTGCCTACTCTCCTTACAAAAGGGTCCAAGACTTTAACTTCATTAGGCAACATTTAGAATTATAGAAACATTGGACAGAAAAGAGTCCAACGAAGAGTTTAAAAGGAAGCATGGGTTACTAAAATGTCCTTGTACATTTGTCTTTGGCAGAATATACCTTTACGATACAAGAGGCAGCGACGACTACCGTGGCAAATTATAACGCGTGGTATCATTTGAGCATTTACCATCGCAGATTAGAGTTAGGTTGTACTATAAGCTCCCCGAGGATATCAAAGAATTAATCAAAATAAATTCAAAGCTCGTCTGAAAAACGCGTTTTATTCTGTGAGAAAGTTAATGGAGAAGTGCTGGGGTAGATAAAACTAAAACTCAATAGTTGCCATGTATGAACAGAGGAGGGGAAGGGTAAAGTACGGGAATAGATTAGAATTATTGTATATTTAATCGATCATGTATAAGCAATCAGATAGTATTTGTTATTAATGCACATTTAGGCTAATATGACATAACTTTTGATATAAAACTATTAATTAATGTTACTGGTAATTGTCAAGCAATCATGCCTGAGATGATTTAATCCAAATAACCTAGCACTTGCAGGACCTGGACACCTACGCGTTAAATAAATATTGTTGAGATATTCACTTTAGGCTACATATCGATAAGAATATTTTATTATGAGCGACTAAAAGAATGTTACTACAACACTGACACAATATAGTTTGCATAATGTTAAATAATGAAAGGTATGTATATTTACAAATCTACAAAAAATGAGCCTTTGCACATGTATATTTACCAATATAGCGTTTGGTTTCATTACAAAACTATAGTCGCCTCACCATAAAGTCTGTTTCCTCTCTCTACGTCAAAATTTGTTCGTTTGTGTTAAATTTTCCAAAAAAAACTATATAACAGAGTCAAATAATAAGAATTTACATTTTTTATTATTAGAAAGGGCCTGTTATTGTCTAAATCAAGTAGTTATAATGAAACATGTAAGGGAACAGCTCGCAGTATATAACGTAAATTGGCGTAGCGAGAATCGTGGTATCATCGCAAAACTAGTTAAGGTCAATTGTCGTCCTAGATTAAGGGATTAAAATTAAACAGCTCGGAAATAGCTCTCCGTATATAACGTATTATGTTGCCCTAATTGAGTATGGTCAGTTATTGTCGCAATTAAAGTGATTAAAATGGAACAAGGGGAATACCTCTCCACAATACCTGTTATGACGTCTGCCTCACTCGTTCTAGTATCACAAAGCAGCGATAAGGTCAGATATGGCTAAACCTTTAATAATATTTCATCAATTCATTAATTTGCATCTGCTAATTAAACTTCGTAATGAAATGCTCTACTAAAAGTAACCTATATATCACTATTCTTATAAATCTTTATATAAGTCTTCTGTTTTAGAGTTATTACACTTAGAAAAATTAGTATCACGGCCGTTTTTCTGGAAAAAGTTTTAAAATAATAAAAAGAGGTCTCACTATAACTTTAATACTACAGTTTGATTTAATTTAAATATATCATTGGTTTCTAAACACACATATATTTAAACTAAGCAAGATAGGAGTATATTTAATACTCGATATTACTTTTCTATCTTACCTTACAAATCAAATAGTGGCGGGCATGATACATTTGGACAGCCTGTATACTGGTAATAGTATAATATATATAATTGTATTTTACTAGAGTAATATTAAATACTATTATTTCGAATAGTTTGGTTTGTATTTGTTCTCTCTACTTAAATTAATCAATAAGCTAGGTTGAATTGCACTATGGATCAAGTGACTGCGCCATTAGCAGATGGGGCAATCACACCCGAGGTCACGTGACAGAGTGATCGGCATAGCGTCCCCAGGCCGGCTACTGAGTGGGTCCGAGTCTTCCAAAATGAACTGGCTCTCACCGTGGTACAGAGGAAGTCACTTGAGGAAGTATCTTCCCCCCCCCCCCTTATGCGAATGACTTTTGTGAAGTGGAAGCGGCATCACCAACCACCCATGGAAACCGAGTCGCCTCCATAAGAGCCCAACGGAGGATGCGATGTGTCAGCCCAACCGTGCAGCGTGTGTGCGAGGAGGAAAATCACGTCGTCAAGTCGGCATCAATCCTACCACTCCTCTTTATCCTTTGTTCATTTGTCTCCTTTTTAACGTTGCAATTTTTATCAGAGCTCGTATCTATTGTATTTTAATTTACCTACAATTTCTCAGTAACGTTCAGTTAGTATGTAACTCTCAGTACGTACCTATATATTGAGATTATTAAAGTGCTTTTTATTGGTTGTGAAGTATGGAGGTTTTTTGCGTGTTTGTAATCATGGTACTTACTCAGATCATTGTACCAATTTCACAATTATAAAAATAGTTTCAAAACTAAATGTAATAAAATAACTATCAATAACATAACGTAATTAACTGTCACAGTGATTTGCTACTAGAAAGTAAACGTAGAAAGTCTTGCGATCGAAGCTTCAAGTTTTTTTAGAGTATAGGAAAATACTTACATTAACAATTTGTCTGAAGGTAATATACTGGAAATTAGTCCAGTTATTATTGTGCGATAGCGTGTATTGGTAGGCAAGCCCATACTCTTCTGAAGTGATATAATTAACAAAATTGTGTTAAGAAAAGAACGGTAACTTCAGCAGATGTCGGTATTCCTAGTCCCGGAAAACTCGTGATATAATTAACAAAATTGTGTTAAGAAAAGAACGGTAACTACAGCAGATGTCGGTATTCCTAGTCCCGGAAAACGCGTGATATAATTTAAAAAATTGTGTTAAGAAAAGAACGGTAACTACAGCAGATGTCGGTATTCCTAGTCCCGGGAAACTCGTGATATAATTAACAAAATTGTGTTAAGAAAAGAACGGTAACTACAGCAGATGTCGGTATTCCTAGTCCCGGAAAACTCGTCTATGCAATGTTATCAGGCAAAGATCTTAATATGAGTCGTATTGCACAATCTCTTCCTAATTTTTTTGGTGCTATTTTAGCTTCCTTCATTTAAAAAATTCAATATCACTCATGCTAAAAATATGTTTTTAGTAACGAAATCGACAGTTTCTATAGCAGTTTTATATTCTATCTATCAGGTCTTTTGATAAAAAATAACAATGAATGATACAAACCAAGGCAATGAGCATCTCTTGCAAACGAAAAGGTTGTAAGAATGTTTATCACGTTTTCTGTAACTTGCTTAAAATATAAAATAAATGTAACAATAATTGTTTAGATAGAATTTATTTCATTATTACAAATTTAATTAAAAACCATTCCTCGATATATTAACGTTTCCATAAAGTACAATAAATTGAAATAGAACACCTAGTGTAAATTATATTCTATGTAAATTAAAATAACATAACCATATTTATATATATATATATATATATATATATATATATCTTATATATATAAAAATCTTGAGTCACGATGTATGTTGCCAATAAACTCCAAAACGACTGAACCAATTTCAATCAAATTTCACATGTATCCGTAATTTAGTCTAACTTAGAAGATAGGATAGTTATTATCTGAATTATTCGCTTATGTCGTGAATATAAACGAATAAAATGAAGAAAAGTTTTCAAAGCGCCTGCACATTATAACCTGCAATTACGAGATAGATACGTATATTAAACAGTGAAACACTATTTGAAGGCGAAGTTATGATGTATAATTGTCTAAACTAAATTTTTGGTTGAACTTAAAGGTTGAGTGGTAGACCACTTTGTAATAAAATACATTATGCATGTACAATACATTTTTGACATATTTTATTGATCGTGACATCAAGGTAAAATCTACATCGGGGTTGGAAATATAATTGACTTCAACCAGAAATGCTCATACGCGGGCAAAACTTACGAAAAGCGTGCGAAGCCGCGGGAAACAGCTTATTATATATATATATATATATATATATATATATATATATTACTTGATATTAGGCCTTACATCAAGAAACCGAGGGAAAGTAAATGACAAGACCTTTAATAAGATCAAGTGGGTGTCGTAACAGAAAGGATATAAAATTAAGAAACTCTGGGTACTGAAAAGACTCTCTGATTGCCCCCTTTGTACTTCTTTCCTGTGAGGCATCATCTTGGGTTGAGGAATCAGCACATTCGTGCCAACGACACCAGTATTCTGTGCAGGATTTTCTGTGCGTGCATATTTACTGAGAAAACATCACTGTATATTGAATTTGTCTACCAGTTCCAACTCCCAAACACAAACAGTAACACCTAGACATTACCAATAAAAGGATCGTTATAATGGATAGTTTATTCTGTTCTGTCATTATTACAAAATTCTCATTCTTAATTAAACTCATAAGTGCCTGAATAAATAGTTAAAAAGTATTTAAAAATACTTTTATTACTCATATTACTTTACAGTCTGTCTACAAAATTTGACTAAATGTTTCGTAACTACATTATCTTACACACTGATATTGATTTACTTATTCAAATAACAATAAAGAAAATTAAAATCTATTCGTTTTGGTATCTACTGTATTATTAACGCTCATTCACAAATAAAGACCAAGTTCTACTGTCGTGTGCGCTCATCTGAATCTCATCTCTCATACGATTCAATGCAATTTTAAAATTTACCACGCTTATTTATAGATTACTATCGCTGAGTGGAGGAATAGAGTAGAAATACGTCCTACATAAACGGATATGTCTTTTTGTCTTTGTGCCCCCGAATATTACAATAATACAATAATGCAATACCCTGCAATAAAAAACAGAGGAGGTCATGGCGAACTAAAAGAGGTTCTCGAGAGTCCTCGTTTCTCCTCTACTGACCAGATACAACCTCCCTCTCGCCAGCCACATCCACGAGTCCGCTCTACTGACCAGATACGACCTGTCTTTCGCCAGCCACATCCACGAGTCCACTCTACTGACCAGATACGACCTGCCTCTCGCCAGCCACATCCACGAGTCCACTCTACTGACCAGATACGACCTGCCTCTCGCCAGCCACATCCACGAGGCGGCTCTAATGACCAATTACGACCTGCCACTCGCCAGCCACATCCACGAGGCCGCTCTACTGACCAGATACGACCTGCCACTCGCCAGCCACATCCACGAGTCCGCTCTACTGACCAGGTATGACCTGTCTCTCGCCAGCTACATCCACGAGTCCGCTCTACTGACCAGGTATGACCTATCTCTCGCCAGCTACATCCACGAGTCCGCTCTACTGACCAGATACGACCTGTCTTTCGCCAGCCACGTCCACGAGTCCACTCTACTGACCAGATACGACCTGCCTCTCGCCAGCCACATCCACGAGGCCGCTCTAATGACCAGATACGACTTGCCTCTCGCCAGCCACATCCACGAGGCCGCTCTAATGACCAGATACGATCTGCCACTCGCCAGCCACATCAACGAGGCCGCTCTACTGACCAGATACGACCTGCCACTCGCCAGCCACATCCACGAGTCCGCTCTACTGACTAGATACGACCTGCCTCTCGCCAGCCACATCTACGAGGCCGCTCTACTGATCCACAACTATATTGACAAGATTTACGGCCGAAATGAGGGTTTCGAGTTGTTGGATTTGAGCGACCTCAGCAGAGAGCACTCCCGACTCACCCCCGCAGTGTCACCTTGAGACCACCGAGATCGGCCTCCGTACACCATGAGAGCTACGCGCGGGCTGTTACCAACGGATTTCCTTGACGAGCTTCCTGCCCGAAATCCTCTTTACTTGATTCACGGACAAAGGCATACTAATCTCTTCGTTTAGGAAACCTGCTTCCCATCAAAGAACCGAAACAAAACTGACCCATTAAAAATTAGAAATTTCTAAACAAATGATACTGCTTCATCAAAACCAACAAATAGTTACATGCAAACTTGACCAACTTCAACTTACTTGTGACGATTCAAAACTGATGTTCATGTTGTTACCCAAAACAGGAAATAACATCGGCCTGTGCAAACTTGAATATTTCTAACTGGCTTCTGCATTCTGCTAACATTCTTCCAATGGTGGAGGTATGGCAATCTTCCTCAAACACAATTTCATCTTTCCACCATTTTGTGTCAAAGAAAATCTAGAAAGATTTCGAAGCTGTCGGAATAAAAATTCAAACTTACAACTTAACATCGCTTTCTTCTGTGTGAAAATTGTGAAGAAATTTTCTTTTACAAACTCGAAACTTAAGTGACAGATCTGACAAAAACCGTAAAATATTCGTCTTGATGGGTGACCTCAACATCAACACTTTGAAGCACAACCATCATGAATGAAACAGGCGCACGAACTTTTAAGGCCATTTAGCCTTCAGTTCATTTCATTTATTTATTTCCAAACAATTCATGAATACAATTGACTTACAAAATGGTAAAACGAAAATTGGAATAATACCTGCAGAGACTCCACGTCTGTGTGCAGGATTAGAGTTCTTAAGTCAGTCCAGCAGCACTAATAACCTTATTTATTTGAACTGTGTTAGCTTACATTAACATTAAATAAATGAACTTCTAAATGTGATATAATTTTAAACTAAAACATTGTATACATCCTGCATAAATATTTTTAAAAAAAGTAAACACGACATTCTACAATATTCTATTAATTAATAAAGCTAAAGAGAGTTAATCCAAGAACTAAGAGAAAGTTACATACGTTACTGTCAGAATAAACGGAGCTAGTCAAGCCAATCGTATATTATGTTGCAGAATAGGTGCAAGGAAGCGCGTTACTTGTTGGTTTTGTGCGTGTGTGTATGTGTGTGTGTGTGTGTGTGTGTGTATGTGTGTGTGTGTGTGTGTGTGTGTGTGTGTGTGTGTATGTGTGTGTGCGTGCGTGCGTGCGCGCGCGTGTGTGTGTATTTGTGTGTGTAAGTTCTTGTGGTGGAGTGATCGAACGTGTGTGCAATTTACCATTATGTGTATGGCGACTGAATGAGCGCCTCCGCCGCCGCCCAGCCCAGGCCGAGCAACCACTCGCCCACCCTTGGCTTGTATGCAGCAGCACCACCACCCTCGGCCTGCAGTACATCAGTTGGGAGATTCCTATAAACTTAGTGAGCTAAATAAAACGAATTATTAATTTCCAAAGTGTGTGCCGGTCTGGGAATATCAAATCCAAAATTTACTCTATTTCTTGTTAAGTATGTATGGGAACTTTCTTGGAACATTGTATTTTTATTATTGCGAATATATATTAATAGGGACTTAATAAAAATCTGTCTAAAATTTAGAACAGGAAACCGCTCGAATAACAATTCAGTAGGATATCTTCTGTTTTTCATAAGGATAACTTTCATTATGATCTCTGAGCAACCGCCAGCGGCTCGAGAGTAGACGAAGAGGCCGCCCCCCACGCCAGAATGCCGTACTGCAGCGTCGACTGTACATAGGAGAAGTAAACCTCCCTACACTGACCAGCAGACAGCACCTGCGCCAGCTGCATGAATGCATAAATCATGGTTCGAAGCTTCTTTTTCACATACTGGACGTGTGGAACCCAACTTAGCTTCCGATCGATAATTACTCCCAAGTACTTGTATTGTTCCACACGCTCAATAGTGCCACAGCCTCAGGCTATCGCGCGGTGGTCACCGCAGGAGTGCATCCTCAGTTGCCTCGGTCCTGGATCGTTCTTCATGAAAATCGGTAGGTGTTTTGTTTTGTCAACGTTTACGCTCAGCACACTGTGGTCAAACCAATTCTTAATTCTCATGAGATCCAAGGACGCGTGGTCATATGCCTCCCCCTAAGTGTTAATAGTTGAAACTAAGGCCGTATCGTCCTCAAATAGAAATAATTTCCATTTAAAATCAATTTTGACAATGTTGTTTATGTAAACACTAAACAGAAGTGGTCCTAAGGTACTTCCTTGAACTACACCATAGCTTACATGTATGGTGTCGCTATTAATGTTGCTGATAGAAACCATTTGGGTTCTGTTGTTAAAGTAACTGTTAAACCAATTAAGAGCGTTGTTTTTCTAATGAGATTTGTTCTATTAACGGAATCTAAAGCCTTAGCTAAGTCTAGGAATGTCACTATAACATGTTTTTTTTTCTCCAATTTTATGTGAAATTAATTTAGTAACGTCAATTAAAGCATCGGATGTACTTTTTTCTTCTCTAAAACCATACTGTTCTTTAGCTACAATGTGAAATTGCTTTAGGTAACTCGCTAACTGAATTTTTACACATTTCTCGAGAATCTTATATATTGATGTCAAGAGTGAAATTGATCTATAATTACTGTGTTGTGATTTCTGGCCAGACTTATATATAGGAATGACTTTAGCAATCTTAAAAGCGTTAGGAAATTTTCCGGATCGTATACTTAAATTTATTACGTGGAGAAGAGGCTGTGCCAATATGCAAAGATTGCTTTTAATTAAATTTGTTGGAATTGCATCCCAACCAGGAGCCGACCGCGCTCTTAAAGAATTTACGACCCTGAAAAGTTCTTGTTGAGTGACAGGCCTCAGTTCAAACACGGCATTCAAAGCGTGGTCAGCGTCCTCGACCTCAGAAGGCCCACTGGGGTTGAGCTTGCCCGCCAACCGCGACCCCACTGAGGCAAAATAAACATCAAATTCGTCACATATGGTTTTCACATCTTGAGGTGTGGTAGGGCCGCCGTGCGCACAAAAAGCTTAAATCGGGAACCGTTCCTTTCCCCCGTGGCTTCCCGCAACCCCTCACCACAGCCCAAAACTTCCTAGCGTCACCGGCAGTTTCCACCATTTTATTTTGATAAAAATTGTATTTAGCCCGTTTAATAGTTGCGTGGATAGTGTTTCGGTAACTTAAATATCTATTACGCAAATTAACGTTTAAAGGTTCCTTATTCAATTTAGTATGAAATTGATCCCTACGCCTGATTGATTTAATGATTCCTAAAGTTATCCACGGTTTCACTTTTTTAAATTTGGATGTGATTTTGATTTTTTTTCGTGTATATTTCTATCAGCTCCCGTAAACTTTCCATAAATCCCTCAGTAGCAGAATCTAAATCTTCATTGTCTGTGATATGATTCCACTTTTTATCTTTTAAGATCCGCCAATTTTTTGCCAGTCTGTTTTAAAGTAGAATGTTTCTGGGCTGTGGGAATTATATTTTTTATTATTTAGGCCAATCTGCATAATTAATAAACTGTGGTCGGTGATCGCAGTGTTTATTACATATGAACTTGCCACCGTGCAACTGGCAAACTTTATAAAAAAGTGATAAATGCAAGTTTGACTACTACTCGGCCGCGTCACCTGATTCACTGCTGCAACAAAACCTTTGTCATACAAGACGTCGAGATATCGTTCTTCTACGGAATTGTGGTTGGTATTTAGAATGTCGCAATTAATGTCGCCAGCAAGAATGAAAAGCTGGTTGTTGCTTGCAGTGTCAGTAAAGTGACGACTAATTGCCTCAGTGAAGCGGGTAAGACTGGAGTTGGGGCTCCGATACATACATGGCAAGGAGCTCGCACGGCGTTTTTTTTTTCTTTAAAGGCTATGACTTTGTCATTTAGCCCCGTTGTTCACTGAGTTTTTACAATAAAAAATTTCTTCTGTGGTTGAAGGTCATTCTTTGTACATCTGAAACCATTACATTTAAATATTAGTTACATAAATGTATGTTCATGTTAGAGTATAATATTAGTAAAAGTGGGATGTAGGGAAGTTAAAGGTATGATAGAGGTTAAAAGGAGTCTTCTCGTCATGGGTCTATATGACATTTCTAACCCGAAAGGGGACGACCACGGATGAAGAATCCCGGTGAATAGGTATACATAAATGTTCTTGTGTTTTATAAATGTTTTTGTATTATGTTCAAAAAGTCGCATAATTTTCTGTAAATATCTGTGTTGTTAGTTTGCAAAATGTCTTTGACTGGATGTGTTTTATCTTGAAATGTCTGTTTTATTTTATTTAATTCTACTCTAGCATGTTCATATTGGGGACAATCTATGATGATATGATCTATTGTTTCCTCAGTTCCCATGTTGCATTTAAGGCAGAGGGGTGTAAAATATTTCTTTATTTTGTATAATTTACTGTTGATGTTAGCATGTCCAAATCTCATTCTATTAATATTTACTATGTCATTTCTTTTCCATTTTATGTGTTTAAACCATGGGTTGGGCTTAGTGATGTCTAAAATGTGTTTGTACCAAATGGCTTTGTTTGTTGATATTAGTTGATTATTTACTTTTTCTTTGTAATATCTCTTTCTGAGATTTTTAAAATCTTCATGGGGAATAAATGAATTTTTTAGCTCTATTCCTTCTATAACTGCCCTTTTTGCTAATTTATCAACATGTTCATTATGGTTTATGCCACTATGACCTGGAACCCACATAATATTTATATTTTTGCCTTCTGATAGTACTGTTTTGAAAATGTCAAGTACTAATCCGTCTGTTCTTTTGCCCCCGTTCACCGCGTCTATTGCTCGAACAGATGATAGTGAGTCAGTGCAAACTATGATATTATTTTCGTCTATTTCATTAATAAACTGCAATGCTTTATATATTGCAAGCATTTCTGCGTTGTACGAGGAAAATGTGCTGTTAATTTTGTACATTTTTGCTATGCCGTGTTGAGGTATATAGAAGGCAATGCCCACGCCTCTTGTAGTCTTTGATGCATCCGTAAATACTTGTAAACAATGGCCAAATTTTAGGTTAAGCATTTCATTGACCAATTGTCTCAGATAGGTTATGTTTGTTTCCTTTTTACTTTGATTATAATTTTCTAAGGTTGAGATACATTTAACTATGTTGTCTGTCATAAATAAGGGCAAGTCAAAATCCCAATATGTTGTGTTGTTGTCCATAGTGTGTATATTAGGGTTATATTGTTCTATATTGTTGTAAGAATTTATATACAGTGGTTGTTTCTTATGTATCCAGTATTGTGAATGAGTGCAGAGTAGATTTAGATAACTAATGCTGTTGAAAGTAGGATGGTTTTTTTCTGTGACAATCTTGTATACAAGTCTATCCGTAAGCATTTGTCTTCTTAAGTTTAATGGCATGAGGGAGGATTCGATTTCTAGTACAACAATTGGTGTAGATGTAAAAGCACCCAATGAAATTCTCATAGCCTGATTTTGTATAAAATTGAGTTTTTTCAATTCACTATAAGGTAGGTTACCATAAATGAAACAACAGTAGTCTAGTTTGGACCTTATTAAACTTTTGTATATTTGTAGGGCAAAATCTGGGTGTGCACCGTATCTACCACATGTTATTGATTTAATTATATTTAGGTCTTTTAAAACACTGTTTGAATACATTGTTTAATTTGGGGTTTAAAAGTAAAAGCTTTATCCACTATAATGCCTAGTATCCTTAGATTGTCTACAATGGGCACTTTTTCGTTGTGAATAAGGAAAGGCGTTCTCAATTCATTGTTTCTTTTTCTGGAAATTATTATGGTGTTACTTTTACTAGCATTAAATTCATGGCCAATTCTTTCAAAGTTAGTACACATGTTATTTAGGGTGCATTGCATTATTTCATGTAATATATCATTATTCTTACTGCAAGAATATATTACAATATCATCTGCGTATTGTAAGCACTTTACATTTCTTTCAATTGTACATTGTATGTCCGCTACATAAATAGAAAATAATAGAGGACTCAACACGCTTCCTTGGGGTAAGCCCCTACATGTTTGTCTTGTAAAATTGGCTTTTGGCGTAATCATCTGTATTTGTCTATCCATCAGCCATTTCTGACAGTACGTCACAAATCTTCTTGGAATCCCAACTTTGTTCATTTTGTTTAATAATGTTGGTATATAAACTTTGTCATAGGCATTAGATATATCTAACGATGTTACAACTATATTTTCGTTATGTGACAAAGCTATGTTAATGTCGCATATAAGGTTAAGAATGTAATCGCTACAGCCTCGTTTTTTTCTAAAACCATATTGGAAACTGGGTATAATGTTGTGCTTTTCAACTAACCATTCTAGTCTGTTTTTTACCATAGTATTAAATATTTTCATCATGCAAGGTATGAGTGATATTGGTCTGTATGAAGTGGATAAATGTTTTTCTTTATTTGGTTTTAACAGGGCTATTACTTTAAATTTTTTCCATACCTCTGGGATGTTACATTGTTCATTCCAAATCATATTGTATATATTAAGTAAATATTTTAACGCTATTAAAGGCATATGTCTTAACATGCTATATGTAATGCCATCTGGTCCTGGGGCCGTATCTTTATTTTTGGAATTTATAGCTATTTGTAATTCTTTAATAGTAAAGTTCACTTCCAGATTATTATTTTGGTTTGTATTCCATTTTATTTTGGGCTTAAGTTTGGTTTCATGCGGGACATAGTCTTGTATTCTATTTTTCATAAAACTATTACATAGTTCCTCATTATATTGTATATCTGACATGTTAATAGCAAGTTTATTGTTACTTTTTAGTTTTTTAATTATTTGCCATGTATAAGATGTGGTATTTTTTTCACTAATTAAATTACATATGTTTTGCCATGCAGTTTGTTTTGCTAATCTAATTGTTTCTCTGGTGGTATACTGGGCATGTTGATAATTTTGAAAATTCAGTGGTGTCATGTTGTGTTTGAAATTAGAAAATTTTAATCTTCTGTGAGCGACAGCCCGGGAACAGTCTTCATTCCACCAAGGTTTTGGTGAGGACTTTCCACTCTTTATTTTAAATTTGGGAATGGCTAAATTAGCTGCATCTTCTAAAATGTTATATAAATTTTCAATACAAGGGTCTTGTACATTTTCTAACACTTCTTTAAATTGTTTTTGAATAACTTCAGTATATAGTTCCCAATTGGCTTTTTTCATATTTCTTTTATTATTTGTTACCCAAGTGTAGTGGGGGTTTTCGGTTACGATAGCTGAAGTTTGAAATGTTATAAAAATTGGTAAATGGTTGCTTCCTACAGAATCTGTTCCAACTTCCCAGTTTTTGAGAAGTGCATGTAATTTAGGTGATGCAAATGTTAAGTCAATAGTCGAAGACTGTTGATTTATAGTGGGAATTGTTGTATGTAAATTATTATTTAATAAAATAAATGCTGAGTTTGAATATGCATTGAAGATATCATTACCCCTTTTGTTTGCCTTTTTATCACTCCAATACGGATGGTGGGCATTAAAATCCCCACATAAGACAGTGAGACCATTATCATTATTAAATATGTGGTCATTCCATAAATCAGGTGTTATCTTTTTGTCTGTAGCATATATATTAAATATTTGTATTGGATGATCATAGTTGTTGATTTTTATTGCTAAAACTTGTATTACATTGTCATTGTATGAATATATTTTGGTAATGGATATTGATTTGTGTATTATAAATGCTACACCGCCATAGTTATTATTCCTACACAAGTTTGTTAGTTTATAATTGTTGTCATTTAAATTGTCATTTTCGTTCATCCAGGTTTTCTGAATGACTCCAATGTGTATGTTATTTTTATTTAAAATATTTATTAATTCAAGGAATTTTGGTTTTAAAGATCTGGCATTCCACTGTAATATTTTTAATTCATTTGGTTTTACCTGAGACATTTCTGTCAACTGTTAAACCATGAGTGGAGATTTTACTACTAGATGTTTTCATATTTTTATCTGTTGATTTGTTTTTAGAAAGTATTTCCTGGTCCATGTACGGTATTAATATTTCCACCATTTGTTTTTTTAAGGTGGCAGATAATGTTGTGTTGTTAATTTTGTAACGTATTTCAGCTATTTTTTCATGTAAGAGATTCTTAAAATGTTCTCTAATTTGAGGGTCAAGTTTGTAATCTGGCTTGTGTAAATTTTGTAGTGAAGTGGTTTTTATTGACTTTTATTGTGTTTTATTGGTAGTTTGGGGTCTACTTATGCTACTGTGAAATTTATCGAATTGTTTTGTGTTGGGATTACTAAGTAATTTGTTGTAAGTTTGATGCGACTGATTATTTTCAGATGTTACTTGGATTTTCATTAGAGGTGAGTATTTATTGTAATTAGGTAGGCCTGATTTGTGAGTTTGTAATGGGTCACATGGGTGTACTGAGTTTTCAGGTAATCTAGGGAAAAAATTTTCATCCAAGTTAGTTCTGGTTATTTGAGCATATGATGGATTTTTGTTGTACTTTATGGATTTATAAGTAATGGGATACAAAATACTAGCTGTATTGAAGTCTTCCTTAAATAGACTCATGCGGGTTTTTATTTTTCTCTGTCTGATATACTCAGGGCATTGTTTAGAGTTACTGCAGTGATCTGCAAAGCAGTGAACACATTTTATGGGATTTTTACATTGATCGGAATGATACATATCTCCACAGCTGCGACAAAGGCGCTGTCTCTCACACGGTGCACTTGCTACGTGCCCGTATGCAAAGCAGCGGTAGCATTGTTTTACTGGAATTATATATGTTTCTACTTTAAGCCTTAGATAATTCATATAAACTACCTCTGGTAGTTCATCTGTATCAAATGTTACTTTAACAAATTGACTATTGATCAGATCTTTACCTACTTTCTTTTTAATTCTTTGTACCGATAAGATGTCACATTCAGTTACCAAATCTGTCAAAATGTCATTTTCGGTTATATCCGAGTCTATGTTTAAAACTCCTATGGAGGTTATTTTGTTTGAGGGTACAAAAACATTGTATTCAGGAAGATAAGGTGAGTTAACCAATTCATTGGCAGAAGTATAATTCTTACAGATAACTGATAAATTTTTTCCTGAGCGGTTACTATATTCTATGTCATTATGATGGGTTATTAGAATTTTACCTACTTGAAATGGATTTATCTTTTTTTTATCTTTACGTTGAACTATTACTTCAAATGGTCCTTTATGTTCAGGTTTGTAAACACGTTGGATGTGTATTCGTTTAGTGTCTGGTGAGGGGGGTTTTGTCATTATTAGAGGAATGTGTTTTTTCATTATTAAGTGCTAATGCTGTACGCTTTCGGTTTTGTGTTGGGGTTTGGTCTAAATGTTTAGGGTTGATTATGTCTGTTTCCATATTTGTATTTTGATTTAATTCTGCATTTAATGTTAATGATTCTGAATTGTCATCATTTGTACAATAATTATGTTCTATTATGGAGTTAATGGCTATTTCTGTTTCCCTAATGAGGGCAGTATCCTGTCCAGCCATGGCTAGACCTGTTGCTGTGCAATCAGGTCCAGCCTTATGGAAACGGTATGGGTTTGTATTAAATTGGATAAATGTTACTGTATGTCTAATAAAATGTATTTGTTTTACTTACGGTTTTTTTACACTATCTAACTTTACCAGGTTAGTTTTACATAATTACAAATTAGTTACAAATTACAGTGTAAGTTATAAAATTGCGTGTTGATACCGGTTAAAACACACTTTGATTATTCAACCACAGATGTCTATTCAACGAGGTACACTACGCGACTGCTCGCACGGCGTTCCGGCCAATTGCAATGTAAGAGATAAGCTCGTGGCTACCCCGCCCAGGCAGTGCTCGCCTGGTCACGCTACAGGTCACTGGTAACGTGTCATCTATGTACACAACAAGTCCGTCGCTCTGGTTCAGGCTATTCTGCGACCGATAGAGATTATAACCATCCAAGTGCATTACATTACTTCCAGTATGTAGCCAAGCTTCAGTTAAATAATACAATTAGCCTTAATTTCTAAATCTTGTAACACAACCAAAAACGCATCAATATTTTTATTATAGCTCCAAATATTCTGCTGGATTATTGTAAAAGATGAGCCGCTGTTTCAATCAACTCCTATGCTCTGTGCCTTAAAATCACTAATTTCATTAAATACTAAACATTGAACTATATTACACTCATCATCACTTTGAACCATTTGATGTTAAATATAATAAATTTAAGTTAAGTTAGTGTCGTCCAGCATGCTTCAAACAACTCCTAAATGCCAATCTCTAATATGTAACTTGGTCGCATTTCCGCAATTTAATTCGTTATATATATATATATATATATATATATATATATATATATATATATATATATATATATATATAAAACGTCATTGTTCACTGTGTTTATTAAAGTTATGACGAAAGATGTTATTAAACCTTGGGTGTGTATGTGATATCGATTACCTTTTACTATGTGTATCTATCTCCTTACAATATAGAATATGTTTATATTAGTTGCAAATGATGGAAGTTTATGGCAAACTGCAATAGGCTATATTCCGGTGTGAATCCAGATTAAGAACCATATACTAGTTGCTTGTCAAATGTCCGATACGAGTGGCAGAGTGACAGACACAACTCAAACGATCATTGAAAATGCCATCTCCAACATTCCATATATCGGATGCGTGGTTAGCACAGTAATATCTGACCACTATGGCCAAGACCTATAACAATAAGTGGAAAGCAGATTCAATGGGAGCCCAAAGTTAGCAAAATCTTAAGAGATCCAAGGCCATAAAACATCACTCTCTTCAAACAACCATTCCCTTTCAAAGGAAATGTGGAATTTTATAAATTATTCTCGATCAACTGAGGAGTAACTTTAAACTTGTAACGATTGATTAAATTATTACTTGAAAAAATACTGTCCTCATAAAACAATCAAAGTTTGTTCCAAACAAGCAAACAACAATAGGATCATCAAAGGTATTTTAATTTTAATGCACAAACTCAAGTTTTACTCTTAAATAAAAAGAAAATCAACAAATGAATAACTCAAGGGATGCCTCAAAATTTACAATAAACTTATAAGAAGATGAATGATCCAAGCTGCAAAGGCGTATGATATCCCAAAATTAATTCTAATCTAAACAAACGTTTCAAACACTGTTTGGGACCATTAATATAACCAAGGAGAACGTGAAGCGATCAAAATAAAAATTGAGGATAGATTTTTGGTTGATGCAGCCGATGTTGCTAATGGTTTATTATATTATTTGTGTATGTTGCTAGTAGGCAAGGCCCACGGCCGCATCGTCCCCAAACGTACTGCTCGTAAAAACAGATTCCACTAGAGTCAATAGTTTTGGCACCTGTTGCTGGAGATGTCCAAGCTAAAAAAATCAGACTGTCTGAATTTAATGTATGTGTGGCTAATTAAAAAGTGCCCCAAGCACATTGTTAAACCATTACCGAATTAATCAATTTATATTTTCATACAGGAGTTTTTTTTATCTTTCGTGACAGTTTCAAAAGTAACCGCGACATAGAATTACCATTTTCCCGTCAACAACTATAGGCCTTGCTCAAAATTTCCAATTTGAGCAAGATATTTGAAAAAACTGATGATGAGAATACTGCAATTTTGTAATATGAAAGTGGCTCATGCTGTATGCTGGCGATACAATTCTTTGTTTCAATTAAAAAATACAATCAAATTTATACTCCAAACTTTTGTCGATCTCAAAAATTGAGCCCAAAAATTTCAACTCCATCAATCTCACAACAAATTTTGTAAAGTAAACTATTTTGAATTTATCCTTGTGTCCTACAGACGCGCAGTGTGACTCGGTCACAATGTCGGCAGACTCCAAGCTGAAAGAAGTCCATTCAACAAAATTTCTTGGAACATACATGGATCAAGGGCTGACATGGAATGATTACTATTAATGCTGCCTGTTCCTGGCTATACTCAGGGTTTTATGTCTTCAGATCGTTAGATAGATACTGTGGTGCTAATACGGTGTATTATGGCTTCATTTACCCACACCTCTCTTACGGAGTAGTGCTTTTGAGGAGCATGTGGAAATACTTCTTGAGGACATTCCGTCTGTTCGAATTAATGAAAAATGAAAACCAGAGAAGTTTTCAAAGAAATTTTAAAAACCATCAACTGGCGATGCTCCCTAATCTATACATTTTGGAAACCAAATTGTTTTGTATGTCCGAATTCGCCTTGACAAGAGGACTAGACATTCACAGGCATGAGACTAAAGACGGAGACAACTACAGAATTGGGAGACATACAATGGCAGTTTCTTAGCACTTGACCTCAAAAACGGGTTTTTAATTTTTTCAACCGGTTTCTAGATTCAATCAAAATTGCCCCGAACCCTTACAGCGGGCCCGACTCGCATAATACGCGGTTCAGCAATGCATGCATTTTATAATGTTGAGGAGTATTTGGCAAATAACTGGAGACCGCCAATTTGGCTGACTTACTCCGGAGCTGAGACTGGGATTGGAAAATTGGTGAATGATTGAGTCGAATGCATGTCCAATCACTGTAAGTTTCAGTAAGGAAAATTGTGATGTGCGTGACAAAATTATCAGTTGACTGTTGCAAGGCAATACATGATATTGTCTCCTGCAATAAAAGAACTCTAGTCTATAATGCAATTGTCATCGTAATATTTATTTAAAGGTTAGGATTGGTACATTGAACTGGTACTCTACTCTATTACTCTGACATAACATTATCAAAATAAATCAGCAGTTTATTGAATGTTCTATATTTTTGCAACTCTCCTTTGTCGTTTCAAGAGAGTAATTTTTTTAAGAGGCTTTACCATACTAACAGTTTTGAGATTTGAAATTTTGTACGACGGTATAGGAATAATCCAAACTTAATACACACATACATTGTATTATACAGAGTGTTTTATTAACTTGGATCTTATTAAAGAAACTGAAAACAATATAAACACGATTTGCAACAAATAACTAAGTTCTTTACTTTTGAAGACATACCCACATTCAACACACCCTTCTCCCCAATCCCAAACTTAAAATTTCAAATAGCGAAGTAATAAATGTGGGGAAAAATTTAAAGTGGGTTAAAAATAAACAATTTTGAAAAACAAGTATATAAAAATAACATTTGCTTTTGAGATATTGCAAAATATTATACTTACAACTTAAAATATGACATATGACACCATGTCAATGGGTTAGTGACAGATAATACAAATTTACCATGTAATATCTTCATTTTTGTAAATAACAAAGACTAGTCATAATTAATAATTAAACGTTATTTGTATTATAATCATGTTTAATAATGGTAACAATATACATATTCCAAACCCAAGTATCAATATAACACGGAAATGGAAAAAGTAATGATCGGATTAAATACACGTTTTTAGTAATACATCAAACGTTTAAAAATCCAGTTTGATGCGCAGTTATTTACTGCGCAGACTCCCGAACAACACTGGTGTGAGAAGTCACATTTCACCTCCGTATTTACAGTCCTAATAGATATAAAAACAAGCTGTTGTGGACAACCACTCCGCACTAGCTACGCTAGACTCCTAGTAAGTAGGTTAGAGCTGTTGTTACCACATAAGTTGTGACACTCATTATAAGTTGTCGGTAGGTCAACTCACACCTATAAACACGCAGTTTGCAGCAACTGATGCCCAGGTGCGGACAACTACTCTGTCCCAGCTACGCTAGACTCCTAGTAAGTAGGTTAGAGCTGTTGTTACCACATAAGTTGTGACACTCATTATAAGTTGTCGGTAGGTCAACTCACACCTGTAAACACGCAGTTTGCAGCAACTGATGCCCAGGTGCGGACAACTACTCTGTCCCAGCTACGCTAGACTCCTAGTAAGTAGGTTAGAGCTGTTGTTACCACATAAGTTGTGACACTCATTATAAAGTTGTCAGTAGGTCAACTCACACCTGTAAACAAGCAGTTTGCAGCAACTGATGCCCGGGTGCGGACAACTACTCTGTCCCAGCTACGCTAGACTCCTAGTAAGTAGGTTAGAGCTGTTGTTACCACATAAGTTGTGACACTCATTATAAGTTGTCGGTAGGTCAACTCACACCTGTAAACACGCAGTTTGCAGCAACTGATGCCCAGGTGCGGACAACTACTCTGCCCTAGCTACGCTAGACTCCTAGTAAGTAGGTTAGAGCTGTTGTTACCACAAAAGTTGTGACACTCATAAAAAGTTGTCAGTAGGTCAACTCACACCTGTAAACAAGCAGTTTGCAGCAACTGATGCCCGGGTGCGGACAACTACTCTGTCCCAGCTACGCTAGACTCCTAGTAAGTAGGTTAGAGCTGTTGTTACCACATAAGTTGTGACACTCATTATAAATTGTCGTTAGGTCAATATATTGATTATTTAATATTAAAGATTGGCATGTTATCTTTATATTTTATATTGTAGGATTCCTTCATATCAATTTCGGTCTTTACAAAACTAAATAAACCTCTAGAGTTCATAACGAATTTTCATTTTTTACAGAATAATTTTGGTATTCTTATAATTATAATTATTATAATCCTTGATGTAGACAGGTTTGAAACTATTGTTCATTAAAACAGTTTTATAGTAAAAAACAAGTACGTGGCAATGTGTTAATTGTTATGAAATGAATTCAAAAACTTGCAGGCTCTTCTTTCACGCCTTACTGCATAATTTTCAATAGTCATGACATTGAAATAAATTGTAATAAAGTTAGTGTAATGATGTAAAGAGTCTTTAATTAGAGAAGTTGTGTTTTTCTGGACATAATACATAATCGGGTCTGAAGACATCAAAATATGGTCCCTGCTTTTTTTCATCTTCACTCCAAGCTTGTTGTACTTTGTCGTGCTAAGTACATACGTAATAAGTAAGAGAATATACACTCGCATCTTATTCTGAGCTAAATAGCAACAATCCTTATCGTAAAAGCTTCTTTTTACATGTCTCGTTAGTACGTTTGGAATATATAATTGAAATATTTACATACGCGTCCACAGATATACACCGCCTCAGGTTTCTGTGACAGCACTGTTCACTTTTATACGTTACCTTGAAACCGACCATAATCACGTAAAATTCTCCAAGTGGGAAACTGTTCACTTCTATCTAGATTTTATTTAAAGAAATGTTATTAGGCACTCAGCAATTCGATAAATATAAAATGAAACTAGTTTCAGTTATGTAAAGGAAGGAATAAAACCATATTATAATAAGTAATATCAACCTATAGTTTAATATAAAAAAGGAACCACGCCAACTGTACTGAACCTATCATAACAATCAATTACTACATGCTATTTGAACAAGAAACAACCACATACTATAAAAATAAACTAATATCAATATTAATTACTCAGTATAAACTATATTAACTGAATAAATATATGTAAGTACTATACAACATAACTTTATATATGATTAGCAATATGGAGCCTCTGAACATTTAAATACGTAATTAACTGTAAACAAATTTTATTTCTGGCACAATATTGAATTTAACAATTATAAAATCTGATCACCCTACAGAAATGCGTGAGTGGCTGTACGAGAATGGAGGAGAGATAAGAGCAGCCTCTTCCTGCCCTTAAAATTAGGAGTACGAAATGTAAAGACGCCCACGCACTATACAATTGTCAAGCTAATAAATCTTCTCTTTAGGCTAGTCCCCACTAATCCAAACAACCCAAGTGACTCATTGGACGTAAACATATGGACAAAGAATGTAAAAATTGAAGGATTAAACCTTTAAATCTTAACCTTTTTTAACTCTATCGAAGGCATCTTGATAATTTATGTACATTATATTGGGTGTTATCTCTGTTATAACATATCACTTTTATGCCTTTCAATTATATCCATTAGATCAATTATTTTCTTTTGCCAGCTTTCAAAGTTTCAATATTTATTTCAAGATAATGTAGTAAGGGCCCCTAGTCACAGAAATATTCTCTTTGTTCTGAACGTTAGGAAATACAATTGTAGTTATTACAATCACTTCTAACATCACAGACTGATGACGCAGAATCTGCCACAACAAGTTGGTGTCAGATTGATCAATAAGCTCACGGAAAGCATAAATAACTCAAAAATTCAAAATGAATCGAAAAATCGTATAAAACGCCTTTTGGAGTCTACAGCGTTCTACTATGTCGATGAGTTCATGATGAGCTGCTGGGATTTATGAGAGGCATAGGATTTGAGGTCCGAGAGAGTGTGCTTACGTGAATGTGTGGAGGTGAAGTTTGGGTGAGTGTATTTGAATGAATAATGATTTAAAAATAATTATTTTCTGACTTTGCGATGCAAAGTAAAATCGGTATAAATGCAGTAAGATATGGTTTATTTTTCTTCAACTTTTAAGGAAATTCAGCTTTCGATTTAGTGGTCAACGGTAAAACTGCCACAACCCAATAAACATAATCATAATTTACTTAATCATTAATTTAATACTGTTTACTGATAGGTGTAAAAACGTGCACTAGTCATTGGTTACCAAGGAAAAAACGCACGGAATAATCATTGTGTGTGAAAAGATTACTAAAAATGGACATACCGTAATTTATCATCTGGTTTTTTCGTCCGTCCAAAGGCAACGTGTGTTATGGTACCCTGTGGATGTGCTTGGTTTAGTAAAGCAGTTCTTGTATTAAATTGAGTAGGGAATTGTATATATGAGCAAAGAATGTATTGCCGAGAGTATAATTTAAAATCATATATTGTGTAATCAGTTTGTTTATTGTAACAACATCTGTTATTGTAAATATTCTATTAAAACAAATATTAGAAAAGCTATATTTTTTTACGTAATTTAATTATTGACAAGTTTTATTATAAACTGTGATTAAATAAATACGATGTATAAAGTGGGCGTTCGTATTTTAGTTTCTTTATACTGGTTAAATACGATTTTGATGATGTTATATTAACTTCGTTCTTTGATAAATTAATAGTAAAACAGTAATGTTTCAGTACACTTTATGTAGTTAAATGCAAATAATTCTTTTGAACAGGGAGAATTGAACTGATTTGAAATTTAAAAATAAAATGTTACACAGAGAATTATTTAGTTTAATAAACGTAATTATATAGTTTATGTTTCGTATAACACAGAAGCATAATTTCATGACAGCGTTTAACTGAAATAAAATAAAAACGTAACATTTATTATTCTTATTTGGAATTAAAATTATATTAATAGCATAACCCAATTCTGCAAATTCCAATACTTTGCGCTTCCATACAGACTGATATTCTAGGTAACTTAGTACAGTGTATACTGATGAAGTACAGGGGGTGTGGATGAACACTAATAAAGAAATTTCAGCCTTTCAGGCCCGATAATAATAATATATCTGTGACCTGATACTGACACTTTGCCTGCGACTATTATAGTAGACTGATTCATGTAGCCTTGTTTAGAAAACATAGTCTTCATCTAGAACAATTACGTTCTGACTGCTCATATTCAACCAACATTTTTCAAATAAAAATACTTCCCTTAAACTGGACTACCGTTCAACGAATGATTAATACATCCTAGGCCACCACCGCCCAAAAACAATCCCAAAATAAACTAACTTTAACCAAGACGCGATAGTCCGGACACAGTGTTAACAGGACGGACTGACAATAGACACTCATAGTCAGTTTCTTGGGACTTCATATCGATTCAAATTTAAATTGGAACCATTAAATAAAAGTTATGTGTTCCAAACTCAGCAGATGTGTATCTCGTTTAAGGTGCTTCTCCGCCTTTCTTGACAACAGCATTATACTGATTGCATACTGCGGCTATTTTTACTCTTTTTTAAACCTATGCTCTGGGGAACCCCTACTAAGTCTTCAATTGAAAGAGTGTTTAAATTCCAGAAGCGGGCAATTCGAATCTTTGGGCTGGGATGTCGAGATGTTTTCTTGCCGAGGGTCTGTTGACTCTGCCTTCTATTTTCATATATTCAGTCTGTTTGTTCACTTTAAATAATCTCTCCAATTCATACCCACAGATTGGGAACTAGCTACCAGTAATCTTGTCATACTGGTTCTACGGACTTAAGAAATCAATAAAGTATATTTAAAAGGCCGAGTTTTCGACTTTTAAATTAAAAGCTTAATTTTCGATTGGCCCTCTTATGAACACTAATCTATTTCCGGTTATTTCATATAATTTTATATATATATATATATATATATATATATATATATATATATAACTATAACTTAACATATTTACTCAATCTATCAAGTTTTTATTGCCAGGATATGATGTACATGTATAGCATATGTCTGTAATATTAGTATTATTCATTCGTACTACACTGCAATCAACCTTCAGACTTTCCAACCTTCAGTATGTACCGTTAGTTCCATTTTATATACATGTAAAGCATATGTCTGTAATATTAGTATTATTCATTCGTACTACACTGCAATCAACCTTCAGACTTTCCCACCTTCAGTGTGTACCGTTAGTTAGTTCCATTTTATATACATGTATAGCATATGTCTATACATGTATATAAAATGGAACTACCAAAACGGTACACACTGAAGGTTGGAAAGTCTGAAGGTTGATTGCAATGTAGTACGAATGAATAATACTAATATTACAGACATATGCTATTACATGTATATAAAATGGAACTACGAAACGGTACACACTGAAGGTTGGAAAGTCTGAAGGTTGATTGCAATGTAGTACGAATGAATAATACTAATATTACAGACATATGCTATACATGTATATAAAATGGAACTACCAAACGGTACACACTGAAGGTTGGAAAGTCTGAAGGTTGATTGCAATGTAGTACGAATGAATAATACTAATATTACAGACATATGCTATACATGTATATAAAATGGAACTACGAAACGGGTACACACTGAAGGTTGGAAAGTCTGAAGGTTGATTGCAATGTAGTACGAATGAATAATACTAATATTACAGACATATGCTATACATGTATATAAAATGGAAACTAACTAACGGTACACACTGAAGGTGGGAAAGTCTGAAGGTTGATTGCAATGTAGTACGAATGAATAATACTAATATTACAGACATATGCTATACATGTATATAAAATGGAACTAACTAACGGTACACACTGAAGGTGGGAAAGTCTGAAGGTTGATTGCAGTGTAGTACGAATGAATAATACTAATATTACAGACATATGAATTTACATGTATATAAAATGGAACTAACTAACGGTACACACTGAAGGTTGGAAAGTCTGAAGGTTGATTGCAATGTAGTACGAATGAATAATACTAATATTACAGACATATGCTATACATGTATATAAAATGGAACTAACTAACGGTACACACTGAAGGTGGGAAAGTCTGAAGGTTGATTGCAGTGTAGTACGAATGAATAATACTAATATTACAGACATATGCTATACATGTATATAAAATGGAACTAACTAACGGTACATACTGAAGGTTGGAAAGTCTGAAGGTTGATTGCAGTGTAGTACGAATGAATAATACTAATATTACAGACGTATGCTTTACATGTATATAAAATGGAACTAACTAACGGTACACACTGAAGGTTGGAAAGTCTGAAGGTTGATTGCAATGTAGTACGAATGAATAATACTAATATTACAGACATATGCTATACATATATATAAAATGGAACTAACTAACGGTACACACTGAAGGTGGGAAAGTCTGAAGGTTGATTGCAGTGTAGTACGAATGAATAATACTAATATTACAGACATATGCTATACATGTATATAAAATGGAACTAACTAACGGTACACACTGAAGGTGGGAAAGTCTGAAGGTTGATTGCAGTGTAGTACGAATGAATAATACTAATATTACAGACATATGCTTTACATGTATATAAAATGGAACTAACTAACGGTACACACTGAAGGTTGGAAAGTCTGAAGGTTGATTGCAATGTAGTACGAATGAATAATACTAATATTACAGACATATGCTATACATATATATAAAATGGAACTAACTAACGGTACACACTGAAGGTGGGAAAGTCTGAAGGTTGATTGCAGTGTAGTACGAATGAATAATACTAATATTACAGACATATGCTATACATGTATATAAAATGGAACTAACTAAACGGTACACACTGAAGGTGGGAAAGTCTGAAGGTTGATTGCAGTGTAGTACGAATGAATAATACTAATATTACAGACATATGCTATACATGTACATCATATCCTGGCAATAAAAACTTGATAGATAGATTGAGTAAATATGTTAAGTTATAGTTGTTATAGCATATGTCTGTAATATTTAGGATTATTCATTCGTACTACATTGCAATCAACCTTCAGACTTTCCCACCTTCAGTGTGTACCGTTAGTTAGTTCCATTTTATATACATGTATAGCATATTGTCTGTAATATTAGTATTATTCATTCGTACTACATTGCAATCAAACCTTTCAGACTTTCCCACCTTCAGTGTGTACCGTTAGTTAGTTCCATTTTATATACATGTATAGCATATGTCTGTAATATTAATATTATTCATTCGTACTACATTGCAATCAACCTTCAGACTTACAAACCGAACGTAAACAAACTTATCTCGTTCATTCAGTTTTCCCACCTTCAGTGTGTGTACCGTTAGTTAGTTCCATTTTATATACATGTATAGCATATGTCTGTAATATTAGTATTATTCATTCGTACTACACTGCAATCAACCTTCAGACTTTCCCACCTTCAGTGTGTGTACCGTTAGTTAGTTCCATTTTATATATATGTATAGCATATGTCTGTAATATTAGTATTATTCATTCGTACTACCATTGCAATCAACCTTCAGACTTACAAACCGAACGTAAACAAAACTTATCTCGTTCATCAGTTTTCCCACCTTCAGTGTGTACCGTTAGTTAGTTCCATTTTATATACATGTAAAGCATATGTCTGTAATATTAGTATTATTCATTCGTACTACATTGCAATCAACCTTCAGACTTTCCCACCTTCAGTGGTGTACCGTTTGTTAGTTCCATTTTATATTACATGTAAAGCATATGTCTGTAATATTAGTATTATTCATTCGTACTACATTGCAATCAACCTTCAGACTTTCCCACCTTCAGTGTGTGTACCGTTAGTTAGTTCCATTTTATATATACATGTATAGCATATGTCTGTAATATTAGTATTATTCATTCGTACTACACTGCAATCAACCTTCAGACTTTCCCACCTTCAGGTGTGTACCGTTAGTTAGTTCCATTTTATATATATGTATAGCATATGTCTGTAATATTAGTATTATTCATTCGTACTACATTGCAATCAAACCTTCAGACTTACAAACCGAACGTAAAAAAACTTCTCTCGTTCATCAGTTTTCCCACCTTCAGTGTGTACCGTTAGTTAGTTCCATTTTTTATATACATGTATAGCATATGTCTGTAATATTAGTATTATTCATTCGTACTACATTGCAATCAACCTTCAGACTTACAAACCGAACGTAAAAAAACTTCTCTCGTTCATCAAGTTTTTCCCACCTTCAGTGTGTGTACCGTTAGTTAGGTTCCATTTTATATACATGTAAAGCATATGTCTGTAATATTAGTATTATTCTTTCGTACTACATTGCAATCAACCTTCAGACTTACAAACCGAACGTAAAAAAAACTTCTCTCGTTCATCAGTTTTCCCACCTTCAGTGTGTACCGTTAGTTAGTTCCATTTTATATACATGTATAGCATATGTCTGTAATATTTAGTATTATTCATTCGTACTACATTGCAATCAACCTTCAGACTTACAAACCGAACGTAAAAAACTTCTCTCGTTCATCAGTTTTTCCACCTTCAGTGTTTACCGTTAGATAGTTCCATTTTATATAATGCAACAGTTCACAACCTAGTTAGGCCAGTACAACTTAATATTATTTTTATCCAATGTTCCCGAACTAAATTATCGGCGGACTAACTACCTAATTGGCACGCGTATGAATATTTTATTGTAACCCTTCGTAGCAGCCCAACTACGTGACCGATTTCACCTCGCGCGCTATGTCCGTAAGTAAAAATTTATATTTTCGTATTATTAAATTAGCCCTTTGATGCCAAAACATAGAAAAATTAATGTAACGTAAAGTAAAGTTGTTAAATAGTAAAGTAAATTACCCTTGAAGATCTTTTATTTGGCTTGATTGAAATAGATACAAGTTGTGGCGTCGTCTTTACTGACGAGCACGTTGTTCGTGATAAGTTTTTTTGTCTCATTAAATGGCTAATACCGTCGCGAATTTGTTTTTAGGCGAGCTCACGTATTATTTGAGTAGATGGCTACCACTTTTATAATAACTTCTACTCCTCTTATAGTAATTACCGACTAGAAAATAACCCTTCTTAGACTACAGCTTCAATGTCTCGTGCCAAGACGCCGGACGCCCAAGTTGTGTGTCTACATATTGCGAAGGGAAGTAAATCTTAAAGTTTTATAAAGTAAAATATCGTAGGCATAATTCCATAGAACATTAGATATTTTAGGCCCACCTATCAGATATTACATTCTTGTACTCTAATTGGCAGCAACGTGGCAAGGCATACATTTAATTTACCAACTAAAAAGTGGTGCTTGTAAATTTCACTAATTAAATTTGAACTTATAAGTAAACATTGCAATTCGAGTATTTATTACTACGACCTCAGAAGTCACCATCCCCATGTGTTATCGTCATTCGGTACACATAATAATTGCGCGAATCTGCTATTGATGTGCCTACTCTGCCATCAACTGGGTGAAACTGAGTGAAAAACGCCACAATGCCTTGGCCATTAAAATAGAGTATTTGTCTAAAGATGAGTTAGTATTTGAACTGATATCTAGAGGTGTTAAATTAAATAGTGACAGTACAGTAAATGAACTTAGAAAGTCCTTAAGGCAATGTTTGAGAAACAATATTTACCTACTGCAAGTAGGCCTATTGAAAATAGATCACAATCAGGAGAGTACAACTTCTCAGTGAAAAAGTGATTTTATTAGAACATGGGTGCAGTGAATTGAGTAGTGATAGTTCACCTTTAGAAATCACCAAATTTAAAGAAAGATCTAAACATGTAATAAACCGTTTATTTTTAGGCAACCAGCTAGAACTAGCTACTGTACATAGTGAAACTTTATCAGCTTTAAAGTGTAGGCTATTAAATGTTTGAACAACAGTTAGCTAAAAACTTGCTACCTAAAGTGAACCTAGAACAGCTTAAAGTGTTAGAAGCCAATTTAAATGAATCATTAGAACATGATGAGGCTATGAAACAGGCAGTTAAAAGAACAAATAGGGCCCTATTTCTGTACAACCACCAACAATATTACCAGCTTACTGCCAGTACCCCCACTTTGCCGTTAATGCCTATTTATAATGTTAAACAATAATTGTATTAGTCAGCCTATAATACAATTCTTCTACTTTCTACTTTAAATATGTTTAATAAATTAAAACAACCCTGTAGATCATTATTTACAAAATTTTACAGTAACAAATGGTTTAGTAATACCTGAGCTTATAAACTTTTTGAAAACTTTGTTAAAAACTAAAATATGAAACTAGCCTATCAGATAATGAAATTTTAGCATTGTTACCCTGTTATGCAAAAGGTCCACTTTTAGCCAAAAATAATACAGTTTAAGTCTGTCATGCCAAATGTCAACTATCTACACAGGGAATTAATTAGTGATTTTATCCCTGTAGGCCTAATTGAACGACTTAGACTAGATTTAGTTTATAGGCCACAAAGGTTTGATGAGCACACTGTAATGAATACATCTATGATATCAAAGAGCTCAGTCAAGTTTTATTGTGTAACATAAGTGAACAGGACTTGGTAACTTGTTATAAAAAGAGGTATTAAACCTACAGATAGGAATAAGTTAATTTTTGAAAACAATCCCATTTGTTTTATAGATTTTGGAAAAAATTGTGTTATAGCTAGTAACAACATAACCTATAATGATAACTTAAGGGGGACAATTTAAGTAAGTAGGACATATGTTAAACAAACATGTATCCACCACATGTTGAACCTAGAAAAAGTAGACCTACTGTAAAAAAACCCAAAGTTATGTTTCAATTGTAATAGGCCTGGTCACTTGGCCAAAAAATTGTTTTAGGAAGCCAAAAAACTAGTTTGGTAGGGGAGTGGTATTACACACAACACCTAACAATATCCCTCCCTGGTTTCATAAGTCTAAGAATAATAATTTTATAAATAGTAATGCAGTAAGAAAAGAAAAACGCTATTTTATGAGTCTATGCTAAGGGTAATTAAAAATTGGAGTAAATTAAACTATATAAAACCTAATCTAAGACTACATGTAAAACAGCCGTAAACAATATGCCTTTAATTGAAGCTATAGTGGGTAAAAATGTAAAAACCAAACTGCTTATTAGACACTGGTGCTACAAGAGATATAATTAGTAATGAATTTTAATGATAGCCTATTGTTCGAATAAAAATTGATTTTTCTAAATTAATTGAAGTTCAGATTAATAGAATGTTTTGCTGCAAATAACAACTGAAAATAAAATGATTTTTGGTTACTGTTATTTGCTAAGACTAAAAACATTTCATAAAATTTGTGTTGGAAAAGTTTAAAAACTTATTGTATTTTATTTAGATAATTTGAAAATGGTGACATGTGTACTCAGGAAACCATTTATGGGGGAACTAAATAGTAATATCCTAAATTTTAGGATCTTGATGGAGATTCATGTTATTTTAAAATTTCAATTGTAATGGAGAAAGTTAAATTATTGTCAGAAAACCCAATGGGGGGGGGGGGGGGTGGGGGGGGGGGGGGGTGGGGGGGGGGGGGGGTGGGGGGGGGGGGGGGTGGGGGGGGGGGGGGGTGGGGGGGGGGGGGGGTGGGAATGCACTCTCGTGGATGCTCTGATCTGTAAGTACTCTGTGTCCTAAGTGTCAATCGTTGTGTACCCAGATTTTTCATGCACTCTCGTGGGATGCTCTGATCTGTAAGTACTCTGTGTCCTAAGTGTCAATCGTTGTGTACCCAGATTTTTCATGCACTCTCGTGGATTGCTCTGATCTGTAAGTACTCTGTGTCCTAAGTGTCAATCGTTGTGTACCCAGATTTTTTCATGCACTCTCGTGGATGCTCTGATCTGTAAGTACTCTGTGTCCTAAGTTGTCAATCGTTGTGTACCCAGATTTTTCATGCACTCTCGTGTTATGCTCTGATCTGTAAGTACTCTGTGTCCTAAGTGTCAATCGTTGTGTACCCAGATTTTTCTTTTTTAAATATGTTACTATTTTTTACAAAAATTTAACTCAAGCAAGTACTTCTTAACTATTGATATCTCCCTTTACATCATTAAAAATATTTGTAATTGGCCAAATAATGAATATACATAAAAACATTAATGGTTTTGGAAACAACCTGGCATGTAAAAAAAAGGTCTGAAGTGTATTTTTGAATTAGAATGAAAACTGTGTATTACAATGAAACGGTTTAGTTGTATAACTTTTTTTAATAAGACCCTTTTTATAGTCAGAGCCATCAAAAATTTGGATTTGTTCTATTAGTGGGTGCACTATGTATTAAATGTTTTTTTAAGTAAGGGTTTTTACATATCTCCTAGTTAATGTATAGTTACACGAACAAGAGGACTGCACAACAGAGATCTTGTCTTCCTTTCTAGCAAGTTCTGGCCAGTCAAAGATTTGTGTACAGTCTTACCACTTCGAACTTAAATCTAAATTAATATGTTTCTCTGTCATTTAGAATTGTAAATTAATGAATAATGGTAAACACAATGATATTTTAAACTCTATATTAATAATTTTAGACTCTGTTGAATTTAGATGAAGGAAATGTTCTGTTAAATAATAAAGATTATTGAATACCTTTTTCACCATTTAATATTATTGAAGTAACAGATTTTTATGATTAATAATAACGCACGATTTATTAGCGTACATTTGTATGTGTATAATTATATGTTGTAAGTTATGAGTAGTGCATGCTGTGTACTTCTGTGTATCCCTTGTAGTTTTCAAGCATACAGATTCTTAAAAAGATTTACAGTTTGGCTGAGTTATTTGTAAAATTTAATGGCTGAACTTGTAAGAAACCACTGTACATTGCAAAGTTCAGAAATAAGTGCTTATTACAGTACAGTGGCCCAATAAACACAGTAAAGCTGAGAATGTAATGGCCAGGTTCGGTTATCCCCCTGCTCCGTCTTCATGAGTTCTTCTTTCAGCCCTTTATTTTGGTTTAGTGATTTGATTGTAGGTTGTTGTTTGACTTAGTGTCAGGAAAAATTCAGAGGTTTATTAAAATAATTTGAACGTTTTTTAATCCGAATGTACACATCAAAATGTGTTGGATTTGTGTTTGCCACAATACACCTAAAGCTATTATTTCAGGTACTGTTTATACAGTTGTGTTCAATCAGTCACTATCACATTAACACAGTTGCAGTTAACACAAAAATTACAGTTTCACAGGGATTAGTAGCCTTTTTGGGAGGTATTTCAAACTCTATGGTGTGTCAATCCATTCCAAAATAATATTATTCTATATCTGCCACCTGTCCTTTATAACACGGCATACACAACATCTAATGTTTATCTTACTTACTTACTTACTGCCGGGGCGTAACAAATCTCAGTCGATTCTTTGCCTCGTCTATGAGCCTCTTCCCACGCCACCCTGTCTTCCGCCAGATCCACCAGACCCTCCACACCGGGTCACATCTTCGACCACTTGATCGCACCATCTTATCTTTGGCCTACCCAAAGGGGCGCCTTCCTGTCGGTACCGCCTGGTAGACCTCCTCTTTTAACCTTGTGCCCTCCTGTCTCCGATGTACATGTCCTAGCCAGCTAATTCTCTTTGCCTTCACCAAAGCCACAATATCAGGATCTTGGTATACATGGTATACAATGTTTATCTTACCGGTTGGTAATTCCATTTATGAGTAAAAGTGTGTTTTTAAGAATTATGCTATGAGTTTTATTTTGTGCATACATTCTCTATGTGGACAGAGAATCAGTTGATTACAATTGAAAGTAATATTATATAATAAATTTTTAAAGCATATTTACTAATTTAAAAATCATTCTCAAATTTAATAACTTCAACAGTTGAAATTAACTTTAAGTTTATGAGTTTCCCCCACACATTGTCTACCCGATAACAACTGAATGGAAATATAAAAATCTGAAGAGCTAATAAAAACAGCTTTAAGTATTATATTTATTTTTCCATTAAAGTAGAACGTCCTAGCATCTTGTGAACATTTTATTTGTTTGTGTTAAGTTATTTATTATTTATATTAAGAGAAACAATGTTTGGTAATGTTGATGGCTGAGCTCTAATTTGTGCATTATGCATGCAGCTACTTGTGACTTGATGTTTGATTGTTTCTGGTAGGCTCTGGTTACCGGCCCTATGAAACAGGACAGTCAACTAAAGGTGAGTTCTTTATCTCTGAATACTGTAGATTAATTGTATTTTTTATTTCAGTGCTGTACACGCAATAAATTGAGAAATATTTTTAATAATCAGTAAATAGGTCAGGAGTGCTTTCTTTGAAGTCAAGACCAAAACGGGTCGTGAATTTTTTTCAGAATTTAGTGAAGTAAACATGTGAGATTTTCTATTGCTATTATTTTTTTAAACTTTATTCCCTTAATTGAGAAGAGGCAGACTATATATGAGTAAAATATGACACAATATTGACATTTATTTCATAGAAATGAATTATTACTAAACATATGTAATAAAGTACAGGAGCAGTGGTTGTTTGGCTTTAATAATAGTAATAATTGTAATACATATGCAGTATTAATAATTTAAAATACTTATGAACAGTTTAAAACCTAGTTAAAAATAGACTTAAAATCAGAAAATGTAAGAAGGAATTGCAATTGTTTTTCTTGAATTTCCTATCTTAAATTGCTTTACTTGTGTATAACAGCCTGTGATAGGCTGTTTGACTGGAAAATGAGAAAATGGAAATAAAAACCAAACTTTTTTTTATTATTATTAAAATTTAAATATATTGCACAATTTAAAGAATAACTATTTATAATTGGTGTCTTTTTTGGAATTTAAGTTACAACCTTTCACTGTAATGTCGTTGCTTTTTATAAATAAGTATATTTATAGATAATATTATAATATGTTAGCACCAGGTAAAATTGTTAAAAGTGTTGTTACATAACAAGATAATAATTAACAGTTTTCTTTAATGTTTAATGGCTATAACGTTAGATTATATTTATAGAATAATATTATAATATGTTTAGCACCAGGTTAAAATTGTTAAAAGTGTGTTGCATAACAAAGATAATAATTAACAGTTTTCTTTAATGTTTAATGGCTATAAACGTTAGATTATATTTATAGATAATATTATAATATGTTAGCACCAGGTAAAATTGTTAAAAGTGTGTTACATAACAAGATAATAAATTAACAGTTTTCTTTAATGTTTAATGGCTATAACGTTAGATTATATTTATAGATAATATTATAATATGTTAGCACCAGGTAAAATTGTTAAAAGTGTGTTACATAACAAGATAATAATTAACTTACTTACTTACTTACTGCCGGGGCGTAACAAATCTCAGTCGATTCTTTGCCTCGTCTATGAGCCTCTTCCATGCCACCCTGTCTTCCGCCAGATCCACAGACCCTCCACACCGGGTCACATCTTCGACCACTTGATCGCACCATCTTATCTTTGGCCTACCCAAAGGGCGCCTTCCTGCCGGTATGGTACCGCCTGGGTAGACCTCTTTTAACCTTGTGCCCTCCTGTCTCCGATGTACATGTCCTAGCCAGCTAATTCTCTTTGCCTTCACCAAAGCCACAATATCAGGATCTTGGTATACATTGCGTAATTCTCTATTTTTCCTTATTCGCCACACCCCTTCATCACATATTGGTCCAAATATTTTTCGGAGAACTTTATTCTCAAAAACAATAAATAAATAAAATAAATAAATAAATAAGGCCTTTATTCTTGAGCGGATTTCAGTTTACAATCTGTTTTACAAATCGACTCACGTCAAACTAATCATAACAGTACAATTCGTATTTTAAAAACTGTGACACCCAAATATTGCGAGCTGGTAATTTACATAGAAAATTCATCTTAAACAACAATACATCATTAAGGGTACCTATACAGTTTTAACTTCCTTTTTGAAAGTTTTAACAGACAAAGTCTTTATAACTGGTGGTAAGGCATTGTACTCCTGGGGTCCAAAGTACGAGAAGGACCTTTTTGTAGCCTCCAACCGCACACGCGGCAGTTGCAGCTTGTCGTCCTGTCGAGTGTGCCGTTCTCTTAGAGTCGCTCGCGCCACTAGTTTCCGTCTCAGGTAAGAGGGTTCACCAGTTACCAAAACCTTATGCACCAATGTCACAGTTTGGAGCCTACAAATATCTTGAACAGAGTGTAAATTTGCTCTTTTGCGATAAGGTGAGATGTGGTCAAATTTTTTTAGATTATAAACAAACCTCAGCGCACTGTTCTGTATCCGTGCAAGGATGACATTTTCCTCTTGAGTTAAGCAGCTACCAAAACACTGGAAGGGCGTAATATATTGATGGAAATACCAGAGAATTTACAATATGCAGCTTTGAAAGCATTGGAATTAACGCTCTGTATCTATTCAAAACTCTCAATTTACACATTGCACGTTGAGAAATCAATTCAACATGTTTAAGAAAGTTTAGCTGATTGTCAATTATAAACTCCCAGGACTTTAACAAAAACACGATCCTCCAAACAAATACCCTCAACAGAAACAGAGAGAATACTCCTGTTCATGGTCTCTTTAATGGATGGTGAGCAAAAATGCACCACAGAACACTTATCTGCATTCAACTTTAGGCCATGTCCCTCCGACCACTCTTTAACCCTACGCAGATCAGCATTGAAACACTGCACCGCTTCATGGACACCTGGAGGGGGATATGTTAGAAGCATCTGAGAGTCATCCGCATAGGAGTAGAGTGAACACGAGGACAATGCAAGTTCAAGATCAGCAGTATATAAAATGAACATAACAGGCCCTAAACATGACCCTTGAGGAACCCCTGTATCCTTCGACAGCGAGGAAGAGCAGTTTTCTTTTACCTTCGTCACCTGACTCCGTCCGCTCAAATATGAGCCAAACCATTTTATAGCGATTTCATTAAACCTATAGAAATTTAATTTGGCAAGAAACAGTTCATAATTCACTGAGTCGAACGCTTCAGAGAAATCAAGCGTCGCCAAAATACTTCCAAAACCTTTATCTTTCGCTACATGCAGCTCATCCATAATGTTTATCAAGGCGGAGGTAGTGCTAAAAGACTTCCTAAAACCAGACTGATGTACAGGAAGAATATTTTCAGCCTCAATGAAAGCTGTCAACTGATTCACCACTACCTTCTCAAGGATTTTTGACATGGCCGGAAGGATCGATATCGGCCTAAATTGGGAAATCACACTTGGGATTCTTTATTTTGGGTATGGGCGTGACAAGACTTTGCTTCCAGCATGATGGAAAACACCCAGAAGCAAGGGACAGGTTAACCAAATGCGTAATAGCTCCCAAGCAATATGGGCTCATGGCTTTCACTAGCCTGATAGATATTCCATCAGTCCCCACAGTCACTGACGTAATGTTATTTATTATGCATTTGATCTCACCCTCAGTAACTGGCACAAAATTGAAACCATGCGCTAGATCCTCACAAACATTGTTTCTGTAGAAATTCAGTTTCTCGAGGCTAACCCCGCTTCCACCACCCATGCCTGCAAAGTACCTGTTGAGGTCATCAGCTGAGAATCTTATATCGTCACTATTACGGTCATTTTCCAGCACTCCACCGGACCGTAAAACATATTTTGTGCGTCAATCAACCGCCCCTCATTTTTCTTCGTTAATGTCCATGTTTCACTTCCATACATTAGGACTGGTTGAATGATTGTTTTATAAATTCTTATTTTGGAGCATTGTGACAACAATCTTGACGTAAAGAGTTTTGTACACGTCCCAAGACACCTATTTGCATTAGCTAATTTGCTTTGTATCTCCATATCCTCCACGTTTTTGCTGTTTATTGTTACACCCAAATATTTAAAACTTTCTACACAGCCAATCGAGTAGTTGTCAATGCTTAAGCTTGTTCTCACATTTCCAGCATGTCTTCCAAAATGAATAATTTTAGTTTTATCTTCATTTAGCTCTAAGCCTACTGTTTGACATTCTTTAATAAAACTTTTTGTTAGTGTGGAGAGGTCATCCAAACTTTCTGACAAGATCACTACATCATCCGCAAATGCCATTACGTTCAGGTCCACTCCTAATTTAACCCCTCTTTGTAGTCTTTTAACTTTTTGTAATGCCTCTTCCACAGCCAGGTTGAAGAGAGTGGGAGAAATCCCATCTCCCTGTCTTACTCCAGTGTTGATAAGGAAGTTTTCCGACATTTCTCCATCTATTCTTATTTTGGCCTTTGAGTCACTTATACACATTTTTGACAGTCTTATCAGTTTTTGCGGGATTCCATGTTTTTTCCATCTTCTTGAATAGAGCATTCCTATCTATGCTGTCATAAGCTTTCTTGAAGTCTATAAAAATTCCGTAGAAGCCTTTGTTGAACTCATAATATTTTGAGATTGCCTGTTTAAGTAGGAAAATTTGATCTATTGTGGACCTGCCTTTCATAAATCCTGATTGCTGTTCATCAATTATTGCTTCAGTATAAGGACTTAATCTTGATAGTAATATTTTTGAAAATATCTTGTAGACGGTGTTCAAAAGAGATATTCCTCTATAATTAGAACATAATTGTTTATCCCCCTTTTTGTGCAGAGGAATTACCACTGCTTCTCTCCATACCTCCGGTATAATTTCCTCTTCCCATACTTTTGTAATAAGTTTATGTATTTCTTTTATCAGGAATTTTCCTCCACTTTTAATAATCTCACTTGTAATTCCGTCTTCACCAGGAGCCTTATTGCATTTAAGCTTCGCTACCGCGTCTTCTACTTCTTGCGTAGAGGGTGGCATCACCTCCGGTTGTACATGTTGGTAATTTAATTCATCGTCAACGCTTCTGTTTGTACAGTGGTCACAATTCAGGAGTTCTTCAAAGTAGTCTTTCCACACTTTAACCCCTGATTCTTTGTCCATCACTAAACTGTCCATTTTTGTCTTTTATGCCATAGCTTTTGCTGAGACGCCTTGTTTGAAAAAACGGATTGTTCTGTAAAAATCTCTTGCGTTATTTGCTGTTCTGTCATTCTCAGCCTTGGTAAGTTTTCCGTTTAGGAAGTCTCTTTTCGCTCGTCTAAGTACCACTCTGGTATTTCTGTTAGCTTCACAGTATTCTGTCCTAAGTCGTTCTGTCATTCTTCTGCCTTCTTCATCCACATTGTTCCTGCTTGCTAACCACCTGAGCTTTATTTCTCTTCTCTTGTTTACGGCTGTCCTGCATTCCTCTGTAAGCCAAGGATTCTTCTTCATATTTTCCTTTGTGCCACACACTTCCTTTACTGTTTCAGTGACTATAGTTTGTAAATTTTTCCATTGTTTTCCAATCTTGTCTGACTCAGTCATTCGTGTCTCTATGCTTTCATCTTCCAATATTTGGAATCTATTACTCAATTTAATTTTAAATTCCCTCTGCACTTCTGGTATTGTTATTTTGTCAGACGCTAATTGTTCTTTCCTAGGTGTTCTCTTTTTATTCACATTTATTCTTTGTCTTAAGCTAATTAAGACTAAATAGTGGTCTGTACCAAATTCTGCGCCTCTGACTGTGCGCACATTTGTAATGCTGCTATAATGTCTATTGTCTACTAATACATGATCAATTTGGTTGCTTGTTTTCCCATCTGGAGAAACCCATGTAGCTTTGTGAATTCTTTTCCTTGGGAACATTGTGCTACATAATTTCATATTTGTTGAACTAGCTAAAGTGAGCAGTCTCAACCCGTTTTCATTTGTTGACTCATGTAAACTCTCCTTTCCAGCTACTTCTGTCCAATAGTTTTCTTTGCCCACTTTTGCATTAGCATCACCCATCACCAACTTCACATCATATTGAGGCAGCTTATTTATCTCTTCCTCTAGCCTGCCATAGAATACATCTTTCTCCTCATCTTCAGCCTCCTCTATAGGAGCATATAAGTTTATTAACGAAAGATTCTTGAATTTCCCGCTTAACCTAATATTGCACAGTCTTTCACTAATTGGTGTAAAACCTATTACTGATTCAGTAATATTTTTCTTCACCGCAATATCCTACCCCTCCATAATATCTGCCATCGTCCGTACCACTATAATAAATTGCATATTCTTTGGTATTAATTTTCCCAGTCAGTGGCCATCTGGTTTTCCTGCAATGCAACTATGTCTAAATTATACCTACTTAATTCTTTGGCTAAAATATCACACCCACCAGGCACCGCTAGTGTTCTGATGTTCCATGTACCCAGTCTCAAATCTTTTGTACGTAGCTTGGTCTTTGCCTTCAGTTCCAGTCCAGTTTTCCGAGGCTCCATTTAAACGTTTCGTAACATTTGTTTTTTCCAGAGTGGGTTGTTGGCCCAACGTCCAACCCCCAACCTGGAGGACCAGGAGTTTGTGTAGAGTCTTCTTCTCCTATGACAGTCGCTTTTCACCACAGCTTCCAGACCCTGTCCTGGCCCTGGTTCTTTATCGGGGTACCTTCCCCTAGCCTTGCGGGAGCCAACCCTATCGTACAAGGCAGTACGGGCAGTGCTTATTTACTGGCGGCACTTTCTCGCCATGACACAACATTATCATTGGGATTTGTGGTTTTTGAAGAGTGTGACCCCGCCACGAGTCACCCTCGCCACTCCCTCGTAATGTTGCCGCCTCGGTCCGGGGACTGCTTATTTGGGTTGCCCCTTATTCGCAGCTGCCCACCATATCTGATGGGACGTCCACCATCCGCCACCTGTGACCCGTCCAGTACCTGAGGCTCGGTTAACTGGAGATAATAATTAACAGTTTTCTTTAATGTTTAATGGCTATAACGTTAGATTATATTTATCACAATCATTTGTTACACATCGTTACATGTTTGTACTGTGATCTTAAATGCTTTGTTAAATCGCATCTTCATATTTCAATTATAATGTATCTTTTTATCTTCATTATGTAATGTATTTGCTTGAGTATTACAATTTAAACTGTATGTAGCTGGTAATTTCTTTAAGTTTTTATGTTTTAGAGTGTTTGCTTAAGAAGAAACTAATAACTTATTTTTAAAAATCTTTTAAAATATACATTTATCTTTATTTATAGTTGTTTAGGTTGCTTAACAAGAAGGCACAGTTTTCATCCCTCAAAAAACTTTTTATTAGTTATAATATTAAATTTTGATTTTTGCTATTTTTTTTAATGCTGGTCAAACCGTGATAAGAGACCATTTGAATTGTCTGACTTTGATAAAATTTGAACATTCTATTTAGGTATATTTTCCTAGAAAACATCTATTTTTAAATTATTTTATAGTTAATATTTTTTTTATTGTGTTTACTCTTTAAAATAAAGTATTTTTATGCACAACCCAAAAATGTGTTGTAATTTGGGACGGTTACAGATGGACGGGGGAGGTCTCAGTAACATGACTCTCCTGCTGATACTGCTGGCTTGCTGCGTGCTGCTAATAGCAGGTGTGGCTATTGGTATTGCTATTGTGTGCTGCCGGAAGGCTTCAGTCTCACAAGATCGCAGCAAGAAAGGGTAAGATTCCAAAAATATTTCAATAACCAAAGAATGTGATTAAATTATCACCATATATATTTATATATGAGCTATGGGTTTATGTTAAGCTATTGCTTTTTCAACCTATTTATAATGAACTATGGCAGCTATTAGGGTTTTTACTCACACAAATGTTCACTCATCCTGGTTTGAGATTGGGTCTGCTGGACTCAAAGATGAAAGAAGGCTATCATGGACTGTCAGAGAATTGTTTTAATCCTTCATTGTAATCTGCTCTTAGCACACTTTAAAAGCATCAATGAAGGAGAGGACCATATTTCTTGAGATCACTCTGTGTGTAAGGGGAAGGATTCATGCCCAGTTGTCATGGGAGTATTAAAAAAATGCTGGGAGGAAGCTACTGGCATTCACAAGAATCACACTATGTAATTTCCCAATCAGAGAATGACATTTGATTTGAGGCATAAATGTTGTGAATTTCATCTTTATTTTTATGAATAGAATAGAATAACTTTATTGATTTCAAGGGCATAAACATGCATCAGATTCTTGTCAGTCATTACTACAGATGAAACAACTATACTAAAGATAAACAACATAAAAACAATATTGCATTTCATAGCGTGCAAAAACAAGTCAAACTGTACAAGCATTCAAATATATCTAAAAAGAGGATATTTCCACAAAGTCTGCATCAGCAACATTTCATTCATAAAAACTCACACAGCCTATAGAATGGATTTGCAATTCAACCAGGCATGCATTATTTTCTTAAATCTTTTAGAACTAACATGCTGAGCACTCTGAGACAAACAGTTAAAAAGCTTTATACTTACAACCTCATGAGCAATTTAGTACTTTAGAGAGCCTGGTGAAATGTCTAGCAATTTTGCTACTGTTTCTTGTGTTATTTATATGTACATTACTGTTTAGTGTGGTGTAGGGCAGGTTATGAACCCAAGCAGTCTTATTTAACCTAATAAATTCATATTTAAATTTGTATTCTGTCAGTAATAATTGATTTTTGTTGTACACTTTTTAATTGTTAAAACTGTTAGGCAAGATTGAAAATGATTAAAAATGTATTTAACACTTTGAGTGTTGGCCCTAAATAACATGTAACTCTGTAGAATGCTGGGCGTTTTTGGTGGTTTTCAAAAATTTATTTAAAAAAAAAGTATTTAAGGTATAAGAAAAATACTTACATGCCTTAATTCAGCTTACTTTTGTATTTCTTGTAACGTGAGATTGTTAGTGTTTTTTTTTTTTTTTTTTTTCAAAAAACTACACATAAAAAATGTTTTTGAAAAACATATTTTTTGAGATAGTTCTTTTATCTAACAGACTAAACTAAGCATATATACAATTATTTACAATGGGTTATTTACAAATATAAACTGTCCTTTGAATAATACAAATCATGTTTTTATGTTTTTTTAGTGTTTTGACAAAAAAACTATGCCAAACATATTGATGCGTCGGCATCACTTTCACCGTCAGTACTGTTTTCAGCATCTGTAACATAATAATAAACTATGTAAAATATGAATATATTTTCATTTCATTCATATGAATAGAATATTGGTTGAATAAAGTTAATTTTATTATAATACAAATTATAGTTTGATTCACGAAAAACAATAACGTAACCAAACTTTTAGACTGATGTTTATGTGATAAATAGACTTATTCTTACCTGAAACATATGTCTCATCTTCTTCCATGAAATCAGGATCGATGTCAGAATCGTCAAAAATACTATCAACACCAAATAAACTATCTTCATCTAATACATCACTGATCGCAACGTTGTTTAAGCTGCGAGAAGCCATGATTGCGACATCGACTGCCGGCTGCAACGAACGTCACGTCAGCGGCACGTAAACAAAGCGACCGAAGTTGCTTTGTCCATCAAGCTCATGCAATACATCTGACGCTTTCTAGCGGTGAATTGTGTTACTAAAAACCCAAATAACATTGTAGAGTAGGCAAAACCCGTTTAAATACGGACAATGTAATATAATACCAATTGAAATGACAACTACGTAAAACTACGGGATTAGCATTCTTCGGAAATTACGCTGTTCCATAAAAATTACGGGATTAGCACTCTAAGTGTTAAAAACTGAAACATATCAAATCAATTGTAATATCATAAATTAATGTTCAAACCAAATTTCTTTTCCTATATAAAATTATTTCTATTAATTTTTTAATCAGACCAGGAATTTCTCTGATAATTTGTCTGATTTTTTATTATTTATCGATAACTGTCCATGTTAACATTTTAATTCTTATGTATAAACAAAGAGATCTTTGTATTTGTTACAGATACACCAAAGGGAACACAGGCAAACCGGGTGCCAGCAATATAAAACCTCCAGACCTCTGGATTCATCATGACCAGATGGATTTGAAGAACATGGAAAAAGTCCTCACAAGGGTCTCTGGACGTACCTTCTTCTGCAAGAGATCTGGACATTGATCAACCCCGTCAGCCCACGAACTCTCTGGACAAACGCACATATGGAACTTCTTATATAGGTATTTATAGATTTCGTATGTCTGTGTTGACTACTCCACATAAAATGTCCAGAAAGTAAGAGCTATTTCATTTTACACAATAGTACTTTTGTAGATCATTTCCATACATATTGAGGCACCAATTGCAGTGGCTAACAAATTTTTAATTCCCTTATCATAGAAGTTTGCCACCATGCCTTTCAACCGTATGTTGACTGTTGTGTCGAATTATTATCAATGGGTCCAAGATTATGATTGTATGGACGGTGTTGGAAAACCCCACCCAAAACTGCAAATAAACTCCTGCATTGTTTCCTCAGTGTACAACCCTGCATTGTCGTAGATCACAATCCGGTAGTTCTGGATGGCACATCAAACTCTTGTCAAGATCAGACAGAGAGAATCCCCGTCCACATGGTTTCACCTCAGTGTACAAATTCACACAGTAAAACAGATCAAATATCAATTCTGGCAGGTGGTCCCAGAAAATGGTAGACATCAGTTTGATTCTTTAACATGTCTGCATGTTTTCAGCCATGGTTTGGTTTAATTTCAGTTGTAAAGTTTTGTCATCAGTATACTATACTAACCAGATTTTCATCATCATTTAGATCATGATAAATTTCAGCAGCATTTTATACTAAACACATACATTGTAAACCCAATAATACCAGAATTGCTACAATCAACGATAAATCAACAATCAGCAGTTTTTATTTGTGATTACTCTCTGGACAACCCTTGTAGTTAGAGTTTTTTTAAAAGCTAATGAATGAGTTAGCATGATTGTCTTAATAACATTTTTCTGCTTATTGAAAATGTTCCTTCTCACTACCTTCACGACCAGTTGCATTGACCAGAAATACACCTATTGAGAGAAAGGCATATTTTAGTACATATATGTCTAGTTATTTTCGGTGAGACCTGGGTGTATCACCCAGTCAAGAATGCATATAATCCCAGTTATGTTTGTTGCATATAATCTTGAACGTCATTATCACTATTGAAACTGCAACATTGACTAAGTAGTTTTTCAAACACTGTTTGGTTTCCTGGACAGCGTACTTTGTTTCTTTGACAGGGTTTTTTAAGCATTATGTTCTGATGTGGTTTGGAATGTTTAATTTGGCTGTTGAAGGTATTCCAAATATTGTTTTTAAATTTGGACCAAATCCTATTTTTTGTAATTGTTATGTCTGATTTTGCAAGCATAATGTTTTGTCACACTTCTTCTTAAGTATCTTATATTTTTTCCGTAAGCTCTTCTTTCCATTACTAATTTTAAAACACTGATCACACCAGTTTTAATTGACCTTTTTGTATCTGAAGTGTAAAAGTGAACCACTGATTGGATTTTAAATTTCTAGCTTTAAAATGTTTCATTGGGCAAGAAAAGTTTAAAAACATCCAAAAGTTGCTAAATATTATTTATTTTTCTCTGATGTTGGTACAATTATGCACTTGTTTTCTGTTTACTTGAGAGAGGTTGTTATTAAATTGAGAAATAGATTTATTGCTAAGACCTCACTTCAGTTGTTTTTGGTCCAATTTTAATTAATTTTTAAGGATATTTTAATTGAAATTCCTACATGGTCTGACATACATGTGGATATTGCTTCTGCACTGCAGTGAATGTTCGTAAACACGTCATCAATACATTTCTTACAGTGCTTACCAACTTTGATTAGTACACTAATGAATTTATGGTAAATAAAGACAGGCTTAGCCTGTTTTATGAGTTGTCAAAATGTACAATAGGTACAGAGTTTGAAATATACAATGAAATGTGTTAAAGCAGACAAAATTGCAACTTCAGGAGATTGAGCTGGCTAAAAGCACTTTATTACTGCAATGATAAAAAATGTTGAGAAAGAAATAAAAAATTCTTTGAAAATTGTTGAATAAGAGTAATAAAAAACAAAAAGTTTAGCTGAAATTTAAAGCTTTAAAGTATTTTATCTGATGAATGTAACAGATTTGTTATTAATGTTAGTTGTAATCTAAAGCCAACATTCCGTGATGTTTGTGTCAGCCCAAATAGACATAATGTTGATCCATGATTTAAATTTAAAAATTGTGTTTGTTGAATTAGGAAAACAAAAAAGATAGAGGTAGAGATATTTATTGTTTATGTTGCTATCATTAAAAAGGATGTAATTAAAGAAGATAAGCATTTTTCAAATAAAAAAAATATTAATGATTATGATTTTACCCAATGTTGTATTTAAAAAATTAAATTATTTTATCTTGACTCCTCTGATCTTATTGATGAATATTTGTTTATAATAAAGAATTTTCCCTGATTGTTTAAACATTTGTAAAGCTGAACCTATATTTAACCCTTCGCACACCACTAATAAATCCATTAACTTTCCTATAACGCCAAGACCAATAAATAATGTTTCTTTAAGTTCAAGCTAGTCTTTATTATAACTAAATTATAAAAGATAAAAGCAAAACAAGTATAAAACAGGGCATTTTACTTAAAATTAGCATATTTATTGATACAAAACTTTAAAAAAAAGAAGTTTATTTTAAATAAATTTTAATTTCATTTTAAAATATAACTAAACTGAAAGGTTTAATTACATTTTACTATAAAACAAAAATATTTCAAACTAATGACAACACTACAGCCCGTTGAAGAATAATAACGAGATACGTAATAGACATGCACGCTCGTGACAACCGAGAAAGCAGTAATACATGCCACAGATATATTTGGTCATTACTCTGTAGGAGCCGCAGAACTGACGAGCAGGTGGTCGGAGTTAGACAAAGGGCGCTCACCTCCCCCTGCCACTGAGTGAAGGTAGTTTGTAAATACTTCCTTGGCAACAGTGATAAACACAGAGTGTGTACCGGGCATTTCTTAGGTCTTTTGTGAACTAAGAGACATGATCTATAATATCAGATATAACTGTATTTGGCGTTTTGATTATAGTCTACCATTCTAATAAATACGTCTATGGCATGGGAAGGGTTAGGAAAGGGAAAAAGATAGATTAATCACTTTAGTTCCAGTGTTGTCCAAGATCATAGATATAGTTATAAGTAAACAATTAATGCTCCATTTTTGAAAGTATATAATTTTATTTGTGGTAATCAATTTGGCTAAGACATGGTTTATCAGCTACTCATGTATTTTAAAATTTAGTCTAAAAGATCTTGAAGGTCTAAAACAAAAAAAGGAATTTGTTGCACTCACTGTCTGTGTGATATCAGTAAAACTTTTGATTGTGCGTGTGTCATGAACTTATATTTTCAAAACTGGAATGTTATAGGCCTGAGAGTCTGGCTTTAAATATTTTTTTCAGTAATGTTTAGAAAGCAGGCTCCAATATTTACAAAGTTATAACGAATTTTTCTTATCTCATGCCTCTCACTTATGGTGTTCCACAGGGGTCTATTTTAGGTCCCTTGCAGTTTGTAACAATGGTTAATGTTCTTTAATGATGTATGGTATTAATATAACGGATGGTAGCAAAAAGTACCAGTGTAAATAGCCAAGTTGACAGCATCCATGTATTTACAGATGCAAACAAAATCAAAACCGTTTTGAAAATTAGTTGACTTTTAATAAACTGGTCTTAGATATGGAAAAAACTAAAACTGGTGTTTTCACATTTCAAGTTTAAAATATACCTAGGATAGTTTCCTAAGCTCTTTAGGAATAAATAATCTTATATTCAGCTCTCAATTAGGACATATCATTATTTAAAGAAAGTTAATGAATAATTTTCCTAAGAAATTAGATGATAAACATGTTAAAACTTGGTATAATGAAGTTCCTGCTAAATAATCCTTTTTTACAAGGTACCAGAAAAAGATACCCTTCTGCTTTGGTTCTTTTTTGTCTGCAATTCTTTTTGACAAGATGGGCAGAAGTAAAAAATTGTTTGTAATGGAAACAGGATTTTTCTGGAAATTTGCCATTGTTCAGTGATACAATACAATCAGTAACACTGTATCACTGAACAACGGCAAATGCCTGGAAAATCCTGTTTCCTTCACAATCCTTCCATCATCAATAGCAAACTTCAAACAAAAAATTGTGTGTAATGAAAGTAAATGTTGTGGAATAATATTTTCTTAAAATTTCCCATTAACTTTTTACGTGAGGGGTTATTATTTTGGTCACCTTGAAATCTGATTTAACCAACTCAATCTGGTCTTGCCTAACTCTGTATAGTGGAAAATGTTACGGACTCAAATTTTACAAGACAAACTGCTTGTACATTGCCAGTACACTCTTATGCACACATATATCCAAGGAAAACTTCTAAGTTCCAATTTATCTCTGAGATTATATATGTTTGTTTCTACTTCCTCAATAAAAGTTATGATATCATCACAATGTTATAAAAGCATAAGGCTTTCTTCTCAGATTTTCCACTAGTACTTCTTTTGATCTGACAATACTGCATGAAACAATCTCGACGCAAGCCACTAGGCTCAGTGTCTGCCATTAGGGTGTAGGAACGCCAACATGCCGGCCTCGCTTGGCAGTCACCTTGCTCAATGGTTATGAAACATTGAAATTCAACTCTTCGACTGTCACAGTCGTGTTAATATAGATGAACCTGCTTATTCGCTTAATGGCCATGACCTTGTTTCCGATAGCTGCTTGATTACAACTGCACTCAAATGGCTGACTATGAAAATATTAACAAAGCATATAAGTGTTCATATTGTACAATCAATGCACCATGTTGTGCAATGTGTTTAGTTAGTTTCCATGTTGGTGTTTTGTGTGCCTGTTTTTGTTTACAGTTTCAATTGGTATGGACAAAACTAGCAAAAATAATAATGAAGAAACGTTATGTTTTTTAGATCTACTCAGTTTCAAATTAGGCTTTGCACAGCATGACAGGTCTGAATAAAATTTATGAATGAAATGTGTTTTGAATGATCACACTATTATGGGGGAACCAATTTATCGCTCTTTTTAAAAGTTTCGAAGACACATTGTGCACTTCTGTAGTTCAAAGTATTAGTAATAATTCTGTATGTTTGTGGAAAATAAAAACCAGCAGCGAGTTGTTACAGCACGATTAAAAACATGGAACTCAAGGTGTTAAATCTTCTGTGTATTGTGATCATACAAATATAAAAGTAAAAAAGTTTAAGGCCATACACGATTTAATCATGAATATTGTTTGCAATGGGCTCAATTAAAGCATGCATTTTTTTAAACTGTGATAAGGATAGTGTGTTATTATTTTATGCAGTTGTTCACACTTACAGGGATAAATTGTTTGCTATAACACGTTTTAATATTGATTTGCACATGTATGACATTAAAATTGTATGTTTTTGCTTTTTAATTCTTTTTGTATACATATTTTTACTGTAACAGTTTTCTGTTGAATTATGTTCATTGTGTTACGTTATTGTCATCGAACTTTATCATGTTTTTATGGCATGCTTATTTTGTTGCTTGAATCTATGATTTCTTCAGGGAATGCATCACAAACCACTTCTTCTGCCAGAAGAAAAGTGCTCATCTGCTCGCCGTGCTGTTAAACCCAAACCAATAGCATTACCTGTAGAAAAATCAACCTCTACGAGAGCGTAAGTGCTAAATGCATGTCGTTATTATTGTCTTCCGCTTTTACACAATCATTTAGTTTTTGAATGAAGCATATTCTATTATTGTTTACAGTTGTTTTCTTTTAGTTAGTCGACTAGTAGTTATAACAGGTGATTTAACCCCTCTATAGGCCACTACAACATGCCACACCATTTTTAGTGCTTTTGAAATCTAGTCAATAACTGTCATAAATCTGCTTTTTTTACAAGTAATGTCATAATAGCTATGTTTTCAAGGTATTTATAATACTGTGCAATAATAAATTTATTAGAAATTATTATTTTGATGTCGAAATTTATTATAATAGTGTACTACTACTTTTACAGACTGTTTAGTACAAAACCCCATACCAGCAAAGCCCTCGAAGATATATAAACAAATCTGCTTACAGCCAATTAAACCAATTTTTTGTATAAATTGTAATCAATTACATAGTTACTTACTTTATTGTAAATTCATACAAGTTAGCTTTGTCAAATTCAAATATGAATAGATTTTTTAAACAAGCTTACCAAACTAGTACAAATTACCCAAAACATGTGTATTTTTTGTATTAATATCATTATTTTGTATAGTGTTTGTTTACCTAATAAAAGTATGATAGTCAAAATAATACGTGAGAATGTATTATTGTAAAATTATCTAATAACCAACCAAAAGTAAGCAAAAAAACATTTTACTTTATTTGTTTTTATGTGTTATTTCTGAAAATAATGAAAGTTATAGCTAAAAATTTAAATTTATATTTTTCTTGTTTGTCATGATGGCCAATATTTACAACTCCTTTTTATTTTTAAGGTGGTAGAAAATTATTTTCTAAATAAATTTTGTATCACCAAACACTTTCACCAAGTAGTGTTTTTACAGATTAACAAAAAACACTTTTACAGCAACCAAAAGTAACAATATTCCATAGTAATTTTTGTTTTCATTAATAATTTTCAAACAAGGTATATGGTAAACAATTTAACCAATTTTTACAAGCCAAAGCCACAATCCGGCACTTTGCACATTGTACACAGTGTACTAATTATTAGTAATTAGTTATAAATTATTAAATCAATATACACCTCACCAAAATAATACTTTATTTACTAACACATAAAACAATGTCGCAAAATACCAAATTAAAAAATAGCAGAATATAAAATTGTAATAAATATATGGTGCTCTAGTTGGAGCACAAGTGGAGACACTTTACTGAAGTACTCACACTGGAGTAACAGACATGTTACTTGTAGTGAATGTATAATTTTCTTATCTTTTTATTTATTTTTTATGAAGTATTTGATAGTTAAAATATTTAAAATTATAGATTAAAACTTTTAAAACGATTTTAAGTTCAGATATTTATTTTTCTTTCGCAATTCCCATAACTTATCATAAAAATCAACATATTGGTTTTATGTGCCTCATGCTTGTGATGTGTATAATTAAATTCCTCTAAAAATTATATTTGTTAATTTCAAATTACTAATAAACCAATTTAGAAAGTATTACCAGTAATGATGGGCAAATCTTGAATGTTTCAAATCTTAAATCTGATTCAGAATCTTAAAAATCGATTCCCGATTTCTGAATCCTAATAGACTATTTTATTAACCCTCCATCGGGCGCGCTAAACGGAGTTTTCCTCCGTGTATGTTTTATTATTAAAAATAGTACTACTTTTCTGATGTCGGCAGTCGTTTCCCGCAGTGTACTTCACGAGCATCTTTCGGGGAAACGAAACAATAGCCTCCCGCTTTTATTTATCAAAATGTGTCAGTATGAGGTCTACTTCCGTGCGTGACTGGACGATTCCTCCGTGAGCGCCCGATGTTGTGTTTGTAGTGCTTGGACGAAATCACCGTGAGCGCCTTATTGTGTTTAGTTTTTATGTTGTAATAATCCGTGTGTGCGCCTAAATGTGTGACCTGTGATGGTTTCTTTTTAAATTTTACTATATATTTTATTTGAATTTTGTGAAATGGAGAATGAAGACGAGAGACTTGTTAGTACAGTACCAGTGTGCTAGGGAACATTTCAGTAATGATTATGGAGTGAACATTGTCGCTATAACAACCAGAAGGAAAATGTTTTGAAATTTTGTGCAGTGTGTAAAAAAATTTTTAGTAAAGAATAAATTTTTATTTCAGAGCAATAATTGACATTACAATTGTATAATATCTCAAGAATTGAAAGTAAGTTGTTTTTGTAAGAAGTTAAAACCTAAGTTAATTTCCATACATATTTACAGAAGGTTAAACATTTTTACAATTAATTGCATTATTCCTTAAAATTAATCATGTTGTTATTATACAATAACATTTTTTAAGATTTTGAATTTCTTATTTGGAAAATTCATTACATAAGAGTGTAATTTTTATTAAATTTCTAAAAATGAATATATTACATTGTAATTAAATCAGTATGAATATTTAAACAAATAAAAACAGTTTAAAACGATTATGATATCCATTATTCGCCAACCTGGAGGAAACCTCCGTGAGCGCCTGATGGTGTTTCTAATTTTAAGCGCCCGATGGAGGGTTAACCTAAGTATGATTTAAACAAAATCACCACTAATCTCATTTCTGTCATTCTTGAAAAGATAAACGGGTATATCTTATTAAGAATATCTTAAGGTATATCTTAGTCATATTCCCTACCTTCTACTTTATTTTGATAGATTTTAGTATATGGGGATAAATTTGTATCACTTATTAAATGATTTTAAAATTAACATGTTTGAAAAACTTCAAATCAACCCTAGTCGTGATAATATTAAAATATAAACATACAGGACTACATTTTATAAAGGGAATATTTATACAACTACAAATGTAAAGTGTAGCTGCTGACATCCATGCATGCATGCAGCAGACTCGTGTCGATGCACAAAAATATATATTAATGCAAATGAAATATTATTTACAAAAGCACAACAATTTGTTAAATTATGTTTTCTATTTACGATTCAAACTCAAAGTAAGATAAAAAACTCATTTTGCAATTGGTAATTTGTGTAATGCTGATCAGCTATCGCCCAAGAACAAACGCAGACTCACGGCGATGCTAAGCGGACACAAATATAGAAAATACTAAATACATAAAAATATTATTTCCAAAAGAAAGATAATTTTTTAATTAGACAATTTATTTACAGTTTAAAATAAAAATTACGGCAAAAAAACACATTTTAGCGATCGTTGATATGCGTAACACTGTCCAGCTGTTGTTCATGAAATAAAACGCAGCAGACTCATGGTGCTGCATGATCATAAATATAGAAAATACTAACTACAAGCAAAATATTATTCTCAAAAGTAAGGTAAGTTTTTAATTATACAATATAATTATGGTTTTTAACATTCACAATATAGCAAAAACATCTTCTAGCAATCGGTAATTTGTGTACTGTCCATGAGCCGATAATTAATTACACCGCGGATTTCTGCAGATTCGAATGTCAAATCCGAATCTTTGTTCAAGATTCAGTGGATTCGATAATCGGGATTCAGTTTTTGACCCATCACTAATTACGAGTATGATCCCTTCACTTTCAGCCTAGTTCTGTGGTCCCTGACATTTTTTCCGTTGTCATCAAAGACGTTTTCTGAGGAATCATCTGTGCTGTCATTCTGGTTTATCTTCAGCACTTACGAAGTTTCATCAATCGCTGGCTCCTGAAACTCTGAGCAGATGATTTTGTAAAGCTACAGTTTTAACAGAATGGTCAAAGGGAATGTTTTTCTCCTTAAGTCAACTAATGGTGTCCTGTTTTCTGGAGTTGATGTTGGTGCTTTGGCAACTTCAACATTGTGGTATTTCGCGTTATAAACCACGAGCACTGAGTTAGAATTTAGATTTGAAATGAGTTTTTCTGATACCCACTGAATATGTGTTGTTTATAATCCCATCATACATTAAATTCAGACACTTTATAGAAACAACTGGGAATCAAGTTGATGGTATTTTGCTATCGCCTATGTTCCACCACTCCTCTCTTTGTCCTACCCACTGCCACTGGCCAAGTGTCTCCACCCCACTCGCACCTCATACTGTACTAATTACCACAGTAATGACAAAAACAAATTTAAATTAAACAAAAAACATGCTTGTACTTCAGAGCAAATTTGGTGAGAGACAAATAATTTGTCTTCTTTACAACAATTGGGTAAGCGAAATTTTGCATACAAAATTCATTAATCAAAAGTGAAGTACGTATATAAAATATTTTAATTTTGTATCTTTGTTAATGATTTTTTAAATACCAGAACTGGCGTCATAAGTATTATATTATCCTCACTTGTCATACGGAACTCACCTCTGGGGAAGTTGTCTCCAACAACAATTGTTAAGAGTGTTTAAACTTCAAATAAAGACATTAGAATAATTGCAAGTCTAAATTGTAAAGAGCTGCATAGAAATGGTTTCAGGAGCTCAGGCTGCTGACTTTACTCAGCCCTTATATTCTCGAGGTAATTCTGTACTGCTTCTCAAATCGTATTTTGGTGAGGGGTTCACAAGTAAGGGAGAAGGGTAGTAGCAACTATTGACTATGACAGAAACAACAGCTTCTGTTAAGCTCCCACAACAAGTCTGTGTCAGACTAATCAGAAGCCTTCCTGGGGTGCTTAAAACACTCAAAATTTCAGTTAACTACAACTTGTCTAAAACGCCTTGTGTCATCAGGTGTGTTCCACATTGGAAATCCGCATAACATCTGGATCCAGTAATAATGAGTGTGTGAGTGAATGGTACAATTATGTATGTTTGAATGTGTTAGGGATAGAAAATACAAACTGTAATCAAAACGTTATTTTTAACACTATGGTAAATTGGTTATCTAAATGTGTTTCATCATACAGAAAGTGCTACAGTTACTTATTTTAACCGTCAGTAATTTGCGTAATTAGCTGTTGTCAACATATAAACTTAATTATATATTCGGTGGATTTAAGATTCAACTTCAATACACCACTAGTCATGCTATTGTGAAATAATGACACTCCAAGTGTATTTTTAGCACTTCTCTTAATTTTATTCTTTATTTTGTAATAAAATACTCTGACAATATTGGTATTAAGAATAGGTTGATAAATCAGTAACCGCTAACTATCAAGGTATCGAAGTGTATATTACCAGAGTCAACTGCCCCTAGTAATATGTGATTACCACCGGACTAGTATCATGGGGAAAAAATCATTAAGTCCAGTAAATATCTAACAATTAAGCCGCATGCTAATGTACATTATATTAGTTATATTAAATTATAATATGTCCTACTATGAAAAGATTATTTATCAATTATGATTTGATTCTTCAGAAATTTATACTCACATAATGCTTAAATATTGTACAATCTGGAACACAAAATCGTAAAATATATAAAGCACATTTTAATTACGGGTTTGTGAATAGTGAAATTAAGTATTGAATCGATTAGTATGTCTTGAAATTGAATAGTTTTTAGTAAAAATAGAATTTAAATAGTAAATAAAACTATTCAATTTCAAGGACATACTAATCGATTCAATACTAAATGATGAGTTTAAATAATTTGGGATAGTATTCAGTTGAATTTTATAATATAAAAATTGATAACATTGAATTGAAAGTACATAAAAAATAAAGTAGTGAAAATAATAAGATATTATATAGAAACCTGGTACCAGTCTTTGTAATGGTGGGGTTTTGTAGTTAATGTTAGATTTCCACTAGTTCTTGATGAAATGTTACAAAATGAATTTAAAAGGAAAAAGGAAAAATTGCGCAAATGTTAGATCATACTTAACATTTTTTTGCATCTTGCAGTTATGAGAAATTCAAGTTGAGCATTGAATGTTAACAAACTATGTTGTACTCTTAATTGGTACCAGTCTGAAGTACCTGATATAAAGCTTTGAGGCTAAATGAGATGAAAACATCCTCTAATCATAGCGTTTTTTGTTTCATAAATTGTTTTCCACCGAGTTAGGCTTCACGATGAAACATTACTCTGATATCGAATTGTAACTTAAGACAACTGTTGCAGCCACTGCAACTGCTACTCCGATTGGTCCTGCCGCCGGCCTCTTGACCGTGACAGATGCCAGACCTCTGTACCCTCGCACTCAGTACTCCATCTCACGAGCCCATGTCACCCTGGATCCTGCACTTGCCGGTTAATATGCTCACACATCCTTCAACACTAATCTCATAATCATTGCATGAGTTGAGAGCAACTGTTTGATGGATAACCACCACTGGTTGAACACTTAAAATCTCAATAGCAGACACAATTCGTGCTGAGATTGGAAGGACTTTTACTGGCATAAAATACCAGTAAAGGGCCAATATTCATTGGAAATTTTAAATTAAATTTAATGAGTGTGTCAGTGGTATTGCTTGTTTTTAAATGGACAGTTAAATGTTTAAAGAGATTGAGATCGTGAATGGTTTTTAGGCTCAAGTATCCTTCATTAATGACTTAAGAAGTCTTACATTTCTTAAGTTCTTTCTTATAATTTCTCTTAAAAAAGGATCTTAGTGAGATAATAGATAATTGTTAAGAATAGAACTCATATAGAGAAATCAGTCCCAATCCCAAAACCTCTTTACGTTAAATTTATTCACTGGTAGGTTGGGATAAGTAAAACTAGAAAATTAGTGCAGTATACTGGCATTTGGATATTTAAAAATACTTGGATTCGGAACGCTACTTTATGGTGGTGGACTGATGATGTGGTGGAGAGTATACAAATGTGTACCACCCCTGACAATGTGTCAAGACGGGCAAGAGAAAAGGGACTATTTTTCGATGTATCGGAATACTCCAAAACTGTCTAGAAATAATTTGTTTGTAGCATTGCATAGCTATAAATGGGAGCAAGTTATTTCAGTTATTTGTGATTGTAATATCATTCGAAGTTCCCAATTTATTACACAAACCACGTATAAAATGCAAGGACAAAAATTTAAGATTGTACTCTTAAGTTATAGATCCTTTGAAGTATACTTACAGTGATATGTGACTTTTGCAGCAGCAGAGAGTCCTATTATACAGAGTGGTGGCGGTGGCTATGAAAGTGTGGCAGGTTCGGGTGCCCCTGTTCCTGCCCCCACTCAGACTTCCACCTATGGGTCAGTATTACACTTATTTATTCCTTATATGTAGAAGGTAATTTCACGAGTTATCTGCTATGTGATATTTATTTTTCTCTCCCGTTCATAACCCTTTAAGGAGTATGGACGTCATATGACGTCTCCTTTTGATAGGCTACAATGAGTAATGGATGAAATCCAAAAAATACCAAAAGGAGTAAAAAATTCAAATCTTTAAAATCTCTTAAAAAATGTTTATTTGCATTTTAAAGCTTAATACAAAAGGACTACGTGTTCTACAAGTCAATATTTCAGTACTTTTCAAAATCAAATGTCTTATTTCCTCACTACGACAGACTCGTTCAATATTGATGCCATTTGGACAACAGTAACAAACTAGATGGTTGCTCAACAAATATGTCACTCTCACAAGATAAATATGGCCACAGTATGCAGTATACAAGGAATGCCTAGTATAATGTGGCGGTATATTCTGACAGCAAAGTCAAAGTCAAAGTCAAAGTCAAAAATATCTTTATTAACATAATCTTCAAGATTAGTAACAGAGTCATTAACATTAGAATAGTGTTAGTTATCATTTTTCCAATTAAAAAATTCAGTCAAGGAGTAGAATGGTCGGTCCTGCAGCCAGTTCTTGAGTTGTCGTCCAAATTGTGAATGTTCAGTTCTCTTGAGTTCGTCCGGGAGTATATTCCATATCTTGGCACCGATATAGCTTGGTTTCTTTTCAGTGGAGGAAAGTCTGTGAGCAGGAAGATGGTAGTCGTGTGAAAATCTGGTATTGTAGTAGTGAGTTTGTGCTCCGGTCTTTACTGTTTCTATTGCCCTGATATGAGTGTAGAGTACTACTTCCAGAACATATAAATCTATCACTGTCAGGATCCGGAGGTCTTTAAAGGCTTGCCTGCAAGATTCTCTGGGCTGTAGGTTTTTTAGGAGTCTAATGGCTCTTTTTTGTAATACAAGAACACGCTGCAAGTTGCCTGCAGCTGTGCCGCCCCAAACTGCAATCCCATATTTTAAGTGAGACTCGAAAATGGCGTAATATACTGTTTTTGAGGTTGTCAAGTCACTTATACTTTTCATCCGTCGTATCACGAACAGTCCGGTGCTAAGTTTACTGCATAAGTGGTCGATGTGTGATGTCCAAGAGAGTTTGTTGTCAAAAGTAATTCCAAGATACTTTGCGGATGAGGTTTCGTCTAGGCCCGGAAGTGTTTCAATGCTTTTGCCATGTCTTCCCAATATCAGATGTTTTGTTTTATTTTCATTAACAACAAGTTCATGTTTGTGGCAGTATTGTTATTGCCATATTTAGTGCTACAAAACTATCCACTTCTAGTTGTTCTGGTTTTTGACCACCCAAAAGAAGGACAGTGTCGTCGGCATACATAAGAGTTTTACTGTAACCTTGCATGAACTCGGGGAAGTCATTTGTAAATAATATAAAAAGAACAGGTCCCAGCACTGATCCTTGAGGCACTCCTCGCGTGATTGATTTTAGATCAGAATTCACCGTGTTGGTTCTTCCATGTCCTGTGTGATTGATTTCTACTATTTGACTCCTTCCAGTCAGGTAGCTGGTGAACCATGCCTTTGCAGTTCCTCGTATTCCAAGGCTTGTTAGTTTGTTCAGAAGGTGCTTGTGATCCAGACAATCAAACGCCTTGCTGTAATCAAGAAAGATGGCTGCTGCGTTGCTTCCGCTCTCTCGTTGGTCCAACAAAAACTCAGCGAGGCTTATAAGGGCGGTTGTTGTGGACCTTCCTGCTATAAAGCCATGCTGATGTGGTGTTAGTAGCAGATGGTTAGAGGAAAGGTGTTCGAGAAGTCGGGCAAGTACTAGTTTTTCAATTATTTTGGATATAGTTGGAATTAGTGAAATGGGTCGGTAGTTTGCTGCATCAGTTGTTAGGCCCTGTTTGAATTTTGGATAAACCTTTGCTATCTTCAATGCTGCAGGGAATATTCCTGAACTAAGTGATTTGTTTGTAATGTCAATCAATGGGTCTCTTATTTCATCTTCACACAGCTTTATTAATTTGGATGAGATGTCATCATATCCTTTTGAGGTTTTTGTTTGTATTGACCTGATGGTTTTGGTCATTTCTTGCCTGGATGTCGGTGTTAGAACCAAATTTGGACAGTTTCTGTTGGATTCAGGCAATGCTGGCGTAGGGTTTACAGTTCCGATTTCCCCTTATTGTTTTTTCTGCAATGGAGGTAAAGAATTCATTCAAGTAGTCTGATATTTCTTTAGGGTTTATAAGCTCCTGGTCTTGAATTATGAGTTTATTTAATTGAATGGTTTCTTCTTTCTTCTTCCTCTCATCGTTGATAACGTTCCAGATTGCTTTGGATTTATTGTTTGCTTCTTGGATTTTATTTACATTAGCTTGTTTTCTTAATTGCCGGAGCTGCAGGTCGTAATCTTTTTTCAAAGATAGTGCCCTTATTTTGTGCTCTTCTTGACCGGTTTGTTTGGTAGGTATTTTGGGCTTTAAGAAACTCTAGTTTTATTTGAGTTACTACAGGGTTGCATAAGACTGTGTAGTTCTTTTTCTTTCTTCGTGTAGAAGTAATGTGAGGGCAACAGTGGTTGAGGGCTCGTTGTAAGGTATTGTTGAACTTGATATAGGCTTCATTAGCATTTTCAGTGTTGTAAACTTCTTCCCAGTTTTTTTCCTGCTTGAGTAGGTCTTTTAGTTTATGTAGGTTTCTGTCATTCATGTTTCTTCTTTTAGAGGTTGACTGAAGAGTAGTGGGTCCTGTGTCTCTTTGGATTCTGCACATCTGTCCTGTATGGTCAGATATTCCTGCATCTATAATTTCCACTTTGATCTCTTCTTCTTCCATGTTTTGTACACACGCTGTCAATTGATGACATTGATGTTGGTGTTTATTCGGGTGTTGGCGGCAGGTCTACTCTATACATGCTGTGGCAATTTAATGTATCTCGTAGTCTATAGTAGTCATTCCCCTTGTCAAGACAATCAATGTTGATATCACCCACGAGAATTGTAGGATGTTTTTCTGCACATATGTTGTCAAGTGAATCATAGATTGCTTCCAGTCCTTCTTCAAGGTTGCCATCTGTTCTGTAGACTCCCATAACAAATAGAGATGTTTTTACCGGTTTTAACTTTTACTGTCGCTAGCTCACATGTCATTTCGATACTAACATCCTCACTGTTCAATTGTTTCTATCTTCCCATCCATTGAATCATGAGCGTAAATGGCCACTCCACCTTTGCGATGTGACTTTCGGCAGTATGCTGCTTTTAGACTATATCCAATGAGTCTAGTGTTGGCAAGGGTTTCTTCTTTTTGTCCATGCTCTGTGATAATTACTAGGTTGGGTTTTAAGGTATCAAGAAGAGCATTGAGTCTATCAATTTTGTTGGCTATGGTGTCTGCGTTTTGGTGAAAGATGGTTAAAGGCATTCTATTTAATGGGTTTCTGATGAGTTCAACGTTTCCTTCGTTTTCAAAGCGATGCATGCGCGATGCAACCTTGAGTCAGTGGCTTCTACAGGGTGGCTATCGCGATCTGGTGGTAAAATCAGATTACAAGTGAATGCGAGCACAAACAAGGAAGTTAAGTATGTTGCCGATAGATGGAACCACTTTACAGAGTAATCTACCTAAAGGCAATCAGTTATAGCAATGCATTTACGATAATACAAAAATACAGGGGCTCCTAAACGTCATATGACGTCCTTACTCATTATGTGGAGTTTACACTCACTCCTTAAAGGGTTAAATATTAATTACTTATAACACACTAAACACAAATAGCCAAAAGTGAAATATAATTACAAATTATTTTAGAAACTATAAAAATAATGAATTTTATATTTTAAATAAAAACTAAGATTAAGACCGTAATGATAGTGTGACTGTAATTAAATTATTTAGAGATAGCTTTTTAACATCATTTTTTACTTTTACATTTTCAACCTCATTAAATCTTTTTTACCTGCAAAAATTAATTGTTTAATGTCAAGACTATAGATTTTTTAAAGTTATTTGTGATTTTTATCAAAATTTATCAGATATAACCCACTAACTAGCCACAAAGCAGGGAAATGCAGTGTCTAGCATGTAAAGAAAAAACATTTTTGCTTTATATTGGCATCATTTGTCTGATATATTCATTGTCTAGGAACCTAACTATGAACAGTGTCTCAACCTTGACCTCCTGGGGAAATCTTTTGTATTGTGGAAACAGGGAAATGCAATGTCAAGTATGTAAAAGGAGAAAATATGTGCCATATTTTGGCACTCTATTGTACATATACATTTTCTAAAAACCCTTACTACAGACAATCTGTTTATCGATGTTATATTTATGTTTGTTACTGTCAAGGATATCATAATTTCAGTCATTTGAAACACAGAGATAAAAAGGAAATGTTATTGTAAAATATTATATTTATACAGGCACTAGAAATTGTTTTTATTTCTATCGGCTAGTTAAATAATCCGGGCATGTCCCTAAAAAAAATACTTTATAGCTTTACTAAGCATAACACCTTCTAACTGATTGCAACTATTGCAGTCACGGTCAGAACTCAGAATAATGTTTTCATATAGTACTTTATGGGGGGGGAGGGTACCCAAAAAATACTCAAAATTATTTTGTTGAAGCTATATATTTTTTTATAATTTTTTACTTAAAAATACTGTTGTAACCCTTCAAAGTACTCTTCTTTACAACTTATTACATTTGTCCCACCAATGTTTCCACTGTTTGAAACATTTTTTGTACTCATCTTTAGAAATGACTAACAACTCGTCCCTCATTTTTTTCTTGACCTCTTCGATGTTGTCAAATCGGTATCCTTTCATGTGCCTTTTTATGCGTGGAGATAATAAAAAAATCACACAATGCCAGGTCAGGTGAGTAAAAGTGCGTGGGGCAGCGGAAACCATGCCAATTTTTAGCCAAAAACTGTCTAACAGAGAAAATGCTCAACTCAATGTTCCTTTTGATTGTCAGTCTCAAAAACCCAAGGTACAAACTTGGCAGCAACCCTTTTTCATTCCCAAATTCTTCCGTTTAAAAATTCGCTGAACCGAGCTCCAAGATAAACCCACTAAATTTCTGACTGTTGACCAATTGTTTGTCGACGGTCTGTGAGCACAAGCTGTTGAATTTTTTAAATATTTTCTTTGATTCGGGTAGTTAATGGACATTCCAGAACAAGTTTTTTTTTTTTCAAACAATTAACATTTCATCATTTGAGCAAACCACTTGTACACTGATTTTTTTCCCCTTAGCGTCATCTTGGTATGCTGTTTTTCAACATTAAAATAGTTTCAGCTGCAATTTATTTACCGAGTAGAAAAACAAATTTGTTCACAGCTTCACATATTCACTTCAACTTCCCATCATAAAAAACAAAACAAGATCAAAACAGCACTAGCCTTTGCTAGCCTTTGTCTTTACAATCACTGCAGATGAACGGAACAAGCCAGATTGACAATAAAGGTGGCACTGAACTGGCTGTGAGTTGGGGACTATAACACACCTAGTGGCAGAAATTGGGGGGGGGGGGGGGTGGGGGGGGGGGGGGGTGGGGGGGGGGGGGGGTGGGGGGGGGGGGGGGTGGGGGGGGGGGGGGGTGGGGGGGGGGGGGGGTGGGAGTGTAGAGGAATTTAATTCTGAAAAACAACCATAATAATCAAAGTTAACTAAATGTGTTTAAAAAAGTTATGAAATTGACTCCTCACGTATTACACTACACAGGACACTTTTGCTGTCTTAATAATAATGAGTATCTGATTTGGTAACAGCTGGTGAAAAAACAAAACATATTTTTAGTTCAAAATTTTATTATTTTTAAATAAGATAAACCACATCTACAATCGCTTTAAGTCTCACCGGAAGATTAAAGATGGTGCTCAAAATGACCTCCGTTGTTCGCAAAATGCACGCGTTCAGGCGTCTTCTCATCGAGCTTCGGACCCGTTTCAAAAAATCCAGGTGTCTGCTTGACGGTTTATTATTCCATTAGAAATGTTTAATTGGAGTTATTCAATGGTATAATATTGGGGATGAGTAAACCAATGTTATTAAATGTCCCTAAAGTGTAAAAAGTCCAAAGGATGGACTTCACACCATTAAACAGTGGTTTGACAGTAATCGACTGGACTGTAAATATATGCAAGACGAAGCACATGGTTGTGTCCCTGCGCGCAACGCGCGACCCAGTGGGTCTACAGCTGAAGATGCACAATGGGCAGTGCGGTGGCCGCCTGATACCCTGTCAGTGTCATAGTATCGAACGTGTTTAGTACTTTCAAATATCTTGGAGTAATGTTTGATAATAGACTCGCTTGGGCAGGGCCCATGTTAGCTATATCAATAGCAAACTACGGAAATGCATTTATATGTTCGTTACATTATCACGTGTGCTAAATTTCCGCCATATCAAAATTGTTTATTACGCATATTTTCAATCGATCCTTCAGTATGGGAATCATTGCGTGGGGAGGGGCTTCTAATACAGTAATAAAACCATTACAAATTTACTCAAAAGTCTACTATGAAAGCTGGTCTCAAAAAAACCAAGGAGGTTCCCATCAGAAAATTTGTTTCGTTTATTTATGGATTCTTGATATTAGACAACTATTCCTAAAAGTTTTGATTTTGTACGGTTTCAAACATAAATTTTCATTTTTAGAGAAAGTGGAACATGCATACAACACAAGGCATAGATTGAATATTGGTATCGCCACAGCACGTTATACTAAGTCTATAAATAAAACAAATTCTTTCTACGTTCTACACATAATCTACCAAAATTTACCATTGGGAACTGAGAGAAAATTGGAACATTAAAGTCGAAGCGTACAAAAAGAAGTTAAATGAACTGGTTAAATTGCATTGGGAGGAGTGGTGCAAACGCTATACTCACTTCTATCTACTCTGAGTGATCTGTTCGTGCCGAGTGATAATTACTGCGATGATATTTATATATAGTTTGTGAATACCTTGGTGACGGACATGTGCGAGCATTCTTAATTATCTGTGTGTGTGTGTGTGTGTGTGTGTGTGCGCGCGCGTGTGTGTGTGCGCGTGTGTGTGTGTGCGTCGTGTGTGTCGACAACAATAAAATGATTCGTTTCTGTTTATCTTTTTGTTTTTCTTTTCTTTTCCTTTTTTATAGGTCTTAAAATAAGGTTTCTTGGGCACTCTTTAAGCATATCCCGTGTGTTTGTCTTACTTCTTATAGCCATAAAACTTCATATACTAGAATTTGTTGCATCTTTGTCATGTCGTTCCATTATCATAACTGATTAAATTATTACTTTTTACACTGCTTGAATTTAGTTAATATGCATCCAAACAGAGTATGTTTACTATTTAGTTATCTTTAGTTATCTTTAAATCATACAATTGTAATTTTGTTTCTAATATTTTACATTATATATTAGTATTATTGTGATTGCAAACTCGAGTGTGAAGATTGGTCTCGGTTCTCCACACACAGGCTTTTTGCCCATGTGGGTACCTTCTCTTGTATATTATTATCACATATTTGTATTATATGTAAATGAGATAAATAAATGTAAAAATGATGATGATGATTTATAGTCCGGTGATCTTGCTGGCCATGAAAACCGGTCCACCTCGGCCTATCCATTGATTTGTGAAACTCTTTTTAGGTGTCCACGAACTTAGATACAATAGATACCATTAAGAACTCCGATTAAACATTTCTAATGCAATAGAAAACATTAAGCAGACACCAGGAGTTTTTTGAACCGGTCCGAAACTCGATGAGAAGACGCCTGAACGCGTGCATTTTGAACAACGGAGGTCATATATAACTTTGTCATCAGTAAGCCCTTCATTTATAACTATCCATGCACCAAAGAATTGGAGAATTAAGTAAGGAATAGACAAATTTAATTTAGGCTGATATACAGATGGCTCTATGTTAGAAGACGAGCCTAGTTCTGGGTTGTATAGTTAATCTGTTACAACAGCATTTAGTGGAGGGCTGGGAAATCGCTGCACAGTTTCCAGACTGAGATGTACGAGTATGTTACTGTTAGCCTACGACTTTGTGGGATTGAGTGAGTGTTACGTCAATCAGAGCTCGAGGGTATGATAAAAAGGGTGTCATTGTGGCCTTTAATTAAACTAAATGAACTTCACAGCTGTTATGATTATATTTTAATACCTGAAGACAGTTTAGCTAGTCACAGTTAAGTATACATTAGTTACGTTCAGTGGCAATAAAACCGCTGATGAATTTGAAAATAAAGGGCTGAAACTAACACTTTCTTACACCTGAATCAATTGTGGAATTAATTAAGTCAACTACGAATCAATCCATTGAATATTTTGGTTCGGCAAACTGTTTTCGTATTGTAGGCAAGCACTGTCACCTTGGGTAGAGTTTCTTTGGACGGATACATGGTTTGAAGACTCCATCACTCGGTTCACTAAGTGGATGGTGATTCTCAGCGAAGGCATTAAGATGCAAGTAACTGGTCTCAATACTACAAATAGTAATTTCGGAGTTTATGAATTGCAGACTGGTTTCGTTTACTCCATGCTTCGACTCTAGGTTATCATTTGCGTGTGAATTAAAGCCGTGAGTAATTATTGGAGGTGTATATATATATATATATATATATATATAATATATATATATATATATATATATATAAAACAATTACGAATCTCTGAGATTTCAGTGTACCGAGCAGAAAGTTAACCAGTGGACCAATATATAAAGTCGACTGTTAACTTTTAAAAGTTAATTGTGACAGGAAGTGAGTTTAAGTTTATATAGAGAATAAATATATTGGGAACATTCAGTTCATCAAGCGTATTAAAATAACCAGACCTACAATTAACGGGAGGGTGTATTTTCTACGCAGTTAAGTTGATCAGGGATAGTGTTAACTAGCGAGTAGATCATATAAGGGACGAAGTTCATCAGAAGGTTAGGTTAATAACAAATTAAGTTGGTCAGAGTGTTTTTGAACTAAATATTATTTGATCAGATGGTCGAAGTAATGCAAAATTTGATGATTTGTGCATTAGACGAATTACTTACTTAACTAGTTGGGATTTACCATTTTTAGAAGCATCAGAACTCTATTTTAGACAAATATGACGTAGGGCATACTCGTAGGCACAGCTACCAAAGAAAGGAAAGGATAACATTTTAATCCTAAAATCAGATAATATATTCGCCATATTTGGTCATAAATAACATCATTGGTAAAAGTGGTATGAGAAAAAGTTCTGTTTCCCCTCACAAATCTGTAGTCTTTTTTTAATTAGGTGTAAGAATTTTATTTTGTATTTTGTTAATTGGATTTTAATCTGATGCTGGTTTGTATTTCTTTCCGACTGCATCTTTAACGTTTTATGAATCATTTCTTTAAATTCCAGCCCTTCCTAAAGTTAAAACCGTTACAGATTGATCAACAAGTTAGGAAACATTCACTGTTCGTAGAAGATGAAAATCGTCACGAACTACAAGCGCGTGGTTCGTCCATTTACTCCACGCTAAGTTATATTATATTAGTTATATAATTAATTTATTAACTAAAAGGTGTATTAACAGGTTTAATAGCTGCGATAAAACTGACAAAGGGATTGAATCCGTTATAATATGTAGTTAATGGAGAACTATTTTATATCTACGTAATAAGTTTGTTTTCACTAAAAATCAATGAGAACATTACTGCTGAATTAGTATTTAATAAATTCTTTGGGCATATGTTTATGATCTTTTTTAATTCGTAACTAACTTAGATATTATGTTTCTTAAAAAGCATGAATAGGAAAATCAACAATTTAAAGTATATAGGATCTAACACTTGCTAATAAGAAAACTTGCTTTAAAATGTACACCAGAAAATATCACAATTTAGCTATGCAAAATTAAATTAAAACTGCCCTAAAGAAACAAAAGGTTTCAATATTTAATTCGACTAAATTATAAAAAAGTGGTGATTAGAAATAGTATACAAAATTATAATACACCAACGGAAATCATTAATTAGCTACCATCTTGCATCTTAATATTCTATGAATACTTAGTTGATAAAATGTTAAATCCTACAAGGTTCAGTTTAACTTCGAAAATCGTTATTTGAATGTGTGAATTGAAATGCCAATCAAATAGTTTTTTTAAGAAGAGGGAGCACAACTATGTAAAAACGACTAATGAATTTAATGTTAAATTATTACTACTTGAGCTTACATAATTTTGAAGATAAATAAGGTAAGTTACACCTTTCAGACCCACATCGCAATTAAGTACCGTTTACGCTACAAACTACGTTGTAAAGCCCATTGGCACGTGACCCGCTCTCTTCAAAGAATTTCAGTAGAATAAGATTATCGCCTATCGTCCAGCATTCTCTTAAGCCCCTTGGCCACGCCTTAGGCCCAAGAAGCCACGTACTCTCATCGGTGGATGACACAACTCGCAGATAATATGTAGAGTATTATCTGTAGAAGGTGGTGAAATTCCAATATTATTATTATGCTGCGTAAGTATTATTCACTCATGGTTTAATTTATGTTACAATAAAGATTCAGCAAAACTCTCAGACCATGGTCGAAGATATTCATTTCATATTTACTAAATTCATACGTTATATTCATATTTCATAGTATTTCAAGTTCTAAGAGTGTAACTGTGTCAAAACTTGAATTGACTTCCACAGTGCAATTAGAAACCTGTTTTATAAGTGCTAAAAAGTAATTTATGTATTTAAAAACTGTTACTGACAAACTTTGCAAAATATAGTAATAAAACAAAAATTACTAAACTGTAATTTAGTAATAAAAACAAAAACTGTGATGGTTATAAAATAATATTTGAGATGCTAGAATGTTCAAAACATGAATAAAATAAACTAACATGCTTTGTATATAAATTGTAGAATATTATAGTTATAACACATTTATAAAGAGCATTATTTCTACATAAACAATAACGTGTTGTTTCCTTTATTTTATCCACATTTTCATCTTAATATATCCAGTTCTCATTTGCTACTACCTGGGAATAACTCTCGGGACGTCCATAGCAAGGAAGTAGGCAGCGAGGGGGTCCAAGGGATCCAGACCCCTATCAAAATTTTCAATTTTTCAATTTCTTTCTTAGTAAACGATTATTATTATTTAAATAATTCAATATTATTGACGTGTACTGCTGAAATATCGTTATTAACAAAGAAACAGGTCAAGAAAAGTTTTTAAGGAACAAAATGGAGCCTTACTCTCAGGTCTGATATTGTCCACTATGGAAAAAATATCAGATGTCTAGACCCTCACCCCAAAATGTATTCATGGCTACGATCTTGGTCCAAAGATAGTCATTTTACAGTCTTCGATACTGAATGCATTATTCATGTATTCAGGTGTTGTTTCTTATGATGGATAAGTTATTTAATGTTACAATTGCTTGGCTTCTCGCTACTTAGGCTAATACATGGCGGAATGAGGTGGCGGAATTCACTGACCTCTCGGAATGAAAAGTCTGTGAGAAGAGACAAGATTGCTCTTTCGCTAGTACTATGTGTTTCGATGTTACTGGATCTCTTCAGGTAGGTATCGATCACAGATTTCAGTGATCAAACCTACAACACGGCTTTCAGATTGCAAAAAGCTTGGGGATGACAAGAAGGCACAAGTAATTGTAATCTTGAATATTATTCATGTTGTTTTATGTTAATATATTTATTATATTGAAATTCCTCCTAACAAGATCTCACCCGAATGTCTAGTTGTATTTTTCAAATTTTAGTACTTAATATTAGTATGTATTATTTAGCTTTTAATGTCGTGTAACTGCTTCAACGATTTCAACATCAATAAGTAATCTATTTTGGGTTTTTTTTATAATTTATGCGTGGTTTCGTTTTGTAAACTAATAATTCAGGTACTATACGCTGAAACGTAACAGTTTTTTAAGTTTGAAAAACGAAATTAAGTTTAGCTTATTATGTAGTGCCCCTGCACTCAAATATTTAAATAAAAATACGTTTGTAAAAATTAAAATTCTTAATATTAATATTTGTTGATGTTACAAGCTATTTTAACTTTCTTCAGTTACCATAATTATCGCTGTTTATACATAAATAAAATGTCTAAAAAGTAAATCCCGCTTCCTCCTGAACGTTTAACTACAGCTCATCACAATATTGACACAGAAAAGCTTCAACAAACTCCTGCCTCTTATTGTCACAGCTGTAGGGAATCCTGGTTACAGCGAAACTAAAACATAAGCTGTAAAAATATCATATTTCTTCTTATTTCTATCTTTCTCCAAGCTTCCACTTCATTCTATTTTCATATTATTGTATATAATTGAAATATGCATATAAAGTAAATATTTTGCACATTTTCAAGTGTAATTCAAAGTAAATATAAAATATTGTGCCTTCTTTTATGAATAATTATATAAATTATATTCTACAACTAAATAGTATTAGTTTTTTATAATCTAAATCATTATATTACTAGTACTTTCGGGAATAACCATTATATTAGAAATATATTTACTATCAAGTGTTATTGGGTATATAACAATCAAAAGAGGCACTAACACATCTATTTGCAACTGGTTCCATTTATTTAAACATTTCATAAAACACAACATACGAGTATATTAGAAAATACTTTGGATTCGGATATAAAGAATCTTTTGAAAAGGGATAAACGAAAACAGTGTAAGATGTAACGTTATGAATGTGTGAAATCCAAATTTTATAAGCAAATCAAAAGAAACATAAACTATTTTATTAGATTCAGTTAAATTTCGATAGCTAAGTTTGTTTTAGATTGTTAACTTTCAGTGGGTCAACAACATTTCTACAGAATGGAAAATTATCAATATTAAGTGAAGGACGGAATCATTGTCCCATCAATGAGATCACCTATACATCTATGTTATGATGCTAGATAAACCAAATGAAGCTCTTTTGTGATCTATTTGTCTCTTATGTCAAAACGATGCCACACGAATACAAACTAAGAACTCCTTGTATTGCGTTTCACATACTGAGATCATGGCAAGTACTAAGTAGTATTGCCAAGGTACTATACTATTTCGGTCTTCTGATTTATTTTAAAACTTCAATCTATTATTACATTGTCTGTGTGCATCAAAATATTATTTGTATATAAAATCAAATATTATTACCATCGCCATAAAAAGCGTAGTTGACAAAATACAGCCTTTTAGTCTATTGACATTAGATCATTAGGTTCTATTTCTGAAATGATATGAAATTTGTGAAAATAACTCCGGCCTAAGCTCCTATAACATGTTTGTGACCTTTAAAGTATGAATAAAAATTTTGTTTATAAAGTAAATAAAAACAAACGTTTATATTCCTGTATCTCGCTAAATGCACAGTTTGAGCGCTAAAAGTCTAGTCAATCAATTTTGATTTCAGATAACTTTACATTGTAAAAGACTAGATCAGTAACAGTCTAAACATGTTTAATCCGTCATGAATTAGTTTATTTCGTAGTAAATAGGTGCGTTGAAACAGAACTACCATAATCTCTTCAGTGATTCCAACGTACAGTGATTCAGCAAGTGAAATCACATTTGTCGTACAATACAAATCGACGTTGGCTTTAGCGTCTGTAGGCCTACGGTACTTCCGAGGTTAGACACCTTAGCAACCCAATCGACACAGGACCAACCACTCTCAATACCACATCGTCGTCGACCTTTTTGAGTGTCGTTTTATGGTTTACTAAGTATGGAAAATCCGCTCTTGTGGATCATCGTATAGTGTTACACTCCAGAAAGTATCGTAGTAGAGTATAATGTCATACTTAAGGCAGCATCGCACCTTTTTATCACGTCACACTCTAGGGATCATCATATAATTATTATAACACTCCAGAAAGCATTATAGCATCTATGATGTCATACTTTAGATAGCACCTTTGTATCACATCACACTCTAGGGAGCATCATATACTATAACACTCCAGAAAGCATTATAGCATCTATGATGTCATACTTTAGATAGCACCTTTGTATCACGTCACACTCTAATGAGCATCATATATTATAACACTCCAGAAAGCATTATAGCATCTATGATGTCATACTTTAGATAGCACCTTTGTATCACATCACACTCTAGGGAGCATCATATACTATAACACTCCAGAAAGCATTATAGCATCTATGATGTCATACTTTAGATAGCACCTTTGTATCACGTCACACTCTAAGGAGCATCATATATTGTAACACTCCAGAAAGCATTATAGCATCTATGATGTCGTACTTTAGATAGCACCTTTGTATCACATCACACTCTAGGGAGCATCATATACTATAACACTCCAGAAAGCATTATAGCATCTATGATGTCATACTTTAGATAGCACCTTTGTATCACGTCACACTCTAAGGAGCATCATATATTATAACACTCCAGAAAGCATTATAGCATCTATGATGTCATACTTTAGATAGCACCTTTGTATCACGTCACACTCTAAGGAGCATCATATATTATAACACTCCAGAAAGCATTATAGCATCTATGATGTCATACTTTAGATAGCACCTTTGTATCACGTCACACTCTAAGGAGCATCATATATTATAACACTCCAGAAAGCATTATAGCATCTATGATGTCATACTTTAGATAGCACCTTTGTATCACGTCACACTCTAAGGAGCATCATATATTATAACACTCCAGAAAGCATTATAGCATCTATGATGTCGTACTTTAGATAGCACCTTTGTATCACGTCACACTCTAGGGAGCATCATATACTATAACACTCCAGAAAGCATTATAGCATCTATGATGTCATACTTTAGATAGCACCTTTGTATCACGTCACACTCTAAGGAGCATCATATATTTTAACACTCCAGAAAGCATTATAGCATCTATGATGTCGTACTTTAGATAGCACCTTTGTATCACGTCACACTCTAAGGAGCATCATATATTATAACACTCCAGAAAGCATTATAGCATCTATGATGTCATACTTTAGATAGCACCATCGTATCGTGTCACACACTAGGGTTTATGGTTTAGTTTTACACTCTAGGCAACACTGTATATTCTCTCACTCTAGCATCGTATAATATCATACTCAAGGGAGCATCGTATAGTTTCACACTCCAGAATACATTGTAGCATCGTATAATGTCATAGTTTATGCAGCACCGCACCATCGTATCATGTCACACTCTAAACAACATTGTATAAGGTTATTCTTTTGGCATCATCGCAACACCGTATCGTGTCACACACTAGGGATTATCGTATATTGTCACACGCCAGGCAAAATTGTTGTAACCTTATATTCTTTAGGCATCACCAAATCAAATCAAATTAAATCAGATTTTTATTGCCGGAACATTACACAAAGCATAGCAAAAGTCAAATATTTACTAAATTTTTTTTCATACACACCAAAAGAAATCTCATTCAAACATACAATTTTGTAAACTTACCTACATCCATTCATTCACCAATTAATGCCACTTCCAGCGACGAATTTAGTCAGTCTTTTTAATTGATGGTCTCTTAATCATAAGCAAAAAAAAACTCGTCAACATTATAAAATTTTTGTGATACTAAAAAGCGTTTTAAACGAGTTTTTAACACCTTGAGCGTTGGAGTGTTTTTAATTGAATCTGGTAACTTATTGACGAAATGAACACCCGCCTTTGAAGGCAAGCGTTCATAAACTAACGTTCTGTGTCTACCAGATCGGTAGTTATCTCTGCCTCTAGTATTATACACATGTATGTCTCTGCCATTCGTCATGGCACATTTAGACATACAAAACAGAGTTGTTTCCAAGATGTAGAGACTGGGCAGCGTCAACAGTTGCAAATTTTTGAAGGCTTCCTTGCACGACTCTCTAAATTTCAACTTAGCAATAATGCGGATCGCTTGTTTTTGCAGCTTGAACACTATCAGGAATTGATTGTTTGCACCAGCTCCCCACAACACCAGCCCGTAACTGATATGGGGGTAAATCAAGCCATAATACGACACCATCAGCACCTGACTCGGGCAGTATTTGGCTAGAGACCTCAAAACATAAATTCCTGAGGCCAATTTGGAGCAAACGTGATCGATGTGATCGTTCCAAGTCAACCCTCGATCTAGTTGTATTCCCAGGAATTTCGAACAATACACTTCTTCGAGCATGGAGTCAGCCAACATAACAGCTGACTTGTCATGACTATCTCCTGATCGTAAAGAAAAATTTACAAAATTGGATTTTTCAGAATTTTTTTAGATTGAGGCTGTTAAAATTTTGGATACAGTTGTTGATTTCAACAAAACTCTGCTGTTATAGAATCAATTTTGATTTGATAGTGAAACAGAGAGTCGTGTCATCAGCATACTGCACTAGTCTTCCGTGCAGAAGTGATGAACCTACATCATTGACATAGATCAGGAAGAGAATTGGACTGAGAATTGAGCCCTGTGGGACACCATAACTCAGGTAAATTGGTTCAGATAATTTGTTTGAGATCTGAACAATTTGAGTTCTGTGGGTTATAAATGATCTGAGCCACTGGAGAGGCACGCCTCGGATGCCATGAGATTCAAGTTTGTCAAACATTGTAACACGGTCAACACAGTCGAATGCTATCGATAAGTCTAGGAACACACTCAATGTGTGATCCCGACGTTCTACCCCCCTCTACAACCATGTCGACAAGATTTACAACTGCGTCTATTGTCGACTTACCCTTCCTGAGCCTAACTGGTCTCCAGATAGCTCGTTGTGCTTATTCAAATACCGGTACTGAAGCATTCGAGTCAAGAAAAGCTTTTCGAATATTTTGCTTATAACTGGCAAAATTGAGACAGACCGATAATTTTGTGGAGATTGGGGATCGTCTTTCTTGAAAATAGGCGTTAAATAGCGGTTTTGAGGAGTGAGGGAAAGACTCCTTGTTCAAAAGATAAATTTACTGATTAAGTTAATGGTCTCACAGTATGCTTTGAACATTTTTTTATGAGTGGACATTATATTTAAATCGAATTATTTTTTCAAGCTCTTCCTCAATGACAGGTGCCAGTGCCAGGGATGCTACTGAACAGTGCCTTCGTCTTGGGATTCCTTGTGGGGGTGATGGGCAAGGGCCTTGCTCACAAGCAACAGATCCGAAGAATTTGTTAAGCCTATTTGCAACCTCCACCGCTTCTTCCCCAAGTCTATCACCACTTTTTATTTTGATTTGTTTGTTATATGATTTGTTTTTATTGTTTATGATGTCCCATGAAGTTTTATAAATATTTTTGGAAGATATAATTGATTTGGAAACATCATATGCCTTTGCAGCTTGGATAAATTTTCTGTAAATTAGTTTGTAATATCGATAAAACCACTTGAATACTTCATTGTGGGACGTCTTCTGAATTTCTGAGAAAATCTTTAGTTTTTCTCTAGAAACTAAAATTACTTTATTTATCCATTTGTTGTTTACCCTTTTGGGACAAACTTGTATGGTTTTGAGAGGGACAGTACATGTTGAGATGAAAGTTGAGTGTATCACTAAACCTTTTAAAATGCTCTTCTACTGAATGAATTGATTCTTGGGATTTCCAATTTTCTTTAAAAAGGTAAGTGTTGAGGAGAGCGATGTTTCCTGGCCTTAAGTCTCTTATTGTTTTCGTGATTTTGAGCTCCCTCTCGATTTTTACTCTACTAATTATAGCCTCTTGGCGGTAGTGGTCCGAGATAGCTGTATCAACCACGGACACTGTGACACTTGGTAGATTGTAGATATGATGTTGTCAATTGTCGACCTATTTAATTCTAGGTTAAATGACCTTAACAAGTCGACAAATCTTGTGGTGGAAGGATGATTAGTGTCCATTGCATTGATGTTGAAATCACCCATTAGGACATAATCCTGTTGGTGGCTAGTCAAATCCATCAGTAGGGTTTCAAAATTTGTAAAAAGGTTTTTCCTCATTGCCATTGGGAGACCTATAGATTCCGATGACGGTCAATTTTGATATGTTTGTATTGAATTTTATCCTAACTGCTTCAAAATCTTTTTCGGTAGTTTTTTTACGGGTGAAAATGGAGAAAAAGTATAGTTTTTTCTGAGAAACATGGCGACTCCACCTCCTTTGGAAAGTTGTCGGCAATATGAATTAGCCAATGTAAAATTTTGAAATTGACATAGGTCGATGTTCTTGTCATTAAAACCGTTTTCAGTTAAAACAAGTACATCTGTTTTCATTTCTGCACACATCAGTTGAATTTCGTCAAGCTTTTTAGTGGCAGATTGGGCATTTCGGTCGGATTCGAATATGATTGAGAAGTTTTGAATTCGTTTGTATTTTTTGGGTAACGTGAGTCAATTTTGTTCGTCGGCCGGACGTGTAGCCCCTAAAAAACAGAATGGATTATAATAGAAAGCACAGGTGATGAGGTGGCAGGGAAAGAGCTGGTGACGGCCTCGGCAAATGTCTTGTTGCCAGGACGTGTCATCGCGCCTGCTGGAGGTGGCACCAGTGCGAGTCTAGAGGAAGCAGGTCCTGGCGTCTTAGCAGAGGAACTGGTCTCGATGTAGTGGACCCAACGATGACCGGCTCCATAGACTGCACTGCCGTTGGAGATAGTGCCCCCGAGCTCACTTGTTGGCGATCTTGAACAGGCAGTGAAGACAACGGAGTGGAAGGGGCTGCACAAGAAGAGGCAGCATGAGCAGGCGAGGTTGGGGCCGGATGGTTGGTGACTTATCGAAACGATCAAGACACCCCAACAGAAGCTCAGCCAGCAGCCGCTTGCCAGGCAGTCACAAGCGTATACCGTGTTGGGTCTTCTGATCTCGTCGAAATTTAGCACCTCTATTCCTCTATATCGAACAGACAGCTCCTCGATGTAGAAGTTAACGAGGGCAATACGCTGTTTCGATGCGGAACAGTGGACATGATGACGGCCGACGAGCTGAGGCGAGCAGTTAACTGTCGCTCTAGGTGCTCGAAGATGGTATAGGATTCATCGGCGGCGACATCGTTTGTTCCAGCGAACAGGACATAGCAGCTCCCAGGCGGAGGTAGACTACTATCAGTCACCGTCAGAAGCTTGGCCCCCGGCCTGCAGGTGCCGCCCACCCTGGTTGATGGACTCACGCGCTGTCGAACAAGGCCGATCAGATGACGGACATGTCTGTCACCCTCGACATACACCGCTGGAAATAGCAACTTTTTTATGTCAGAACCCTTAACATCTGGGGTGGTTATTACATATATGATGGTTGTACGTTATATTTGTGAGATTGTTCCTATAGGGATTTTTTGTTAATTTTGGATTTTTTGAACAGGTTTTATTATAGCGCTCATGCTCAGATAACATATTTTTGGATTTTGGGTTACTCTTCGAATTCTTCTTTGATTTATATTGTACCACCACCCAGCCCTTGTTTTCTGAATCGCTCTGATGAGTCTTACTTTTCTTCACCACTTCAGCCTTGAAACACTCCAACTCAGCCTCCAGCTCCTCTACGGTAGTCTTGAGGCTGGCAACTAAGTCACGGATTTCACTGCAGCGCGGGTCTTCGCAGGCAGTAGACGACGACAGGTCACATTGTAACAGCAACCAGCCGTACGGCCTCCAAGAGTCTCGATCGTTGACAAGTTCGCTACAAACAACTGGTCTGTGAATTGGAGAAGACGTGCGTCCGACTGAATAGAGTGGTCGAGAATATGTTCTCGTTCAGCCGTAAGTTGGTCGATACGCCTCTCAATTCCAAGTTTTCGGCTTCCAACCCACTTGAATTCCGAGGAAGGGCGGATCATCGGAACACCGTATCGTGTCACACACTAGGGAGCATCGTATAGTGTCACAGTCCAGGCAATATCGCAATATCGTATCATGCCACACTCTAGGAAGCGTCGTATATAGTGTATATACTGTAGTCACATTACAGAAAGCATCGTAGCATCTTATATTGTCATACTTTAAGAAACATGGCAACATAGTATCGTGTAACACAGAGAGCATCGTTTAAGTTTTCATTGCAGAAATGATCATAGTATCGTATAATGTTCAGGCCCATGCAGAACCGTAAAAAAGCCGCTGTCACATAGTCGCATTCAACACAATGCAGCAATCATACATTCTAAGGCATTGTTTAATTAGTATACTTGTGCAGCAGACTCAATATTATACTGTAACAGTACAAACTCAATATCAAAGTTCTTTGTATTGTTCGGCATTATAAATAAATCATTGAGAAAGGAGTACACTAAGTAGAAGAAAATGTGGAAATATTAAATCACTAAATATTTTATAATTCTATCTTGTTCTTTTTCCACATTTTGTTGTTTATTTCAAATTAAATTCTTAGTTTACAGTTTTTAATTTTTCAACCGAATTATATCGCTGTTAACTAAACTGATGTTCGTTTCTTTTTATAATAAGAACATACTTAGGTTCATAATGTTCTTGTAATTTCAGGGCATTAAATTATTATTTATAAAAAAATGTAACGTCTAAAAGATTTTCTATTGAGCATTTCGGAGTATTTTTTAACAGTGTCGGGATTACTATAAGAAACAAATTGAGAGAAATGAGTGAGAAAAAAGTGAAATGGCCCTAATTCTTATTATAATTATAATTACTTATATTATACTCACGATAGTTAAAAAGACTGTACTTTGAAAGGATATCGGATAGGTGTATTATTACCTTAAAACCGCAGCTCGGCGGAATCGGCTTAGAGAAAAACTATCTTCCATATGTTACTAAACAACAACATTGATAACCAAAACCAAAACTAGTGACTCTGATACAACCGGATCACGTGTCAATTTATCTATCCACCAAACGACCATTATAGGCTAGTACCGAGCGTACTTTCTGGTCTGGTTAAAAAACCAAACTACGAATAATCACTTACTATCACATACTTGGCCAGTTATGATCTAACTTATCACTCAACGCAGAAATTTCACCCTACAATATTGATAAAAATTCCATAAATCTCGCCCCCTCTATTGCAGAATATACAGGGTGTTCATTTGTAAACTTCAAACTCGTAATATAAGACTTGTAGCCAAAGTATCAAAATTCTGTAAACGGGAGTGTATATTCCTAAATGGGAAACAAAAAAATGAAATCGGCCAAGCCTTTTGTTATCAGCAGCCAATAATGTAATTTCTTACAAATTTAAACTTCAAATCAATGTTCAAATTGGTAGCCATTGTTGTTTAAGCAAAAAAATATTCAAATTCTTGCCTAACCTTTCTAAAAGTTTCTATGATTAAGCGTTAGCATTCAGCAGTACTCCTGTTTTTTGTCTTGGACACTGGTGGTATGTGTTTTAAAACAACTGATTTCTAAGCCTTTTTTGTGACCCCACAAAAAATAAGGCTGGACCTTGTGTTTTCACCATATGAACATGAGTTTCCGGTGCTTACTTTCCCATCTGTTTGTCTGTATGTGTCTTTTATTAAAACAATATTATCTTAAAAAAATTATGAATTAAATCGCACTAGATTTGCGTCAAATTTTAAAAGCAACAAATCCAGTTAATGCAAAAAAACATTATAATATCTTTAATATTTTCGTGCGAAAAGTCACACATGCGTAACGGACCTTTTGGTACAATTTCACGATTCTACAATTATAGAAAGTGGTACGGCCAGGCCCGTTTTACCGAATAGGCACGGTAGGCACGTGCCTAGGGCGCTAGGCAATGGGCATTTTGGGGGGGGGGGCGCAAAAAAATGGAAAAAAAAACAAATTGCCGTGGTTGTATCTGCATGCATCATCATCAAACGGACTTTTTCTAGGCTGTCTTGAACTGATTAGTGAATTTAATCCATTTCTCGCCTAACACATGGTAAAAAAAGCAAAGGTAGTGTATCATACCCTTCGTCTGACATTTGCAGTGAATTTATAGAGATTATGTGCAAATAATTACTTAAACAAATTTTAAATGAAATCAAGCAAGCTCCCTATCTCTCTTTAATCATAGACTCCACACCTGACGTGTCGCACACAGACCAATTGGCTGTAGTACTTCGGTATTTTTCATTGTCCAATGCTTGTGCTATTGAACGCTTGATATAAGTCTCACCAAGTGTATGCTACAAATCTGGAAGTTTGGAAGAAGCATCCCTCCGTTTACTTGAGCTGGATGTCGGTAACTGTCGTGAACAAAATTACGACAATGCATCAAACATGTCGAGCATATACTCAGGTCTTCAGGCAAGTATTAACAGCAAAATTATCTTGCTGACTATGTACCATGTGCAGCTTACTTACTAAACCTTGCTGGGCGTTTTGCTGCTGAGAATGCGTGTCCAGATAACAAACGATATTTTTTTACATTCGTACAAAGGCTGTATGCTTTTTCCTCGGCATCCACTTACAGGTGGAACATCCTAAAAAGTCATATTGAAAAGAGTAACGAAGGAAAATCAAAGAAAGCTAATGTTAAAACCCGTGAGTGACACAAGATGGTGTGCTAGGACAGACGCCCTTCGAGCTTTAAAAATAAGTCGACATGAATTAAAAGATGCCCTTGAAGAGCTAAATAAAGACGATAGTCAGACACCAGAAACACAATGCACAACAGCTGGGTTTCTAAAAACACTTGGACATTTCCAAACCACATTATTAACTGTGATCTGGAACGAAATTCTCGAGAGAGTTGATAAAACAAGTAAGACTGTTCAAAATCAATATTTAGAGCCATTTAGTGCTACTAAGGAACTAATTGAAACACTATCCTCGTATTTGAGTGAAAAGAGAGATTTATTTGATGATTTTAGTCCAAAGCATTGAAACTTGCAGAAAAAGAAGAAGTAAGAAAAAAAAGTTATTTCCCAATGAAAAGAAGGACAGAAGCATGGAAAAAACTAATCCTCGAGAAAGATTTCGCACTAGTGTGTTTATTGCCATTGTTGACAACATAGCTTCGTAGCTCAATAAAAGAAGGGAGGCCAATTTGGAGGTCAATCTCAGGATATTTCTAACCTTACCTGTAACGAACTGCACAGCTGAACGTAGCTTTGAAAAGAGTGAATTAGAAATTAGATCGTCGAAGTCAAAGTCAAAATTTCTTTATTGCCATAAGTGCATGCATTGGCTTGCGTCAAAATAAATATAACTAAAAACTACTAGCAATCTATGTATGGTACTCTATCTACCTTTAATATACTCTTCTATAGAATAAAAACAATTTTAATTAGAAATGACTTGAGCTTTCTTTTAAAATAGTTTAGATCCAAGTTAGATTTAAGATGATCAGGGAGAGCGTTGAACAATGATACGGCACTGTAATAGGTGTGATGCTTAAAGAAGGAAGTGGTATGGTAAGGAATATTCAGTTTTTGTTTGTTTCGTAGGTTATATCAAGATTGAGGGACAAGAGATTGAAAAATACCATGGTTCTGCTTAAAAAACATCAAAGTGTAAAAGATGTAAACACAAGGAAATGTCAGAACTTCAAGCTTCTTAAAAACAGATTTACAAGACTCTCTTGACGAATGCCAGAAACAATTCGCATTGCCCTCTTCTGCAAGACAAAGCTAAATGCGTATTGCATCTCTCGGAACCCCAGATGGTTACCGTATAAGAAAGGAAAGGAAAAATAAGTGCATAATATGTTGTAAGTAGAACATTAGTGTTTACAAAATGAGAAAGCCTACGCAGTACAAATATTCCAGAACTTATCCTCTGCGCCACGTCGCTTATATGACAGGAAATACTTAAATTTATGTTAATAGATAAGCCCAAAAACTTAACGCTTTGTTCAGAAAAGACTTCTACATCATCAATCCAAACACTAAGGTCATCATTATGCTTACTTGTGATAGCAAATTCAAGTAATGTGGTTTTTATTAGTGTTGATAACTAATCCATTTTCTTGGAAGCATTGGACTATCCGGTTAGATTCTAGGTTTTGACCTCCATGGTTTCATGACATTGGCTCTCTATCACAATTGATGTGTCGTCCGCAAACAAGTACAAGTGGGCATCTGAGATACATCTTCTAAGATCATTAATATATAAAATAAACAAAAGAGGACCCAGAATGGAACCCTGGGGTACACCCGCCTTAACAGTTTGCACATCAGAATGCCAATGCTTTAAAGTGTTTCCATCCACAAAAGGCAATTCTACAACTTTTCGACGTTCCTTCAAGTAAGAAGAAAACCACTGCTTTGCGACACCACGTATACCAATGCTTTCAAGCTTTTTTAGTAGACGCTCATGAGGAACCATGTCGAATGCCTTTCGCAAATCGAAAAAGACACCAGAAGCAGACTTGCCTCTATCCAGAGCCTTGATGACTTTATCAATGAAAGTAAACATAGCATTGACAGTTGACCCTCCTTTGACAAATCCAAAATGGTTGCTGAACAACATATTATTTTGAATCAGAAAAGACCGTAATCTACTTAAAGCTGCCTTTTAAAAAAACCTTAGAGAACGTTTAAAGAATGGAGATCGGTCTAAAATGATCGAGAACATCAACTTTTCCTCTTTTGTTCAAAGGCTTTACGATAGCTAGTTTTAACACATCTGGAAAGGTTCCACTTTCAAAAGAACAGTTAACGAGATGCACGAGTGGTTCAGCAAGGGATTCCCAACATGACTTAAGCAGTTTAGATGACATGTTGTCATAGCCTGAGGATGTCTTTGCTTTTAAAGATTTTATAATGTCTGACATTTCCTTCCTACAAACAGAAGTAAAAATAAAGAATAGGTGTTATAACAAAGAAGATAATCTGAAAAACTCCCCCAGTAGAAGTGAAACCATTATGGGAAACATTTATAAAGAAATTATTAATAATATTTGAGACCAGCTTTGGATCACTCACATCAACGCCCTCTTCATCCTTAATGGTTTGAGGAACGAACCATTGGTGCTTTTTCTTTCCCCTATTTTCGTTCACTATATCCCATACAGTTTTTGCTTTATTTGAAGAGTTTCTGGATCTCCTCCAGCACTTTGGCTGATTTTGAAATTGTAATTTTAGACTTGTATTGCCGTTTTAATGATAAATAATGCTGTCTTCTCACATCAGAAGAATCCAAATCTTTAGTCAAGTGATACCACTGGATGACCTCATCACGAAGTTTCAGTTGATCAACCTTTAGGGACACTTTACCTCTAGAGACATTCTCTTACGAATTCTAATTTTCTTCTCAGGAAATACTTGATCAAAATAATACGATATAGATGATCCAAAAATACGCATTTTATCGTCCATTTTATCTGCCTCATAGACCGTGGACCAAGTTTCACTCACGAGTAAATACCTGAAAATACGGATATTATCCTCCGAAAATGATCGCCAAAGTAAAAACCTGGGGTGGTTAGCGTTCCCAGGAAGTGATAACTTAACAATTACCACCTGTGCATGGTGATCAGACGATGCCGTGATTAAAACAGAGGCATTACAAGTGGCATCAGGAAGATCAGTGTAGACATGGTCTATCAAAGACTTTGAGTTTTTAAATTCTCTAGTGTATGATGTGATTTTATTTCCCAACCCATGAGAGGTCATCATGTACAACAAGTTGTCAGCTTTAATATCAGAAACAGATAAATCGACATTAAAATCACCTACAACAATTGTTTTACCCTCTGAACTCATCACTTTTGCAAGACAATCCAATAGACGTGCATAAAAATTTCGTGCTCTTGTATTGAGGAAGAAAATGGCTGTGGTTTATAAGCAGCGACAATAAGGAGTGTTTGATTGTTACCAAACTGAAACCTTGCCGCAGGAAGTTCACACTTACCCTCTAGACAGTAACGTGAGACATCTATGGCCTCAGATTTTATAGAAGGTTTACTAAATATACAAACCCCTCCTTTTTGAAGAGATTTACGACAGAAAGCTGTGATGCCATTAAAACCCTGCAAAGATGTTACTTCAAACCGATAATCTCTTAAATGGTGTTCAGATAAACAAACAATATCTCGATCTTCGGAATCAATAAATATTTGAAAACTGTCTATTTTTCCAGAGAGACCCTGCACGTTGTGATGAATTATCTTAAGATTGCGAGTTGATCGATTATTATCTACACAGTTCCCCGAGACATCGCCTCTAAAAAAGAACTATTGGCAGTGGGAGGCACAACAGAGGGTTTAGATTGGGCCGTCTTAGATAAAATAGTTTTATCACTGACCAAAATACTTTCATTAATGTCCAAGTTTGCATCAACAGCGAGAAACCCTTGAATCCGGTCATCAATTGCAGTAAAAACACTCAAAAACAACTTCCCCAGCTGGTAGTTCCCTGTTTTTTTAAGATGTCTTCCATCCTTTTTACAAGATGATGCCTCTTCACCCAACAATTTGCCTCAACAAAAACAACATCAAAATTATTGCACATCAGTTTCACTTGTTCATTAAAGTCAAAGAGGGCTCTGTATGTTAAATCAGATCTTATTAATAAGCTGTTAACAAAAACCATGGTATTGGGGAAATGAGCTTTTGTGGTGAACAACAGGTCAGCCAGGTCGTGGAGAACCTCCCTCTTACCATGACCGCCGTTGTATCACGCCCGTCCCCTGTACCACATTTTGAAATTATTCGTTCCAACATGGAAATATATTACTGAAAGATTATAGTTGGTATACTTTAATAGTTTCTCCTTTGTATCCTTTATTTTGCCACCAGGGCAATACTCCACTATAGCACCTCTCTTACAACTTGAAATACTAGTATATCGGATCATAGAGTCACCTATCAATAACATATTATTTTTAATTAGTACAACCACTTTCACTATTTATAGTGTCACTGTCAGAACTGCCAGTTTGACAACAATTATTACAAGGTAAGTTAACAGTTTCATCAAGAGCAATTGAACCATTTTTCTCATACACACTTAAATTTTGTCCTTACACTTATATTTTACATTTTCAGCTCTAGAGACACTTTATTTACTTGTACTAACATAGTGATTTCTTTGTTTCCACAACCCAGATACACTTCTCATATAGGAAACCTGCGAATCTTGAGGCTCTGAACATAAACCTGAGAATCTATTGCTACATTCAATATGAGTTGACTGCTTTAGAACTAACTTTGATTTATCTCCTTTTTTTCCTTTTATTTAATTTAACCAAGCTCCATTTTTCATTCGAGGATTTTTTTATCATGAGAGGACTTACTACTTGAGTACAAGTAGAAGAAGTGTCTCTAAAGCATTCAACTCCATCACATGCAGACTCCCTATTTACAATGCACTTAGTAGCTAAAGTACTATTTATTGAGCCAGCATGCTCACAGTCAGGACTGGGGCTGTTATAAAACCAATCAATAAACGATGTTTTAAACCTGTGGCAGACAAAAATAATTAAATATTAACTTAGCATGCACAATTACGTTTATACCGCACTCATACCCGTTGTTTTGCTGAGGGCAGTTTACAGAGAAACAATTTTCAGAGGGAATATTTTAAATTGGTTGCTGTACACTCAGCAGGAACAGCGTTTAGTTTTGATACAGAATCCAGATGATATGCCGTAAGACTAGACTTATCAATAAATAAAAGTGACCAATGAGAGTCCTTCCCCTCGCAAGTTACATTTGTGCCGTTACTGACAGCAACAAAAACATATTTACATGCTTGATAAGCTGGGGAATTTAACACATCAGATATAAATACTTTGTTGCCAGTTTTAATAGCATGAGATACCGCGGGAATAAGAAGTAAACATTGACCCAAATCATTAGCAATAGCATTGACTGAAAGTAGTCATCGATGTTATCGTCCTCCAACCATTTATCTGTTGACATTTTTTTTTAGATTAATAATTTCTTTTTTAGCTAAGTCAAACTTAACACTAATATTCTCTACTAATTTATCTTTGTTTTCAATATCAAGGTTAAGATTCTTAATGTTATTATACATATCATCAAGCTTACTTTTATAAGAGTCTTTTTCAGCTGTGACCGACGCAAAGTGAAGGTCCCGTTGCCGCAGCTGCCCGGCAAACGCCGCTTGCAGAGACGCATCGAGCGTTTGTTGAGAGATAGAATCTCAGAAGTTGATTGGTCTTGGACTTTGAACGCGACGTATCCATCTCCTCCTGTCGAATATCTTTTTCCAAATCAAGTCGTGACTCCAAGATTTTAATTTCAGCTCCTAGTGTTTGAAGTTCCTCCTCCTTGCTCTTAAATTCCGATTTTAAATGGTCCATTAAGAGGAGCAAGTTTGAAATATAGAGAGATAATCCTTCAAAATCAATTCCGGGGTTATTAGAAACCAAGCTATTTATTTCACTCGTCAGAGCGACTATTATATCCTCCTTTTTTTTCATTAAGATACAATGGGCTTTCATAAATAGTTTCATTCATCATGTTAATTGTCTTACTAATTAGTTCATTAGGGTACAAGATTCTCCAATCAAACGATCACCCTCAGATTAAATTATGCAACATACGCATCACCATTAAGGGTTAATGTTGCGGAAAATAAATTGAAGGCGTAACATCAATAACTGAACAGTCACCAGCGGCGATTTACTGTTGAATCCTGTTGACAGGGAAATTCAGTTCTTAGTTCGCCCAACCTGACGCGTTGTGCGTATGCGCGAACTTTAAACTTAGTGACGTGACCCCTTCCTAGCTTTCTTTATCAATGTTATCTGCTTGGAGTATACTTCAGTGAATCTCTAATTGCTCTAAAACTCACCGGAATGTGGTCGAAATAAAACCTAACGCGGAAGCAGGTACACCAACTCTGTCCATTACACAAACAAAATTATCGTGTTACTAGTTATTTAAAAACTTATTATAAAATAACTACGGAGCATTACTGGAATGCTTTCACATATGTAGGACCAGGTCTACCAACCCCAGATGGTTGATGAAAAGCTTAATGGCTTATTGTTGCTGTGCACCTAAAACGACATTACTTTAAAATAATTTGACTACAAAAACATTATTGACGACTTTGCAACACGGAAAACCAGAAAAAAGCTATTGTATGAATCTCTAGTCAGTCTAGTAGTAAGCCAAAAAACAAAAAAATAATCAAAATAAACTGTGAAAAACGAATACTATAAATAATGTAAATACTTCAAATGTAGAAAAGGGAGGGTGGGTAGTCCGTCAGGTATGTTACAAAACGCATTCCCACTGGAGGCCAGTAGATACCTCACGGCTACCGGTTGCCAGTTAGGGACACGGCGGGTCCATAGGTGATGGATAATGGGAAGGCTCTCGAAAAGAATCAGGATAATTTGTAAAGAAGAGTTAAGGGATATTAAGTGTAAGGTCCCTCCCGAACCAAAGCATTTCAGACTAAATCTAAATTTACGGGGTATAGGCGTTATGGTAGGGCTGATAGGGGGGTTGTAGTCAGCTGGCAGGGGTATAAAAAGAGGCGCAACTCTTCGTTGTGCCTGGGGCGCTGGAAGGGTGTGTAAAACAGATCTGGGTACGGCAGGGAGTGTGTTACACACAAGTTAGAGATTATAGATATTATATATTACAGAGATTATAGTACCAACGTATATCACTACATCATACCTCTTACTTCTTAATATAGCTTTCAGTGGGTATCAATATGAATAGGGCATGAATTCTTTATTTTATTATAAGTTCAAAAAAATAAACTCTCTATAACCGGAACAGTGTAGCCTACAACTCATAGTAAGTCAACATATGTCTCTAGATAATGTTTCGATATGCGCACTACAAGAAATCACATTCAAACATACAATTTTTACATTAAGCATTCATTCTCCAATCTTCTCAGCTCCCGCAATGATGCCAATATTATTGGGCAGTCTCCCAATCGTATGCCAGAAACTGGTTAGCATTATACAATGTTTGTGACACTGCAAATTATTTTCAACAATTTGGAATATGGTGAATGGTTGGCATTTTTTATTGAATTTGGTATTTTGTTTACAAAATGAATACCTGCCTGTGAGTGCAAGTGTTCACAAGCAACTGATTTGTGTATCTCAATTTGATAGTCATGTGTACACTATAGCTTCATACGATTGTATGTTATGGTCCTGGTATGTGCACACATATAAAACAACGTTGTTTCTAAGATATCGAGGCACGACAGAGGTGTTTTAATTCTTCCCTTTAAGGGTGTTTTACTAGTGTGTTTATGACAATTTCTTGTTTTTAAAGTTTAAATGCTCTCGTTAACTTCTTTGCAAAAGGTTCCCATAATACCATCCCGTAAGTTAGGTGTGAGTAAATCAACCTATAATAAGCCCTATCATAACAGTATTAGGCTAAGGCCCTCAAAACATAAGTTCCTGAAAACGTTTTTGGGGCAAACGTGATCGACATAGTCATTCCTGGTCAATCCTTCATCAAGGAATATTCCTAGGAATTTTGATCAGTACACTTCTTCCAATAAAGTCTCTTTTACAGTTCAACTACCACTATTTTCTACTGGTAAGAAAGAAAAACATATAAAATTTGTAATTAGAAACATTTGTTATGTGGCTATTGAAATACTTGATACACTTGTTGATCTCCAATTACCTATGTGGTTTCATAATTGGTATTTTTTGTAGTGAAACATAGAGACGGGTTTCACTAGCATCATACTACACAACCCTTCCATGTAGATGTCATGACCCTACATCATAGGCTGATACATATATCAGAAAGAGAACTGGAGACAATACTGTGACCTCTAAGACAACATAGCTCAGCTGAACTGTTTCAGAGTGTTTGCTTGAAATTTGGACGATTTGTGTTCTTTGGTGTAGAAATTATCTGTTCAAGTGCAAAGGCATGTCTCGCACGACACGGGATTCTAGTTTACCAAGGTGTGTGTTATCAGAAAACTAGCTGTACTCCTTCAGAAACTGAAGCATTCTCGCTAGTAGTAGTTTTCATAAATATTGCTGGTTATTAGTTTAAAGAATTTTAATACTGTGGTAAGACTGCTTAGTTAAAAAGTTATTCTTTAAATGGCCTAACGATTTGCGGTGTCGCTCTACCCATCCCTTCAATACGAAATAGACATTAAATACAGATCGTTTAAGTTTTTATTAAATTTTTCTTCCTCACGAACTATATCAGTGCCACTGAAACGGCTTTCTTGCGTTGGTAAGGAGCGAAGACCATGTTCACAAGCAATAGACAGGAAAAATCTGTTAAACACATTCGCAATCTCCATTGTATTCATAAAAAGACTGTTCCGAATATACGATTGTTTGGATTATTATGTTTAATATAGTTCTTTTAGCATTTTTACATAATTATGGTTATGGAAATACCATAAGCAGTCGCAGCTCGAACCACTTTTCTCCCAGTGTTTTGTAATTTGGAAAAAATAAATAAAATACTTCATTGGTAGTTGTTTGCTGGATATCTGAAAGCTAAAGGTTTTTCTCTGGAGACCTAACTTATTTAATCTTCCTATCATTTTGTTTATCTTTGTGTACTCCTGGTTACTCATCGGGGTAGATCGGTTTACATTTCTTCCTAGATTCTTATAAAACCTTTTACTTCTCCTTCATGTGACACTTTTCCAGTTTTTGGGTCCAACCGATCCACTCACCAATGTGGTGTTGCTACAACGTAGTCGTGCCGAACAGATCAAAGAACTATACAATCACATCAGCATCATTAACCTAGTGCCGTACCGTTTTCATGATAATGTTCTGTTTCAGAAATAATTCATGTCACTCAGGCACTTCCAGCAGCCTAGTGTCCACACGAATGCTCACTTTCTGGAAAGGGCGGTCGATATCCCTGTTTACTCATCTATAGCTGGAGTTTTGGCCCAAACATTTAGAGGAAACGCTGGAGCCTTGGCCGTCTATAAATTCTGTTTTGATCCCTAGTTGTTAGACGTTCCATTTAGATGTGAATTTAATTGAAGTGTGTTCATCTGAGATGAGAAGTCACCCAGAAGTTAATTTTTATCAAAAACATAGTTTTATCAAAAACTCTCAACTATCATCATAATTAACTCTTCCTTTATAATGTAATAAAAAAACTTAAATCTGGCTTTTTCAGGCTTAGTAGAACTTTTACACACCAATAGCTTCAGAGTCTTCTCTATAGCTTCGATCAAAGGTTGAACCTCGTATAACGCGTTTAAGCCACCTATCACAGTTTCAGAATGGAATTATGATTAAGGTCCCTCATACATATTCTGTCAATGTATAATACAAGTAAATTGTTTTAACATGATGAACCCTCTTAAGGAACCATTAAATTCGATTTCATTCCGGACAGTTGCCACATATCAATTCCGGAGGTTACATAAAAGGTATCCTGATCGATTTAATCAGAGAACACGTGGAGACAAATGTGTTGGGTGTAAATTCAAGCAATTTTCTATAGGCAAGACGATGATGGCACAACGCTAGAAACACGTTACTGGATTTAGCTTATAAGTGTTTCATAAACAGAATATCTGAAATGCACAAATGTGTTTAAAGATACAGTCCAGCTTAAATATAATAGTAATTCATAAATAAACCAAATACACGATATTAAATAACAAATCTATTTAGAGTATAGCTCTCAAATGTAGAAAAATTTTATTAAATTAAATTAACAAGATTGCATTATAAATTATGTTCGTAAAAAACTTTTAAGGAGATCATTGAGAAGAAAACAACAAGTTACAATTAAGGAACAAAATGTAACAGTTTATGTCAAAGCGGTATCAATTTTATGTTGGCCATTAAATGAGTCGCTACTTATAAACATGCAATTTATGTGTGTTAGCCAAACCAACATGATTTTGGAAATTATAAATAAGATATCAAACTTTAAAGGAGAAATATCTCTTATGTATTAATTATTTCAAACAATTTACCAATAAGAAGGTTAAATTTCAGTTTTTTTTTAGACTGAGATACATTTGAATTTATTTATTCAAAAAGTTTTTTTAAGTCTTATATTGGCACATTTATATACTTTTCTTAATATTGGCAATATGAGAGATCTAAGACCCTCCGTGTGAAGGGTTTAATATAAAAAAATGCCCCTATTTATGCAGGCGCCATTTGAATATTGCAACTTGTATGTATAACATCTTAAGGTTTGGAATGTTCCCTTGAATTTAAGATAAATGTGTATTCAAAAGTTTGTTTTTTTTACAACTATGCATTTAAAAAATTTTGACTGATTGCTTCATGAAAACATCTCTTACTAGATTCATTTTCAAGTTTGGAGACAAATTTTGTTATGGTTCATAGTAGATGCTCAAAATAGAGTAGAGAGAGTGTTGGTTTTTCCTTGTGTCACCGTGACGTGCAATGAGCTAGAATTCATAAAAATATATTGAGATGTATAACAAAATTTAACAATAAAACAACATTTGTTCCTAAACATTATTTTATGTTACATTTGTTTTGCCTTTGGTTGCGTTTCTATAATAATAATAACTAAGTGAGTTAGAAATGCAAAACTAAATTTCGATTAGACTTCCAACAAATATTTCAACTACTGTATGTTATCTAGTCCTAGGTCGGACGTGTTATGAATTGTTTATCTCCCACGAATTGTAAAATACGATAATGCTTCTTGATACAAGTCCTGAAGTTGATAAATATCACAGTGTATCACCAAAGCTTACTTTTCTCAATCATATACATTACTGCTATCACATTACGAATTTAGCTAATCCTGCAAAGAATGTGTCTGCAAATACTAGATCAATGTACCATTTCAAAGTTACATAAAACCTATCAAAATTCTATTCGATGTTTTGTTAAAAACACGTGAGTTTACCATAATCAGGCATTTTATTGACAATAGTACTCGAACATTTAACTAAATAAACATAAAAAGTTATACAGAGTAAAAAGGCAGTTATTTGTTATTACCTCTATCTTTATAATAAGTCATATCATAAAACTCTCCGACCATAATTAATAAAACAAACTTTTTGCATTTTTTCATTGTTATTATTTGATAAAAATCAAGTACTCGAATTTATAACTGAAAGTTGTTTTGTTCACTGAAAGCCATTAGTGAAATATACTCATAATAGTCAATTATTTATGTTAGCAGTCTTTTTATATTAAGTTCTATTTTATTCATAGTCGCTCATAAGTTAAAAAAATCAACATATGAATGGATATATTTATATAATTAATTATATACTTACTCAGAATGTGTCTCATTAGCATCTGTTTAGTTGCCATATCTATCATTCAACTCTCTTTCGACCAAATGATGAATGTAACCTTTATCGCGAGGATAAAGGCTTTTTGTCAGACTTTTTCAAAAATGTACCAGAATTAATACTTTACTGTGTGTATGCGACATAATAAACAGTAGATATTAGATATTTGTTATCTAATTGGTGATAACTAAACCTAAGATTAGTTGGTTTGGGCGATATTGTAACACAATATTATTGAGTACGGTTAGCACTGGAAGTGCAACATGAGTGTTAGTAATTAGGCGCATGTTAACACAAGAGGAATGAGTAGATGCACTGATAACGGTTTTTACATCTAGCGTTGAGCTAATTTAGGAATCTACTCATCTGAGCTTGTTGCTGAGGATCTTTTGATTGCTTCAGAATTGTTTGATGCAAAGAGAGTTGAATACAATCCAAGAGAGCGACATCCACTCACAACAGATTATTATCATAGATCATTTAGCAGCAGTACTTAAAATACATGGTTAACGGTTAAATATATAATTAATAATTAGCTGAAAAATAGTCTCTGGCCTAATTGCAAATTTGTGTTTCAATCTTAGCGTCCATATATTTTAACCAAATTAATTTATACTGTCTTAATAAAAAATATCGTTATATATGATTGTGTCTGGGTTATATATTTATTATCTAAACATAAATGTGGAACAGATATTTTCAAAACCAGTCATTTATATGCAAATTCAAGATTTTTGTAATAAATTTTGTAGTAGATTTAACTGATGGAAGCTGCAACTTATTACAACCAAACAAATCACTTTTGAACCATTTCCAATATCTTAATGCTTGTTGTAATCAAATACAATCACTGTTTCAGTACTGAAAAAACAGTGAATTTCTGAATTCAGATATTTTATTACTCAATTCTCTAATCATGCTGTATAGCCCCCAACAAAATATCTGAATTCAGCAATTCTCTGCTTTTGTAGTACTGAAACAGTGACTGTATTTAAAACATTTTTAAATAGCAGTTGTTGAAAAATTGTTAAAGTAACGGATGTAAACAGTTTTGCTGTCATATACATGTTTTAAAGAAATATATATGTATACTTGTAATATCAAAAGGTTCAAAAAACTAGGTAAAATTTTAAAATATACATTTTGTTGGATTTTAATCCCAAATTCTTTGATTTGATGTATGATTATTGAATTTTAATTTAATGCATGTGAAACAATTGAATTGTTGTTCATATCTTACCGTGTAACATTTAAAATCTAAATTAACCTTAATTTACTCAAACATTACAAAAACTTACATTGAGAAATGGGTTTAAAGTAGGGTAAAATATTCTTGCAACGAATTGCAAACAGTGCTTTATACAGTGATTTGAAAATAAGCAAATAAAAATTAGAAGCCAAATCAATACCTTTAGTTTAATACACAGTAAATATTACAGAAGCAAAGTTACAGCTTAATTTACTATCGATATTATGTGTTATGGTTAGGTTTCGTATAAGTTACATTTTCCTTACAAGGATAAAAGAGTTCAAGAGAGAGTGTAATATTTTTAAGATTATTTTTTTTATTACTTCAAAAGATTACGTCATAATTTAAGGACAGAAACTTTCTAAACATTTGTCGTGTTTCATTTAAAAGTTATTATTTATAGCTTTAAACTTTTAGAAATTTATTTTTCTCTCAGTGGTAAAGAACATATGGAAAATCATGATTTTATATGATTATGTATTTATTTAACCTTTCGTATATCTATGCCGAGACTGTTCTTACAATAGACAAAATTGTAATACAATCCTATTTACAACTACAGGACACAATATAGTTAATATTGTGCGAAAATATTTACCTCCAATACAATGCTTGTTTGGAATTGTATACATCAAATAAAATATACGAGTAATTTCTAAAGGTTCAAAAAGATCTGTATAAAAAAACCTTAAAGAATTATAACTTTATTCATGATATATTACGGAAATTTATATGCATAAACTATTAATAATTGTAATTACAGATAAATAAATAATATATAAATTTATTTAGTATACAGTATAAATTTGTATATTTCAGTACCATTTACAAATTTCCAAGGATACTGATATCCAAGGCGGAAGATTTAATTTAAGATAAAGCAAAGACCTGTTGAAATACATGTCAGAAGATGAGATCCTTTGTTGGCACCGTTTAAGCCTGTACTTTTATACAAAAGCTTTATCAATTAATGACATTTTACAGAAAATGTCATTACAATTTTTTTTTGTGAACTGTTAGTAAGATTTGTGAATAATTAGGAGTCAAATATTCTTTTTAACAAAATATTTCACAAAACAAACTGTTGTGTGTTAATTTTACATATGTAAATAAGTTTAAATCTTTTTAATTTATCTTTTTCAGAACATGATAACATTTAATTGAAGATATATTTACAGTTTGTTTGTATTTTAAAACTTATAATAACACAGTTAAATATAGGTGTTTATGTGTTAAACTTATGAATTAAAATTAAATGAGAGTATAACCTGTTTATTCCTATATTAGACTGTGCACTGTAATTACTTAACTAACGAAAATAATAAAAACAGGCTTAGAACACGTATATCGATTTTATAATTATGGTCACTTTGTTTCTAGGTATTATACTTTAAAATTTTTAATCAATAAGTAATTGTCAAAAAAATAAAAACTCACTGAATAGTTCTCAGATATAAAAACTACTTTATTGGTTTTCAAATATTCTTGTTACATTACAAATCTAGAAGACTGGGATTATGTCTCATACCATTAGTCAAACTTATACTATAATCGTTTTTTAAATTCAAGTCAAATTCCTTTAGTTTTCAAGAAACTATGGTTAAGATGTTCCAAACCGTGAAGTTGATTGAATTATTCACAATACAAAACGTAGTAAAATGAAAGTAGCCAAACTACTCATATGCTTGGATTTTATAATTTCATTAGTGTGGATGGGCAATTACAACACAACATCTTTGCTTTTAGTTAGGTAATTTAGTACAAGTTTCATAGAGATTTCGTTAAATATTTTTTACTTTTACATGTCATTGAAACTGGTGGTTTCTACAAAACTGTGCACCTGTTATTATTTGTGAAATAACAAAGCAATATCAAACGACATTGCATTATCAACTTTCCAACAAGAATGTTGAGTTTTTTGCTACTCTTAGAACTAAGGTGACTTCCAAACATTTTAATACCGCTGAAGACTTTGTACATACATAATTCTTGTTATAATTAAAAACCTATTTTATGCAAGAATTAATAAAAAATTGAGGTATGTATGGAATATTTACTAAATGTTTTACTAAACTCGCAACATCAGATTAAGAAAATGACACAGGTACGTCAACCAACTTGTTTTCATTTCGAGTGACATTTACATTCTTTGTAACTGAATTGAGACTTCTCAGATCTATCTTATTCTGATATTTGGGTAGTAATACGCAATTGGAGTATCATTATTGGAAAGTCTTCCTAAATTTTAATTAGTAAAGTATAAAAATATTTTCTTTCTGAGTTTAATTAAATGTAATGGTTTCATACATTACATGTTATGCTCATGGGACAAATCATACATGCTACTTTACATGAAAAGGGCGTACAATTATTTATATATTTAAGTTGTAAAATTATTGCAACTTAAAACAAAACATTCATATATATGTATTGTTCGATGTATTGCATCCTGTGTATAGTACATGTCTGTTGTAGGCTATCTAAATATTTTACCAAGTATTGTTTTACACTAACGTTTCACCAAAGTTACTATTGACTGTTCATATTCACTTTAAACAGGTGTGACAGGAAAAAGTTGTTTATCCCAATTTTACTATCATTACCTTACATAACTAAACTAAACTGTTATAACTGGATACATGGATGATGTTAAATTGCGTGAATAGATGTAAATTTATACATTGTTGGTCTAACATTGGTTTTGTCTAAAGGCGGTGAACAAAAGTAACTTTATGGAGACGAAAGAAAGTTTTAAGTGGATGAAGAAAATAAGAAGCTGTGACTAATGTATAGTGTTGATGAATGTTGGAAACTTTCTGCTTTAATTAATTTACATTAATCTAGTTTCTACATTGAATTAATTTAACTTTTCTTGGCAACAACAAGAGGCAACATTACGTGTAATATGTACCACTGAATACCATTATGCTTAGTAGATGTTCAAGATGTATAATATCACATTTTTTTTGGCAATAAATAAGTTTTTAAACTATACTCTGATGCACAAAAGTCAAGTTACACTTTTGAAAATGTTCGCTGCTGTAATTATTTATTTATTGAAAGGATAACAGGATTTCGGACATTTTCCAGCTTTATAGGTTATAAAAGGTATAACACAAAATTTCGAGGATTGGAATTTATCCTCTTCACCAGGTGGGGGAGGTATTAATATATACAAAATTAACGAACAGAAAGAAGTAAAGAAGGGAAGTTCTGTTTTCCTGATATCGTCGCTCACTTCACCAAAATCTCTTATAATATTCGTCCTTTATTCATTAAACTTTTTTCTAAATTTGGTATAATTTAATTATATTTTGTGTTTTCCTATACCAGATTCCCACACCCTAAAGATGCAGCATCTTTCATTTGTAATGTAGGTACCTAAGATAGTTGACATCCATTCTTTCTATCTTTTTATTTTTTCGATGTACCGTGTACATTAGTTCAGCAACGTTTATTACAGTATTTAAATTGTTACTTATGTATTCAAGATCATTATTCGCGTTAGTTAGTGCCATGTTACTTATATTTTTCCTGCCAATTAATTTCGTAAACGTTTTCTTTCGCCTTGAGGGTTTATTATATATTTTGTTTGATATCAGTCATGTCCATTCCTAACAGTAACATTATTTTTTTTTTGTTGATAGTTTATCTCTTTTAAGTAATTGTGTATCCCTTCATAATACAGTTTTTCATTGTTATAAAATATAAAATATTAATTATTGGTAGGAATGGAGAACTCTGCTGTTGTTTTTGGTTTTCTGCTAATGACGATAGTTTTCTGTTTGGAAGAAACCTGTACCCAGTCATTGCTCTCTCCACCATTATTAAAACTATAAACAGGAAGTAATGGTGAGTAAGGATAGAGGTAAGGAAGGATAAATAGTACTACAGCAATGATACCAGTTATATTCACCCGATTCTTATTTAGGGGAGATTAACTTACCCCGTACAGCCCCTGCAGCTCTAGTGGTCATTTTTCCCATCTAAGAAATTAATAAGGAGGACTTGGAGGACCTTATTCCTTGTTCACCAATGCAACCTAGATGACAGACCCAAACTCACCTAGAACTTTGTGTTCGGGAAATTCCCATGCCTTAAGATTGCATACAAACAGAAAATGTTATTCACTTCAACATTAGACATCTGGTACAGAGCCAACTTCAATGACTGGTGGTTATCTTGGCACTTGGCCACTTTGAAAACATGTAAACAATTGAAAACATAAAGTTGTCCTGACTGTCACTGACACACACCAGGTCTTGTAAATGTCAAAAACTAATTCTCTGACACACAGCAACCAGCTTGAGATTAAGCTACTGCCATCATATCTCATACAGCATCATCCCACTTGATGTAATTACCATGAGTTTAGTGACAACTCTATATCATACGGACATTTTACTGATACATGAGACCCACTTGTCTTGGTACTGGACATAAAAATGTTGCCTTTCTCTTGTTTATACATTTTAGTTGTGAGGTAGTTAGTTGCAATGTAAAACTACTGACCTATAATCTTAGGTCAGGGTGCCAAGGGAATCAAATACCACCTAACCAGTTCATGATGTGGCATTTAGACTCTGTCTTGGTCCAGAACAGTCTGAGGAACTATGAAGTGTTTCCAGAGTATCTATGGCCTGGGGCAGAGTTTTGGCTCTTGCCGCCCAATGAGACACAAAATAAGTCATCAACTCTAAATTGCGAAATAAACTTATTTGGAGTCCAAATATTTTATTATTTTGCACTTATTTTATTGTGCATCTTGATAAGGTATCAGTACCTAAACAACTTTAAATGCATAAATTTTATTTGATAAAAGTTATTTTATCAATGTTATGAAACAAAATAAACCTTTTCCTACCCTTAATTACAGCACAATTATTCATTATTTGATCAAAGAACAATTTATTTATGAGCACATGCTCAGTACTCGACAGCATCAAGTGATTAAGCACATCTTCTGTAGTTGTGGTTGAACTTGAGTGATGTTTTATTAGTGAGAACTTACTGAATGTTTCCTCATCATATGCTACAGTAACAGGAGCTTTCATTTAAAGTCAAAGGGATATAATACTCTAATCCTTTTTGATCAATTAAGTAGAGGAGATCTAAACCTGACAAAATACTACCACTGACGTAAAGTTAAACTCTTTGCCAACTTTGTAAAATAAGAAAGTTCCTCTTTAAAATTCGGAAGTCTTAAGAATAAGTATATGGCAGTTCTTCAGCTTGTTTTTCTTCTTTTCATCAAAACTGTGATCTGCAAAAAACTGCTGCTGGGTCACTTCCCGTGTTTGGTGTTGTTGGTTCTATCTTTCATATATGATGGGATCGTGGTGGAAACAGCCTGGGATTATCAGTTAGTCAACAGCAGCGTATCATGAGTGGCTTTTTGTGTACAGGGGCCACCACATAGGGGCATGGGGGGAAAAAAACCATGCCCCTCGATGGAAGAAAGGAAAAATTATAGTTAAAAAATCCAAAACTATATTAATAAAATCAATTCTACAAACGTATCAATAGACAAAACTATTGAGGTAAATTAAGAATGGATGTATAATTTTAGTTCAAAATGTTTATTATGATGTTATAAAACATACATTCGTTGTTCCTTGTGTTGGTAAACTTTAAAAGTTGCAATTATATCCTTCAGACGCACAGATGACAACACACGGGCCGTAATACTGTAAGAATTACCGCTTCTGACATGACTGTATTCATCCATTTATTTTTACTACACTGTAATTTGTTAACTGAAACTAAATAAAAACCTGGTTTATTGAAACATAACACTCACAATTGACGGAACAAATTTGATTCTTTAAATTCTCTTCACCATAAGATTAGCTAACTGCATTAACAAAACAAACTGTAACTGCGAAAAATAAAACTATGCCTTGAGACGACACTGTAAGTATGTTGGGTAAGTATGCACCGACGAGCTCTTCATGGGCCACCCGGATGGGCTGATCAGAAACCGCCGAGAGAAAGAGTGGGGATGGAGGGGTCCTCCTGCCAACTACAGATAGCCCAACTATTGGATGAGCTGTCCCACATGCTCTTGTTCCAGACTCTTCTGGATTTAATTTACTTTGGTACCTGTCAAACCTATTAATACGTACCACTGTGTTTTCAGCTTATACTCTGAGTTTAACCCCTTTCAGTAGTTTGGTACATCATACATATGTTTAAATTACATTTTCAAGCTGAAAGTTTCAGGATGCAGCACAATTACTTTGAAATCATTAAACCTTGATTTTACAATGTAATTAATGACAGGCAATTCATCTTGTCTACATACTCTTAAACCAATACAGTGGTGTATCGAAAGACCTGACAAGACGAAAAAAAGGTTAATGCAACACAGTATCCTCGTTACATGCAGTGGCGTAGCCAGAAAAGATTTGAGGGGGGATTAAACATCCAGGTAGTTAAAAAGTGCTATACTCACAAAATTTTGACTTTTTTTGTTTAAAAGTGTATTTTAAGCTAATTCTACTTTTTATTGTATTTTATTGTGGTATTTCATGCATATAAACATTTAAACTCTTCAAAATATTCATGAATTGTGTTCTTAGCATAGTAGTTAAATAATTATCTTTAGAGACTTCAAATAACAAAAATCATTACAAGGAGTTTTTAAATTGAATCTTTAGTATTTTAAAATGTAAACCAATAAAATTGTTCTTTAATATTATATTTTGTTTATTTCATTTTCCAACAGCCTTAATCAAATACAACTTTCAAGTTATAACTATAAGTTAGATCTTTTTTTCTTTAATTTTTTGTGTTGAACCCCTACAAATATGTTTGTTACATATCTGACAAGTAGTTAAAGTGCTACAGTTTTAATAAAACATTTCAGATGTATACATGGTGGAAAACGTATAACTTAATGGTTTATAGTTTACCAACGGAACATAAAAGTGGTGTTTAAAATTCTAAACCAAACTTATACTCATATAGTACCCTAAACTGAATTTGTCAGTTACATTACTATCAATCTCATTAGAAAATTTTGTATTTATTAACAATGTCACGTGCTATGTTGTTTATTGTATTTGTCAAAGTATTGAAGTTAGGTAGTTGTGATTGATTTTGTAATATTTCCATATTTATGTTTTTGGTAAAAGGTATTTCTCTTACCATCCACATCCTGTCCTAAGGTGTGTGTGTTGCAGTAAAAATCTGCTGCTTCTATGCACAAACTCCTTAGCTGAAGAGACTAATCGAAGTCGAAACAGAAAATCCGCAAATATATGTCAAGAGTGTTAGCTCAAAGAATAAGTTTGCATTGACACACAATCCAAAAGCGTTTTGGCCATCACGGAGTAACGGATCCCAAAAGGGTGACCGGGCTCTGCGAGCATTCAATCCACATAGTTTATACTTCTTAACACATCTACTGTGATAATGTTTTATTACAGCTTTTGTAGCTTAATTAATTATTTCTGTACGTTCTTAATTAATTAAGAACCCTATATTAAGATATGCCGCATTTATGCATGTGAATGTGTTGCTCTGTCCTATTAATTTTAATATATTTCTAATTTTTGCTAAATATGAAATTATGACACTTTATTGCAATATTCGTTATGAATCATCTCACATTCTGTCAAGTGTCTTTGGAGGTATAAATAATGTTCGGTTATAACATAATTAATTGAATAAACATTATTTTAGTTTACGTTATATATAATTTCAATGTCTTTCAGCTCTGTTCGGTTGTATACCTACAATAAAATGAATTTTAAAGCCAGATGTTTTGTATTTTCCTACTCTACAACCTACTCATAATTCATAATAGATAATATAAATCAGAACCGTTCCGAACTGAGGCCGCTGATCAGCCACATGTTCAGGGTTTGTTGGACCTGCTCGGCTCTGCCCCACTCTCCGAGGTTTCTGATCAGCCCATCTGGGTGACCCGTGAGGAACTCGTGTATGCACCGATTAATTAGAGGATAGTGCATTTAAGGGGAAAGATGACCTATAGGACAATCTAATTAATTATTTCTATTCATGCAAAAGAAGTTTAAGCTCTCTAAACCTCATTTGATTAATTTCACTGATTTATATACCCCGTCTACTCCCCCCTTTGTTAGTGCTTGCCCCCCACCCACAGAATTATCTAGCGGCCCCATGTTCGTCTTTGTCAGTTTAAAATTTAACTTCTGCTATTTCTTGTCTTACAGTCACTTTTAACTCAAGTGGTACTGCAACATTTGTTTATTCTTCTAGAATTGAATCCGCATATTTCTCATTAGTTCATTATCGACTACCAATGTTTTTAATTTGTTTTGTTCAAGACCAACAATAATTGGAACTTTGTAGATGTTATTTCTTAAATCAATACATTTCAAAATGTTGTACCAAATTGTAATTAAAACAGTGAGTTCATAGCAACTTGCCAATTCAATTAAGACATTAATATCTGCATGAACTTCGGCAGATAATTTAAGGGATTCCAATAAATATATTGGTGATATTATACCATTGCAGCTTTCTGATAGTGTATGATAACTTTTTTCCACCATTGCATATTGTTGTTGACACTGAATGAAGAGATAATTCAGCTATGTTTTAAAGTATGTTCCACCTCACAGGCCTCACTAAAAATATGTTTTCAAAGTATTATTAACTCACTACTAGTTTCTATTGCCTGGTGCCACACAAGTTTAAGGTGTAAAAATTAAATAGTGAGAATTCCTTCTAAAATTTATACTTATAAACGTTTAAACTTATCGGACATGTTCGAGGCATTGTTATAGCCTTTCTCTCTATATAAGTTCTAATCCAACCAGAATTCATATAGTTAACCTTTTATTTCAGCTTGTGTTTTCTTTTCAGAGTTAGTAAGTTTTTATTCATCTTTCATGAACTTCCTTGTCTTTCCACTGCCCTTCTTGATACAAAACATATTATGAAATTATATTTTAAACTGCACTTTGTGAGAAAATTTAGACTTTCATCTATTATTATACTGTAATATTCAGCTGATCTGATTTTCTCACTAAACTGCCTTACTATTTTTTCAGCATCACTTTTCAGAAATCATTTTGACTTCACCAAGATAAGTAATGGGCCTGAAATCTTGTACCTGATTCTCTAGATCTGATGATATTTTTTAGATGCTGACCGATATCAAATTTTACCTGCCTGTGATTTCTTGAAATTCTGCATCGGTGCCTCCTGTGCCATAAGTGAAATATAAAAATCCTTCCATGTGATGTGACTTTTCAAGTCATTTCACATTGAACTCATCACTGTTAACTATTTTCATTGGTCAGGAAGTACTCCATGCCGTAACTCATTACTTTGATTGAAGTTTTTCTATTTGATCGTCAAATTAAAAAAGTGTACATTGGACGCAATAGGGGGCAGTTGCTTCACCACTACTTCTCCAGAAACGTGTATCATTTTTTACAGATTTACCATTAGTTTGATGTTTGGTAACAATTCCTTCAGGAAATGAACCACATACATTATTCATAACTCGATACCAGAATTCCTAATTTTAATGTAGACTACTAAAAACAAGCACATGTTAAAAACGTTCAATTTTCAAAAATTAAAATATTGTTAACTACTTTTTTTACTTCAAATGTGCCCCCCCCCTGACTTTGTGGCCCCTTTTGATCCTGTTCTGAGAGATCCCATCTCTTCTCCTATAAATAATTTAGATGTACAGTAGTTGCTTGTCACTGCCACAAGTAAAGTCATTTTGAACCCAAAAAATTTTTTTCTCTACCCACTTATAATGGGACAATGCTATAATGACTAGGAAAAATTAATGTTGCAAGCTTTGGATATTTCATGCATCCAGAAAGAAAGAAAACACCTAATGTATACTGTTGTGCATAGTAGTGTGTAAAGCACACGGGAAGATTGCTTAGTAGTAGCATCAACTGTCAAACTGAGGTATAATTCCATTAACCAAAAGATTATCAGGAAAGCCTACAGAGCCAAGAACAAAGCTGAAAAACAGGTAGTTTTGGAATTGTTTTTAACACCAGATCCATTACAACATTCATGGCTGATGTGATAGTCAAACACTCAGCCTATTCCTTGCTTGACCTTTAATAGTTGTTTTCTCACACATGTCCTGATTTTGATGATGAGTTTGGCTAACAGATAGCATTAACATTTCTTGAATGAATGGGATAGTTTCATTGTTTGCTACTAACTACAGATCAGTGCATAAAAACAAATGTTTCAAACTTTTCCTAGACTGCTTATGGGATGGTTCACCAATAGATATTTGAAATCTTCAAAATAGAAAGAAATAAACTGCTCCAGGTATATAAGAACAATGGTACACAACTTAGTCTAGTCATAACTCTCTCTTGGAACCGTTTACCTTATTTATTATTTATGATGGACCTAATGAATTGTTGTTTTAAAAACAGCTTCTTAAGCCCCTAAAGGATTCCTACTGTATGTATTTCAAAATTAACACATTATTTCCACATTACCTTTATCTAATTTATTGGTTTTTAGCACCATTTAATGTAGTCAAATAAGAATATTGATGAGCAAAAATGTTTGTACAGTTATTTTGGCTAACATTCACAATGCCTCATTTTGGATCTTTACTCTTTCCGAGAAAAAAGGAGTTATTTAAAATACAAGGAATAGGAGATGGGTAAGGATGCTCTGATTTTCAGAACCTGACCTTAAACAGAAAGCTCACAATTACTATAACCAATGAGAAAATTATTATTATTATTAGTGTTGTTTACCTCCCTTCTTGTTCCTCCTTCATTCACTTTGCTGGTCTCTACGCAACCTAGCAATCCAACTACTTCTCATCTATTGCCATATACTAATCTGATAATCCCATAGCCCTAAATACCAACAGTGGTATTTGTTTATAACCATAATATTACTCTTTTTATGACGCTGGGGAGTAGAGAAATAGCATGGTTTATGACAAACTTCTTTGTACCGTTATTTAGTTGCATGTTTCTGTTGTATTTTGTTGGCTCTGTAAACATATAAGTAAACTTTACAAATCAAGTATTCATTACTACGACCTTAGCGGCATCTAACCCCATGTGTTTCATCCATTCGGTACACCTTGCTCACCTACAAGCTAAGCATGTCTAAACATGTAAATGGTGTTGAATAAAATCTAGGAAGAATGTTTGTTATTTGGATTGCCAAGATTTTGAATGAAAAATATTCTTGGCTGATACCTTACAGGTCCTTGATTTGAAATGATTGTAATGCACCATTGTTCGAAAATTAACTAGGATTATAAGATGATAAGAGAAAATCTCTCACCTGAGAAATTCCTGAATTTTGTTGAAGTTTGAGTGTGTCACATAGTTCCTTCACTTAGTTTGACACACTGAATCTATTCTTTAATCTGTGTATTACAATAACAATGTTTCAGCAGAAAATCTAGATGTAAGAGTTCCAGGTCACAACTTTCATTCCATTTGTTTGTCACTATTATAAAGTATGCAACCTAGTGATAGAAAACAGACAAAATTCTTTATTCGTAATCTTAGAGATCAAAACAATACACTAAGATTTTCAATTTGTTACAAAGTTAACAGATACATCTGGTAAATAGTAGTTCATATATATAGGTTTAAATCTTCTAATTGGTATGTTTTACAGTCAAGTATTATTAATGTCAATTTTCTTCTATATCTTATGGAAATAAATTAAATGATCTTGAAGTATTCAAGAGGGATAGATCATTTAAGCTGTGAGTATCTAAAATATCAACATTAAAATTTCCAGTTAAAGCACAATATTTGTGAGGTTTCGACTATGTGTGATAGTACGACTTCTACTTTATTCAAGAAAACCTTAAAGTCCAAATTTGGAGTTCTATATACAGTTACAATGATAAAATCATAAGCTAAGAGTTTTATAGCTGATGAACAAATGAAATCAAAACAATACAGTGAAATATCCATCAGATTGAACTGTAAGCCTCTTTTAATAAAAGTTGAAGACGCCCCATGAGTAAAAGGCAGAATTCTGCAGAAACTGGCTGCACAGGCAAAGTTTTCTGGGACATAAAGAGAAATTTCCTCTTCTGTTAGCCAATGCTCATTAAGACAAAGTACATCAGTTGGTTTATGCTTTAAAATAATCTCTAGTGAACCAAGCTTATTATGCAGAGATCAATACAGGTATTCAGTATAGTCACACGTACGATTGATTTGATTCATGAATGTTTGAAGAAGGACATTGGGATGAATAATTTATATATTTCCTAAATAAGTATTCTTACTATTTACACTAACTGTTTTCTTAATTACTAAGTTACAAACAGAATTTGCTGACGTATGAGGTAGAGGTGGGTATTCATCCAGTGAAGCCCGTAACGTGATATAGCTTTGGATATTTGGTTGGCTCCAGATGGTGAATGATGACGTAGGCCAGTGTGTTGATAACAGACGCAGAAAGGTTCTGGGGCTCACTCATGTTCAAGGAACTGTCATCCAGTATCATAACACAGTCTTCACTCTCTTCCCATGTCCTGTTGAATGGGGCCAATATAGTGCCATGGACTGATGTAATGTCAGAAGTAGTTGTACTACCCGAAACAACTGTTGAATGATCACTCTGTCCAGAACGATTGACATGAGTAGATGAAGATGGACTGTCTGAGCTCTGTAGACCATTCTGTTGCTGGAAATCTGTGGGAGTATTGCAGGTTTCTTGACCTTTCACCGTTTTACATATTGTTTCAGCCAACCACCTCTTACCCCAACAATTAAAGTGCATGCCGTGGTGGGTATCTAAATGTCTGTCAACAAGACTTACCTCAATAAGTAACACGTTGGGATAAACCTTAATAATTTCTTTCAAGGCCTTATTTGAATTTTTCACTTCCCTGTTTACATAAGACCAATCTGGAAGGTTGTATCGGCTTCGTATATCAAGTATAATAACTTTATTATTACAAACTATATTAAGAACTTCTTTAATAACACTTAGTAATTTGTGAGATTCATTTGCAGCCATGTCTATTTGTATAACACAAGATAGCTGAAACATCTCCTTTGTTTTTTATTTAACCTAATATGTGTTCTTTATTTAGTATGTGTTCAGTTCTACCTCTAGGTCTAACACATCCCACACTTTCATAAGTTTTTTGGTATTTATTAACATGCCACACTAGATTTTTCCCATGGCCGTCAGAACATAACAAATAGATCAAATCAGAATTCTGTGTCGCATATTTCTTTTGTTTTAATTGGTCTAAATTTATTTTTTTTTAAATTATTTTATTAAAATAAGTGTATGTTTCAGTTTGTTTACTATTTTCTCCTGATTCTAATCTGTTTTATTTTTTTGCTGTTTAAATTGGTTAAGTAAGCTTCATCTTGATTTTTGTCAACATGATATTTCAGTTTGAAATTAATATTTTTGGAGTTCAATTTAACTGTTTCTTCATCTTTCTCCAAAACCAGATTATTAAATGAAAAATTTGATTTTTAGCTTGTGTTATCTCATCATGAAGAACTTTTATAATTGCTTTTTGATTTTGATTTTTTCAATTGTCGCTCATTTCACAATTTACATCTGCTTCCACGTCCCCCTCTTTGCAGTTTGAGCATGCTACACTTTACTGTCATCAAATGTTAAGTTCACTTTGATTTCTTCACAATTATCACAGTACCAATTTACTTTGTTCTCATATAAACAATTAAACTAAGTGGTAGTCAAGTCTGTACATTTCAGGTAAAACCATTGTAGGCATTGTCCTTTACATAAGACACTATGACTATGTTGGGTTGCACATTTGCTGCAGCATCCACATGGATGTTTATTAATTGATTTTTTATTTCTCTTTGATTGTAGTATATTTTAAAATGTATAGTAACAAAACAATCAAAATAACAAATAAAAATCTCCTGAGTATATAGTACAGATTAATGTTTAATATTTTGTTAATTAATTTTATGCGATGATTATACAAAAGGAATTTTATTAGCTATATCGACTGAAGAAATGTAATGACATAAATTTAATTCTAGAGATCAACATTAACCGCAAATCAAGGGTTCTTCCTGTCAAACACCAACAACAAAGGGAGTTTCATTGCCTTTTTGAACAATTACTGTAAGATAAGGGAATGATCATTAATCATCAGAGCAGCAAATGATGAGTACACAAATTGGCAATCTGTTGTCACTGGAGAGGATACAGATCTCATAGTCCTTCTGATTGCTTCAACCCACAAAGACTGTCATCATAATGATGAAACTGAAAATGATGTATTCTACCGCTGTTACATGAGCTTGGCCAAGGAATTCTGCCCAGCCATGCCTTCACAGATGTGATACCACATCAGCAGCATTCCGAAAGAGCAAACTTACATTTGCCAAACTGTTCAGGAAGGAAGGTGAAATAGAATATCCTGTTGAAGAATTCAATAGTCCTTCAGCCACCTACAAGCAACTTGCAGACCAGGACAGCAACTGTATCCTCTAGAGGTACAGTGCACCAAAGAAAGAAAAATCTCTAAACAAACCGTTATGACATATTTGTCAAGTCTGTTGTGAAAATGAAGCCTGATATCTCACCTCTCTCACCTCCCAGTAGCTTTGGTACAGATTTGATCTATTATTCTGCATGTGTAGTGATTACTACAATACTGCATGCTGCAGTTGCTAGAAGATCTTAATAGTTTGTTATACTGTCTGCAGCAACAGCAATGGTACCTGTACAATGGCACATCTATTGAAGAAGCAGAGGATTACATAAATGAGGAATAAGGATCTCCTTTACTACCAACCCCTCTCGACAGATGTGACAAAGAGGACTACATCACCCACATGTGATGCCCAAAAGATCCAGAACTAGGTCCCTCCTGGCCAAAACATTGATGAGGTGATTACTCTGAATGTGAGCAATTTTACTGCATATTTTACATTTGATTTATCATCACACACATTTGTAAGTTATTGTAAACATTGATTTAGTATATCTAATCAAAATAAAATTGGCTGAGAATAAGAAATATTTTTTATTTATCAATTACTCTGCTAATATGTTTCATTCTTCTTAACAACCCCTCCCACAATCTCACTTAACCCCTACCCTCTTCTGATCATGACTGAAGGTTAAGTACTATCATGTACAAGGAGTTGAAAGTGTATGGGAAATAACCTTTTACTAAAAGATGGTTCCTACCAGAATCGCTCATTCCAGTAACAATTTTTAAAGCAATTCCAGTAGCAATTTTTTTTCGAACGAATTTATATAAAATGATAAAGCTAAATCTTATGTTGACATAAGTTTGACTCTATACAACTTGATAAATTTTCTATGGAATAAAGACTTTAGGCCCTGCTGACAGAAGCTTAGTGAAAAATGTGTTGCATAAGGAATTTTTCTATAACAGCTTATATGTTGTTATCAGTTACAGATAGGAAAAACCTAGAAGACCAAAAGATGTAGAAAAGTTTACAAGCTTTAATTTTATATACATTTTAATTTTCTGTAGGACCAACCCCTACTGAGATATAGGTGAAAAATTAAAAGTAGGGATCTTTGAACTGTTTTACATGTGGTAATATACATGTAATCTCGACAGATTAATAAACCTAATTTATTCTATCGTAATGGTTCTAACTATTTACATTAAGTTGTTGCATTTTTATCGTAAATATATACACTCAAATCTGGTAATGTTTCAATAATTTTACTATTCATCCCTTTTCAGAAGCTCCTGAATCCCACTCTTTATTAATGTTGACAGAAGTTCACTCACCATTTTAATTTTAACCTACATTATCATTAATGGGATTCACTTGTTCGACTCCAGTAGAATTAATTTCAATGATCAATAGGATCTTACAAGAGTTAATTCTTGGTTTTGCCAAAACTCACTCTAAGAAATTACTCTCACTCACGTGCTGGAGTTTGGTATGACCCTTATGTTAATTTGGAAAAAAATCGCAATAATATTCATGATTATCTTTATTTGTAAAATGTTATGGTAGATATTATCCCATAACACTATATGCAGAAAATGCCTGTAGTACGATAACAGTAGGTTTAAAAACATGGTTTCTAAATGAAAATATGTATACAGTATGAATTACAATTAGTAATAACGTGACGACCCCAGCATATAGTTCTAAGACAGCGAGGTGACTAGGTCAAAGGTAATTTAATGTTTTAAATTTAAAACTAATTGAAAACTTTTTTTGATTAATTTTTATAATTTTTATTGAATTTTAAAGTAATACTTGTAATAGAGACGCCATATTGGCTGAGAACAATAGACGCTAATAGTCCGCCATACTTGTAAGCTCCCACAATTCCATTCGACATTACTAACTAGTTATATTCTTTGTTAGGCATTCGGTTGTCGATTACTTGAATCTCGACAATCGTTATTTCGGTAGTTGTGAATAATTGAGTAGTTATTCGGTAGTACTTTGTTTTGATTAGACTAGTGCCTCAGTAATTTAATTTTTATACGTAATATTTATCAATAATAAACGTACACTAAGGTTTTAATGTACTGATTTAACTGGTAGCTAAAACCTGATTAACCTAAATTAACTGCTTCTAAAACTAACTTAATTATACAAATTAGTTGATAACCTAACCTTTCTGACTTGGTTAGGCTAACTCAAAGGTACCGGTACAGGGCAGGAGGCTAACCACGTTGTGAGAGAAGGAAGATAAGGGGTAGTAGTCATTAAAGGGAAGTGAAATAAATTATAAATTTAAATATTTTTGAAAAATTAAAGTTGGACTTGGTTATATTTTGTTGAAACTTTGGGAACTTGTTCATCTGATGATAGTTAAATTGTAATCAAACTTTAAACTTTTGGTTTAACTTTAAAGTTTTGACTTTTGATTTTTTATTATGTTTTGAATTCTTCCTCTCGTCCGTGGTGGAACCAGCAAACCCTGATTGAGTTAGTTTGCTAAGTTTATTTACAGGCACGAAGAAAGAAAATTAAATTTTGTGGAATAGGTTTCGACATTCGTGATGAATTGTATGATGAATTGAGTGATAGTTAAAAGGTATTTTAAATATTTTTGGGTAATTTGAAGGAAAAGTAAATATTGAAATATTGGAATTATTCTTTGCTCAGACATAGCAGGTTGTCTTGACTTAGAATAAATCGTGGTGTAACTTCGTATTTGATTAGTGTTCAGGACTTAGACAAAAAGTGGATTGATTAGAGCTGAATTGAAATTTGATTGATTGATTGCAAGTCGATAAATTAAAATTATTTCTTGATTTTAATTACTTTTCACAAACGGGAGAGAGCACATAATTATTTAATTGAAAATTTAATTGAGAAAAATCTTTTAAAATTATTTTTGGAAAGCTAAGTTGGGACTTGTCCACTTTTTTGGAAGTAAGTGTGCCTGAACTGATTGACAATGGCTGGTCGCGTTAGTATTGGAGGGCAAGAAATGGACCTCCAGGAAGCCATTGATGCGGTAACTGAACGGTTGGAGACTCTTGGTCATGCTAGGTTGGATCGAAGTGACCACCTGAACACCATGTTGGAGGAAACTTTGCGAGGTCATACAGAACGACCTACGTTCGACATGGTAGGCTCGATCACTCCCTTTGATGGAGGAAAGCCGGAGGCTGTTCTCCACTTCTTTGAGAGTATCGACAATGTCGGTGAATTAAGTCATTGGGGAAACGACGAAAAATTAAGGTTGGTTAAATTGAGATTGGCTGGAACCGCCTTGAGTTTTATTCGATCGGAGGATCAAGGCCGGTTGAGTACTTATACGGGATTTAAAGAAGTTTTGACACAACGGTTTAGTGACAAAGCTCCGAAAGATTGTTACTTCCAGCAGTTGTCTGTAATACAGCAACGGAGGGGTGAAACGATTGAAGCTTTTGCTGATCGAGTGCGGACATTAAATGAAAAGACAGTGCGAGTCACTGCAAATCCAGAAATTAATGCTGCACTAAGGGAAGAAGCCGATCGTAGAGCTTTGGATGCTTTTACCCGAGGTCTTATTGGACACGTTGGTGATCAGACGAGACTAAAATTCCCTACTAACATCCGAGAAGCCGTCACTACAGCGGTGGCAATTGATCACATTTTGAAGCAATCGAAAGATCCGTCTCGCGCTACAGATGAACGGAAGGTTTTTCAAACTGACCTTGTTTGTTATCGGTGCCATAATCCGGGGCACACGTCTCGTGAGTGTCGGGACAATAGGGGATTTAGTAGACCCAGTAATGACTCGAGGTGCTGGCGATGTAATAAGCCAGGGCACAGACAAAAGGATTGTCGCGTAAAACTTCCAAACAGCACTCCTAGTGCTAGTCAGTCGGGAAACGGGGCAGGGGCCAGTGGAGTCGCCGCCACCCGACCCCGAGAGTAACTGAGCCACAACCGCAGGCCAAGGCGACGAAAAGAAATGTAACGACTGGAAAGAACACTTGTGAACCTAGAGTAGGAGCCTTAGTTAAGAGTCGTGAAACCGCCCGAGTAGATAAAGAAATACAAATAGTTCCGGTTGTGAAAGATTTAGCCGAGGAACTAGTTGCCATGGGGCGTGTGGATAATGCCGAGGGAAAGATTTTAATTGATACCGGTGCTCAGGTGTCGCTCATCAAACGTGGAGCCGCTGTAGCTCCGATGACAAAGCCTGACTTGATTATCCGGGGAATTTCAGGACGAACTCTGAAGATTTACGGCAGACAAAAAGTGACTTTGATGTTAAAGCCGGGTGTGCCGGTGAAAGGGAACTTTGTTGTGAGTAACCTACCCCGTGGTTAGGTTGCCGTGTTAGGTTGTGATATTCTGAAAGAGGGAAGTGCATCGATAGACATCACGGAAGGTGTTCTCCGTATGTCTGGAAATGACATTTGGTTAAATCGGTTGCACAAGGGTGAGAGTGTCCCCGATTCAGGTAGGCAAGTAGTTGCGCCGCGCCACAAAAAGGCACAGGCCCCTACTACGAAACCTGAGGTTGTCCGAGTGGCTAAACGCCAGGACAGTTGTATAGAGAATTACGTGTATAACGCAAAAGATGTCACAATACCCGCGCGGAGTGAGAAACTGGTTCAGTTGAAGTTAAGCAAATTTAGATCTACGACTAATAATAATCTGGAGGGTTCGGATGTAGTGGTCGAACCAGTGGGTCTTACCATACAGGGCGTGTATTTGGCACGAGTATTAACGAAAATAGTGAACAATAAATGTTGGGCGAAGGCTGTGAATGTAAGTGGCGAAGAAGTATCCCTTACGGTAAATTCTAAATTTGTAATAGTGGAATCAGTTAGTAACGATACGATAGATAAGGTCAAACGTAAGATAGTCTTGATAGCGGATAGTCACGGTCGCGGAATTCAGCAGTTATTGGAAGAGAGGTTGCCAGGGAAATTTGAGCTCAGTTCGTGGTTTGTACCTAATGGTAAGCTTAAAGATGCGATGAGTAATCTTAAAAGAGAGATTGCACAGCTGACTCAGGGTGATACGGTACTGGTGATGGCAGGAACCAACGACGTGGATAGAGGTGCTCCTTACTCGCGCACCCTACAACAAGCCTTTCAAGCAATACCTAATAAGTGGGATGCTCGCATTGTAGTTATGGGAATTCCTGATAGGTTCGACAAGAATGTAATAGGAGATCTGAAGAGAGCGAATGATCTACTTAGATCCTTCGTAAAAAGAACCAATTCGGAGGGACGGGGAAGGATGTCCTTCTGTGAGATGCGAGGCAGGTTTTCTAGGCGCTTGTATACCAAGCATGGGCTACACCTCAATGAAGAGGGAAAGCTGAAACTCGCAGAGTTGATGCGGAAGACCATCTTGGATGATGTAGATGTGACAACGAAGCGAGTAGGACTAGCTATCAAAGAATACGAATCGTTTGATAAATGTGTAGATGAAAAACTTAGCCATTTGAGACTACCCGAGCGACAAGAGGTTAAAAGAGTACTAGAGGAATACAGGGACGTGTTTGCGCATAGTGAGGCCCAGCCTCTGCAATGCACATCGGCCGTAAAACACGTTATCCATACGGGAAATGCTGCGCCTATTTATAAGAAAGCTTATCGGGTTCCATTTCATCAGAAACCCATAGTGGATGAGTTGATTAAAGACCAACTGGACAAGGGAATAATAACTCCTAGTCATAGCCCGTGGGCGTCGCCTGTAGTCATCGTCCCGAAGAAATCTGTGGATGGCAGTAAGAAATATCGTTTCTGCGTAGGCTTTAGAGCAGTCAACGCTGTGACTGTACCTGATGTATATCCTCTACCCAACATCGCTGAGACACTTGACTCGCTGGGAGGTTGTACCATGTATACTACACTTGACTTGAGAAGTGGTTATCATCAGATTATGGTAGATGAGGAAAGTCGACCAAAAACTGCCTTTAATGTGCCAGTCACTATGAGTATCTACGTATGCCCTTTGGACTGTCTACGGCGCCTGCAACATTTCAGCGCCTGATGGATTCAGTTCTTATGGGATTAAAAGGGGAAAAGTGTTTAGTGTATCTGGACGATATTATCTTGTTCTCGAAAGATTTGGCTTCGCATTTGTCGCATTTGAGTGAAGTGTTGAGTAAGCTACGTGATGTGAATTTGAGCGTGCAACTCAGTAAATGTAAATTTGTAGTAGGTGAGGTTAACTACCTCAATCAATCAATCAATCAATAAATCAGATTTTTATTACCGGAACATTCTATAATGCATGGCAAAAGTCAACTTTTTACTTGCTAGACACAGTCTACAATCGACAATATCATATCTAATCTCCCAAGTGTCGCAGTGTCCGTGGTCAATACAGCTATCTCGGACCACTACGGCCAAGAGGCTATTATTAGTGGAGTAAAAATCGAGAGGGAGCCCAAAATCACTAAAACAATAAGAGACTTAAGGCCAGGAAACATCGCTCTCCTCAACACTTCCCTTTCCAAAGAAGATTGGAAATTCCAAGAATCAAATCTTTCGGTAGAACAGCATTTTAAAATGTTTAGTGATACACTAAACTTTCATGTTAACATGTACTGTCCTCTCTCAAAACCATACAAGTTTGTTCCAAAACGGTAAACAACAAATGGATTACTAAAGGAATTTTAATTTCTAGAGAAAAACTAAAGTTTTTCTCAGAAATTAAGAAAACATCACACAATGAAGAATTCAAACGGTTTTTTCGAAATTACAAACTAATTTACAGAAAAGTGATCCAGGCGGCAAAGGCATATAATGTTTCTAAATCAATTATATTTTCAAAAAATATTTCTAAAACTGCTTGGAACATCATCAACAATAAAAACAAATCATGCAACAATCAAATAAAATTAAAAAATGGTGACAGACTTGTGGAGGATGCGGTTGAGGTTGCGAATAGGCTTAACAGATTCTTTGGATCTGTTGCTTGTGAGCAAGGCCCTTGCCCATCACCGCCACAAGGAATCCCAAGACGGAGACAGTGTCCAGTAGCCTCCATGGCACTGGCACCTGTCGTTGAGGAAGAGCTTGAAAAAATAATTCAGCAGCTCCCAGCCAAAAAATCAAATGATTTAAATTTAATGTCGATGTGGCTAATAAAAACATGTTCAAAGCATATTGTGAAACCTTTAACCCAATTAGTAAATTTCTCTTTTGAACAAGGAGTTTTCCCCTCACTCCTAAAAACCGCGAAAGTGAGCCCGATTTTTAAGAAAGATGATCCCCACTCCCCACACAATTACCGGCCTGTCTCAATTTTGCCAGTTTTGAGCAAAATATTCGAAAAACTTTTCTTGGTAAGAATGCTTCAATTTTTAAATAAGCACAACCAGCTATCTGAAGACCAGTTTGGCTTCAGGAAGGGTAAGTCGACAATAGACGCAGTTGTACGTCTAGTCGATAGGGTTGTAGAGGGGCTAGAACGTCGGGATCCCACATTAAGTGTGTTCCTAGACTTATCGAAAGCATTCGACTGCGTTGACCATGTTACAATGCTTGACAAACTTGAAACTCATGGCATTCGAGGCGTGCCTCTCCAGTGGCTCAGGTCATTTTTAAGCCACAGAACCCAAATTGTCCAGATCGCAAACAAATTATCTGAACCAATTCACCTGAGCTATGGTGTCCCACAGGGCTCAATTCTCTTGTGCAGTATGCTGATGACACGACTCTCTGTTTCACTAGCAAATCAAAATTGATTCTGGAACAGCAGAGCTTTGTTGAGATCAACAACTGCGTCCAACATTTCAACAGCCTCAATCTTAAGACAAATTCTCCAAAGTCTAATTTTCTAAATTTTGCTTTGCGATCAGTAGACAGGCATGACGAGCCAGCTGGGTCATGTAATAACTGGCCATGGTGTAGAACCCGACCCAGGAAAGATTAAGGCTGTAGAGGGATTCCCTGTACCTAAGACTGTAAAAGATGTACGGTCCTTTTTAGGTTTGGCCGGATATTACCGCCGGTTCATAGAAGGCTTTGGTGCCATTGGGAAACCTCTTTTTGACTTGACCAAGCAAGGGAAGGAGTTCGATTGGGATCAAGAGTGCCAAACTGCGTTTGAGACACTTAAGCAGAAGCTAGTCTCATCACCAGTGTTGGTCTTCCCCGATTTCAGTAAGCCGTTCACCTTGGCTACTGATGCCAGTATTGACGCTCTAGGGGCTGTATTGTCCCAAGAAGTAGATGGAGAAGAACATCCAGTCGCGTACGCTTCTCGCACTCTTTTTCCTGCTGAAAGGAATTATTCTACGACCGAAAGAGAACTGCTAGGTTTAGTATGGGCTACAAAGTATTTTAGATGTTATTTGTTAGGCCGTGAATTTAAGGCTGTGACAGATCACGCAGCACTAAAGTGGATGTTATCTTTGAAAGATCCAAGTAGTAGACTAATGAGGTGGGCGTTGAGGCTTGCTTAGTTCACTTACACCGTGGAACACAAGCCGGGAAAGAGACATACCAACGCTGATGCTCTCAGTAGAGCTATGTGCGCAGCTACTCGCAGGGACGAGCTCCCTGTGGTTGACCTTGCCACACTGCGTGAGCATCAAAAGAATGATCCTCATTGTCAAGAGTTAAGGAAGGCCAAGTGTTTTAAGTTGAGCCCAGAAAAGATCCTGTACAGAGTGAGCGGAGGTGACAAGAAGATTGTGGTCCCCTCATCTCTTACTCGTGAGGTGATCAGATTGAACCATGACCTGCCAACGACGGGACATGCAGCGGTGGCTAAGACGTTAGACCGTATTAAGGCAAAATTCTGGTGGAAGGGCATGGATAAGGACGTATTAGACTATGTGCGTTCGTGCCACAGTTGTAGTCAACGAACCAACTATGGAAAGGCAAAGGCCCCCCTTGGAACGTTGTTTAACGAGCCCAAGGTTCCTTTCGAAGTAGTGGCAGCCGACATAGTAGGGCCCTTGCCCATCAGTGAGTCGAGAAACGTGTACATCTTGAGTGTGATGGATCATTTCACACGGTATTGTGAATTTATACCACTGCCTGACCAAACAGCAGACCAGGTGGCTCGAGCCCTAGTGCAGAGAGTGATTACTAAGTTTGGTGTTCCCAAGGCTTTGATTACAGATCAAGGGGCGAACTTTACCTCTGACCTGATCAAACAGTTGTGCAAATTCTTGCACATCAGGAAAATCCAGACTACAGGGTTTCACCCACAGAGTAATGGTCGGCTAGAGAGAGTACACGCGACTATTGCCAAAATGCTTAGTCACTTTGTGAACCGTCATCAGACTGATTGGGATGAATATCTCCCATATATAACTATGGCTTATAACAGTCAAAGCCATGAGGCTACGGGATTTTCGCCGTACGAAATGTTGTTTGGGCGAAAAATGGAAGCTCCTATGGAGGGTGACTTGACTATCACAGAAGATAACGAGGTATTTGGTGACCACGTAGAGACTCTGCGCGCGAAGTTAAAGGAAACCCATGAAGTTGCTGCGCGACGTAAGGCATTGGCCAGGGCCAAGTATGAAAGGCAGTACAACAAGAAAGTGAAGGATTCGTTGTACGAGGAAGGCCAGTACGTTCTGCTGCACGTGCCGAGTATCGGGCGTCACAGAGTGAAGAAACTGTCAAAACTATGGAAGGGTCCCTACAGGATAGTCAAGGTGTTATCGTCGTTGAATTTAGTTTTGAAAGTGAGAAATAGAGAAATCGTGGTTCACGTGAATCGAGTAAAGCCGTACGTGAGTAGAACCAAGGTGAACCAGGTGCCGGAAGTGCACGTTGACGACGATGTTGGCGATATCGAGATTCCAGACTCGAATATCTGTATTGGTGAGGGAACACCATCAGCAGATGATGGTATCCCTGGACCAAGTGTTGGCACACCTCGTACGGGAAATAGGTTGCCACGTGTAAAAAGGAGGCCAGCACGCCTCGAAGACTATGTGCCATAGTTTGGAATTATATCGGTGGTGCTTTGACAAGTGGGAAGTGCTTGACATGCTTATGGGACTGGTGTTTCGTGTTGTATAGGTAAAACTCGATATAAATTTGAAGTTCTGTTTTAGGATTGATTTTTCTAATCCTGGGAGTAGTAAGCTGCTTCCAGCAAGGGGTCATATTTGAAGGAGGCAGAGATGTGCTGCTGACGGACAGCCATTGGAGGGTCACGTTGCAGTACAACTTGACGCAGATTGAAGAGGAATCCCGAAATCTAAGTATCTTGGTAACTGAGGTAAAGAATCATTTTAATACATTTTTCGAAGATCTATTTAATGAAAATATGAGTTCACACTCTCCATTAATTCAATTGGAAGCCGGATTTCGTTACGAATTTGTGCTATTACAGCAGTCAGTTAGTGAATACCTAAATGAAATTGATGATCTAATAAAACTGTTACCACAAAGACGTGGAAAACGAGGTTTAGTAGATGCAGGAGGTCATGTGTTAAAGTTTCTGTTTGGTACACTTGAGAATAGCGATTTAGAAATTATTGACGGAAAAATGGATTATTTGTACAACACCAACGAGAAAATAGTGCATCAAGCTAAGGAGCAGGTGACTGTTCTAGCAAATATGCAGGCGGAAATAGTATCACATGCAAAAACAATAAATAACGTAATTTCTATATTGAAAGAATATCATTCTAATATGCATGAACAAATGGTTAAAATTTTCACACAAGCAAATGCTGCTCATTATCAGTTAAAAACTCTTTTTGAATATTTGAAGTTAAGTTCTGCGCTTTCGGATACTAAAGAAACAGTAAGTAGTGCAAGACAAAAGATAACTAAATTTCATCAAGCAATTGAGAGCTTAGCAGCTGGGAAGGTTGACAGTAACTTGCTAACACCTCATGAGTATCTGAGAATGTTGAAGGAAATTGAAAAGGTTATACCTCCAACGACTAAATTGTATTCACCTGTTAAATTAGAAAATATTCATCAATTTTATTCTGCTGTAGTTGTTCATAGTTATACAACGATTCACACCCTAAGGGTAGTGATGAGGTTGCCTCTTTCAAACGATAATAAGATGTTCCAATTATATGATATTATTACCTATCCGGTGTATGATGCCTCTCTCAAAGTATGGACCCAGTGGGAAGTTGGTACCCAAAAATTATTGATCAGTAAGGATCGGTTGATGTACTCGATGTACAATCAATTGGAATTCGACCGAGAGTGTCGAGGGGAACAACTGATTGTTTGCCCGTTATCGAATGTCCTGTTAAGCGTAAGCAAGAGACCAAATTGTGCGGTTGAGATGTTTCATTACGAGCAAGTGAGGCTCTGTGGTAGAAAATTAATATCGGGATTAAGGTCCCCGGTACTTGTCAAAACTCCAAACCGATGGATATACAGTGCCTCAGAGGAGCACAGATTGACTTTGAACTGTCTAACTAGTGACGGGACCCTGAATATAACTTCCGCGGTAGTGAAGGGGGTCGGTGAATTTAGAGGAATTGATATGTGTGATGTTGTCTCTGAAGAATTCAAGGTGCCTGCCCGTATTCACGGCAGCTCTGTGTTCTCAGAACAGATAAGTGAAATTGTGTTTCCAAATGTGGAAGAAATTTACACAAGCGAGGAGAAGGAGCTGTTTAGCTCTGAGCAGGAAACGGCTGTGAAAGTCCTGCAGGGACTGAACGAACGGCTGGGCACATTAGGTGTTAAGGAGTACCGTCCGGAGGACGTAGTCCGCCATCTGAAGTCCCACATTCTGTTTGGTCGAAGATTTTATGCTGCAAAAGTGGCAGCTGCTGGTAGTTTTGGGTTAGTGTCAATCCTGATGCTTGTGTACATGTGTTACAGATTTGTTATGCCTGTGATGGCATGGTGGTCGAGTCGCCGGAACCGTCGCCGACAGCGTCGCTCCGCCACTCTGACCGAAGTCTTCGCAAAAGTGAGAGGCCTGACGTCACTAGACAGTCCTGAAGGAGACCAAGAGGGTGTGAACCCTGGAGAGATAAACGATGTTGAACAGAACGTGTAGGCAGTCGAAGTTGTTGATCTCGAGCGACTGCGGGACGTGATACAAGCTTTGTAACTGTGAGTAATGACACTCTGAATAAGTGTGAGTCCCTCAACTCACTGTGGTATGGTGAGGAAGTTTTGCTTGGCAAACTCCATACCGATTGCTCCAGACATTCGTGTTAATGCTGTGACAGAATAATCTTTCAAAGAACTTGAGTAAGGAAAGATCAATTTGTGTTAATTGTGGTTGACTAGTCAAGTTGTGTTGAGAGATGTGTGCACACGGGACAGTTGTTTAAGGAGACACTGGAAGATGTATTAAGGAATATACTCGTAGTTATGTTAGATTGGTGATTGTTGATGTAACCATGTTTTTAGATGTAACATTTTAATTTGTTAAATTGTAGTGTTGTGGAATGTGTAACTGATCTTATGTTTTGATCAGGCAGACTTGGAGATATAATTTTCCAAATTATTCGATAATTGGCTAATATTTTAAGCGATTGACAAAACGTAAGTAAAATAAACATGTGAGACAACCACATGGGGCACAGGAAGGACCTGCGGCCATCCAAACATACCCTTAACCCTGATCCTACCTTTACCCCAAAGTTCTGGACTGTGTAACCCATTGTTGGCTTGATGCCCATGCGTTCAACAGTAATTGTTAGACTAACTTGTCGCAACTGCCTAGTTGGCTTGCGCAACCAACTAAGCGGTGTAACGTCTCCAGTCTGGCCGATGTAGTAAAGTTGTAAGTTGTTTGTTAGTTTTCTTATAAGTGAATTGTGAGTTCTATATGAATATGTTTGGCTTAGGTTAATTTTAAGCTCTAAGGCATCAGCAGAATGTAATGAAATGTAGAAGGAAGGTCTCGGTGAGCTACCCTGTTTCCAGGGGTAAGCGAGGTGAAAACCTTGGGGAGCCCCCAGGTCCACAATGCCCTTAAAAACCAAGCGTGGGGGGCGGAACCTTTAGTTTTAGTTTTTTTTTTTGTTGTTGTTTCTGTCATGAAACTGAAGAAGGTCGAGAAGTGTGAGGAATGTGTCCTCCAGTTGTTGGATGTTCAGAAGAACGTCAACGCAAACTTTTTAAAAGATGAAAGGTTTTTGAACCGCTTTTCCAGAGACCCCCCTCGCATTTACAGTGTAACGGCCACCCACTAAACTGGGTCGAGCCACTAGTTTTAAGTCCTTTTGTCAGGGCCCTTATGGAATGTAGTACTGTAATGGTTTGGTCGATGCCTTAGTAGCTTAATAAGAACAATTAAGATGTTAACAATTTTTGTACTGTTCTTGAGGATGTTTCTTAACGATTTCTTTTGTTAGTTAAGTTTGATGTCATTCATGACATGCTACTTGTTGGCTGTGTATATTATAATGGTTTTGTGTTATAGTCGATGTACAAGTGAACTAACTCAGGATAACTCCATTATAATCCATAGTAGGGGTGACTGAGGAAACCGGCCCCGAGTGAAAACCCACGAGGCTTAACCAGGAATGGGGGAGTAGCGTTCAAAATTCACAAAGAAGACTACCACTTTATAATTATTTTAAATCTAATTAGGCTCTACAAAATGTGGTATGTTATCAACTAATATTTTTAATCATTAAAATTAAACCCATCAAACCATAGTTATCCTGGAGTGCTCAACCAGATTAATAGAATGTAGTTGTGTTGTAGTTCAACTTGAAATGTTTAAGTATTTTAGATTAAGTTTAGAAGCACTGGTTAGTTCCCTTGTACTACGTATTGCTTTAAATGTGTTACTGGTTAGGTAGTCGTATTTGGGTCATTAGAGATAATGGTTATCTGATGTTAATGACTGGTCTTGAATTAGTATCGTAGTATGATATATGTGTTGTAAGCCTGAAATCTTTTGTGTTCAATCATTGAGAAGAGAGCGAGCGATCGGATCGAATTAAAGAATTACGTATCGCGTTTGCATACTTTTTTTTTTATTAAAAGAAATTTCTGCCTTTTTAGGGAACTCAATTGTTTATTTAAATTTCATTTAGTTGAGGCTACTGAGTGACAGCTGGCATGGTAATCAATGAACATATACTAAGATTTTCTTGCTAAAGGATAGGACAGAGATCCTCCCCTGCAGATTAGAGACTTTTCTTCTGGCTGCTGGCTGATGGTTCCTCATACTTGGGGACAAGTATGGTTTTAAGGTGGGGGGAGTGTGACGACCCCAGCATATAGTTCTAAGACCAGACCGGTAACATCGTATGCGGTCTTAATCAGCCAATTTAAAATATTAAATCATCAGTAATATATTTTATTTTTATTCAGCATAACATTTAATTGTAGTAACGAGTAATGAATATATGCAGCCAGACTTATTAGGTTAAGCAGTGCAGGTGGAGAAGATATATATTTTAATTCAGCACATGAATTGTAAGTCCAAGTCTGTCAGCAGTAAGCCTGGTAATTTTCCATACCCAGAGCAGCTGCGCAGTTACTGGGTGGTAAACAGGCAGGAATTTGCTGAGGTAGCGTCTGGAACAACGCTGCTCCCTGGAGTTCGTTGTTCTGAGTCGCAGTCGTGCCAGGGTTTTGAACGCGTCAAGCTCGCGTGAAATCGCTCTCTCGCTCTCTCTCCCGTTCTAAATTTGTAATTGTTCAACTGATTCTAAATTATGCAATAAAATTCAAATTGTTTTCGCAATAAACTAAATTGTTTTATTTGGCCAACCGAGGAGAGAATTTCTATTACAGCAACCTGGGCTAGTTTCCATCACCGTGTCCGAATTAGAACCCGAGAACTTTTAAAATTAAATTACGTGTGGTCGTCACGCCACAATAAAAAGAACACAAAATATTACAATTTGAAAATAAAAACTTTAACATTAGATACCAAACAACATAAACCATGTAGTTATTAAACTACATTCCCGACAGAGACCAGCACCTCTCTCACTTCAGGAATCAGACAAACTTGTAGTAAAAAACCGGCTAAAGTTATAAAACAATCCGACAACATAGAACATACACACAATATAGTTAGTAATACGAAACTACCATTACATGCCAAAGTAAGGCCGAAGGAGGCATATTTTGAAGAACTCTTCTAAAAACACATTAATTTCTACAGAGAATGTATGATTGCCACCAGAAATTCGATCCATTTGGTTGAGGGCTTTTGGTATGTTATACTATCAGGTACTCTAAACAACGTACCATAGTTGGACTCTCTGCTTATTGACAAAATTTGATCTAAAATAGCTATTTCATAATGTATGACAAAAGTTATAAATCAAAATAAAAAAAAAAATTACAAAGATAAATTTAATTTGACTATATTTATAGTGGGGAAGAAATCATGGAGAACTTACTCCTTGCAAACATTACATTTTGTGTCGAAGTCTATCTCTATTTGGAAGCAGTACTGATCTGGATTTCACTGAGAAAATAACTGTGTCCTCAGTGGCATGTAAAAACTCATGTGATGACCACGGAAACAGTAGCCTTTTAATGTCTGTGTTTTGTAATAGTTTTACTCATGTGCAGTGTGATCAAGTTTAAATTGTAACAAAATTAATTAAGAGTAAATAAAAGTAAAAATTAATTTAGTTGCAAAAGTAATAAGTGATTGTGCAACAGGAAATTATCAACAAACAACTAAACTTTTGCTCAAATCTCACCAGGAACAACCGTAAGTCCACTCATTAATTAAAGTCCATCAAGAAACTGAAATTTAATTTTCTACATTCAATAAAATAAAGGCTGACCTGCTTCACAATGACAACATATTTAAACACAACATTTTTAAAAATTACTTTTTGGATTTCACTGACTAAAGAAAGTAAGTAAGGAAAACACATAATTAAATGTTAAAATTTCTTACAATATCAGATATGTATGATAAGCCTTCATTATAATTCAGGCAAGTGATGTCATAAGAGTTGGCCAATTTACAAGTGCTATGAACCTCCATCAAAATGAACATATGACAATCGTAAGTTTGTCAACTTGAACTGGGAGCGGTAACCTGTTGCTGCTGAGCCCTGCCATGTCTCTCCACCGCTGTCTGTTGACACGGTCCCTTTAAACAGACGTGTAGCAAGGTCCGGTCTAGGGCCTCTGGAGATCCCTGTAAAATTTTCAGAAAAACTGGTCAGTGTACAGGTGATGTCATAAGACAATAAAAAAACCTCAGAGTTGCCAGTAGTTGTTGTGTTCTAAAGTAAGCAGAGCAAAATAATAGTACACCTATACCAGAACAAACAGAGCTCTAGTCCACTCATGCAGTTGAAAATGTGAGATTACAGGTGTACAGCCCCACAACTGATCTCACACAACACTGCTTGTCTAGTTTAAAAATTAAAAGAAGGTGAGACCAGCTCTGAACCAGCCTTCCAGTCAAAGCAGGCAGGGGGTGGCACACCCTTGTTGAGACTAGCAAGAACCTCTGAGGTTAGGGAACACACCCCACCAACTCCAACAGTCATCTCCCACAGTAGACTAGACCTATCGAACTACCTTTGCACCCTAGAATCTCGACATTTGCAGTTAGTAATGGGCTTCTCCTGGACATCGATAAGGTTGCCCAGATTTAAGTGACACGTCGGTTTTAGCTATGCTCAGTGGTAGGTTCAACTGGATGGTATAACCAGCCAGAAGTGATCCCTGCTGGGTAATGTTATCAAGTTAGATTTTATGGAATATATGACTATGTCACACTTAAACTAGATGGTCCAATGAAAATAAGCAAAAACATGGTCAACCTAAAACTGACAACTTCAAGAATTAAAAATTTAATGCAGTTCTAAAGTAAGCAGAGCAAAATAATAGTACACCTATACCAGAACAAACAGAGCTCTAGTCCACTCATGCAGTTGAAGACATTGTAGTAAACATTGGCAAATTGTGGGAGATCAATGACCTTGATCCCTTTAACTTCTTCCTTTAGACTTCTTTAACCCTTGCTGTGGAATCTGGTGTATTAAACTTCGGCTTGAGAATATTCAACTAAAAGAAATACTATGTGATTTAAAATGTGATAACTCCATAACAAGTAAAGAGATTAATATTTGTAGAACAGCTGTGGAACATAATTTAGAATTAAAGAAACCATAAAAAAATCAAGATCGTATATAAAGACTCTCCGATAAAAATATTAAGCTCCTTCAAGAAGTATACTATATCAGAAAAAACATTTTAACAGGTGCAGTTAAAATGCACCCGTTAAAATGTGCGGTTAAATAAGGAGCTTATTCATCAGGCAGATTTAGAAAAAAAAAAAATTAAAATTAACCAGCTTCAAGGAATTACTCAGAACAAGGAGGGCAGCTGTAAAGGTAGAGCAGATTATAAAAAAATAGAGACACTTTCCTTAGAAGTTACAATTTGCTGTCATATAATTTGGAAGATACATTGCCTTATGATACATCAACTTCAGGAGACAGTCACACCTGTAATAAAAAACTGAGAACACCGTTAACTTCTAAACTATCTCGCAATGATAAACTCTCACCTAATACTTCATTCTCAATGATGAACAAAAATAGAAAGCTAGGAGGAAGAGGCAAAACTTTTTAATTTTGTCTTTGTAAATCACTAACAGTAAAACATTTAATGTGGCAGACAATAAGAAAGGGAAATCCACCAAAAGAACTCCGGAAAAAAGAACACCCGTAGCAGCATAAAAACTAGCTCCAAATGAAATTTATGATGACTTCTTTAAGAACAAAATTGAAGAAGCTATACGTTTACACCGCCATCAGCCTCATGTTCCAACTAATCCTAAAGTTTTAATATGAAATGCAGCCAGCTGTAGCCAATAGATTGTAAAAAAAAGATTTAGTTAAAGCCACTCAAAAAATCAACATATCGAAATTTTACATAGAATTTCATCATAAAATTTTCTCAAATTCTAAGTAGATGTGTTCGAAATTTAAATCTGCAATTTTGTACAATACTGTAGATTCTAGAAGATATTTTCAAAATTACATTCTCAGATCAACCACAGACAGTTGAATTGTCAGAATTATCATAGCAAAGGTGACATAAGCCACGCACAGCAGTTATCCAAGCATCAACTTCATACATGCTCAATAGCTCAATAATTTCAAATCGCACTTCACTAAAATACCATCAACTGTAAATTTTTATTTGATATAGGAAATGTAAAATGATAAAATAATTTGTTTGATTTATAATATCTCAGAGTTTAAAAATGATTATTTTGTATTTATAATAAGGGATTACCTAATATCATTCTATAGATAAAAGAGTGTTGCTCTAATGATAGGAAAATCTTTATAATTAGATCTATCACTTTTCACACTAGACTGTCGTACTTGGAATTTTCTTCCTCAGTTATGTTTTATTGCCTGGAATCAGAAATAAAATTACTCAAGTTAATTTTTTAAATTCAATAACAATGGAATAACTAAAAAAATAATATGCTGCAATTTTGTATGCAATACTCCATTAGTAGAATATAAAATATGTAAGGGGTTTTACAGCAGTTCAACAAAAAATGTGAAAATTCATAATTAGATCTTGTTGACTGAAATGTTCTGGTCAATTGTCAAATTGAAATGTTTTTGTAAATTAACTGGTTAAACTTTGTTTGTAACACTTTACACAGTGTAGGTAGGTTATACAATACACTAGTAAATCTAAAAACTGTCTTTCCGTTTATTGTTTCTAAATTTCAAATTAATCTTAGTCATTTTTAATAAATCCAAGAAATAAATTAATAGTTTCCTTATTGAATATAAATAACGAAGTTTAAAATCTAGATTTTTTATCTTGATAAATTAAACCTTTTATTAAACCTTCTTTTGTTTAAAATTGTGTACATATTTTTCCTGACTATAAATGTGTTTCATTATAAGTTAAAAGAATACTTTTCTAATATATATGAACATTTATGGCAAATACTGTGTGATGCTAGCTAATTTGGTGGTGGTGCACAGAGAGTACAACTATTATAAATTATTTAAACTTAAATTTGGTATAAAATTGTACATGTAATATTACTGTCAGAATTTAATCTAGTTTTTCCGGTATATTTAACATTTTTGCTTAGGTTACCATATAAGGATGCATTTTTAGGCTCCCGATATTTCACTCAGTGTGCCACACTGCCGGCTTTCATTTCAAGCAGATCTGAGTTTTCTTGGACACATCCACATTACTGATTACTTCTCTCTTCTGTCTCTTCGAAATGGAAAACATCTACAACCGTTGTACATTCTCGGTCATCACTACATTTATTTAGACTATGGTGGACTGTTCTAGCACAAGTTTGTTATGTCACAGAATTGCGGGGAAAAAGTTCCTCACTTTAAAATGCCTTTTTTTCCGGGAAGTTTCCATTTGCAGGCATTATTCACATTAATGCATTAAAGCCTTAATCCCTTTCCCTTAACATAAGGGAATTTATTCTTTCAGGGACTCTAGTGAGAAATAGGTGATCATAAATTATCCCTAGACCTAGAAATTCATGAAAGTAAGTGTCTCATACATCATGATTACTTCTATCAGGTAATAAGTAGGAATAACGTTCAGTTTAAGTTTGATAAAGAAACAACGCAGGCTTTCTATAGATCTAAGAAAGTTTTTCTGCAAAGGGTGAAGGCTGTGTGTATATATGTTTTATCTCTTTTCTTTATTATCTTTTTTGCCTTCCTCATTTGCATATTACATGTTAGTCGTGCAATTTCCTTCCACCTTTGGCGACTCTCCCTTTAGGCTCGTTCGCATACATTATAATTCTCATTGTTAGGATTAGTCTATACAAAGTTTGTCAACTGCAGCCCCCTTATTTTAAGTTTAAATTACAAGTACATGTTTCATTGAGATTTTGTTAGCGTATTTGAGATAAGCACCTGTACTCTGATTTTAAATTAGGTTAGTAATATGTTCTTTTGTTACTAATTGTGTGGCTCTCTACTGATCCAAATATCATTCTTAAAACATACAGTTTGGCGGACGTAAATTACTGCTATTCTGACTGTTCTAAAGTCAGTATATGACACGTGACGTATCGTGGTTACTCTATGTATCACAGTTTAACAACGTTTACTGTAGATAGAGGTGTATCATATCCCTATTCTTCTGCAAATTTCCTTCAGCTCTTTCCTTCTTTTGACATTGGTTGAAAATTCCTCGTTACCATCTCAAGTTACTCTTAGGCACCGACTTTCTAAGTTCCCTTCGCTCTTTCCTTAAATAATTTACTCGTACTTTCCACCAGTATATGGCTACATGTCTCCATACGTAAACACACAGATACATACATATACATACACATAACATCTTCCTCTTGTTGCGGAATATCTCTATCAGTATTCACCGTATTCTATTCTATTCACCCAATGTTTAATTACTTCTATTTATCCTGACGCTTCCCACCCAGAACTGTATGCTTTCTTCAATGAGCAGGTCGATTGGGATCGACCAAGAAACAAATCTAACTATGTCATAAGATATTATTATATCCTTTCCTTTCATTTAGTGCGTTTGATTTTGAAACACCTCTTACTTTACTCTTTCAGTCTACTTTCCTGTCACCCTTTTCCTACACTTCACGTAAGCAAAGTATCATTGGTTTCAAACAACCTCTATAAACCTTAAGAGCTTTAAGAGCACCGATTTTCATCCTATTTTCAGCTTCTGTACTCCTTATTGTCAGTTGCAGCTCATTTCTTTTGAAACCATCTGGTATAAATTATTTTTACAGTTCCGTTTTGTCATCGTCTTGAAAATATGTCACTACCAGGCTCAGTTGAATTCCCTTGAGATTTCTAGTGATACTGCTATTAGATGTCCCCTACTGTCTCTTCCTCTTTTCTGTTAACATTCTTGAATGTATAACTGTTCATTTTTCTACGCTGAGTTCCTGCATTTTTCATTGTTTCAGCTATCCAATCTTGTAGTCTTTTCCCCAAGGATAATTTTCTCCTGCAACAACTAGAATCCGATACCATGATGTTTTTGCTCTCGTATCCCATATGTAATCTATCCTAGTCCTTACAAAAATCCTTCTATTCTATTCTGTTCTAGTTTTTTAAAACTAACGAAAATGTAGAAAAAAGCCATTTTCCTAAAACCTCCTAACTTTGCTCTCATTCATGCTATTGCTTCTGTTCAAGATGGCATTTCTGTTCCATTTCCTAAACCTTTACAACGTTCTCTGCATTACACTGTTGATCACCCTCTGCGTCTCTGTGGTATGTTTATTACATATTAGTAAATAGCAATTTGCCTTTTCGAGCACTTCAAACCTATTGCCATGTCTACGTTTGATCCTCCTCCTACTTAATTTTTTAATGTAGTCCATCTGCTTATCTGGTTATAAAAGTCAAATTCCTATTCAAATACAATATTTTCTCTGTTCTACACTCATATAATACTTATCATCCCTCCATATTATTGATCATGCGATGCATTCTTCTCCAATCTTCCAATATCTTCTTTCCTGCTTCCGGCCTATTTATTTGTACCTTTATTGTGTTAAAAGATGAATAAGAAATAGAAAGAGAGAGAGGGGGGATGGTGGGAGGTAGTTTGGTGGAGTGGGAGGGAGATAGAGAGATATAAGGTGTAATCTCATTATCAACGATGAGACACGCTACCACTAGCATCTCTTTAGTCTGATTATTTATTTACTACTTACAAATATTGTATATTTATTTTTAATATCATTTGTTATTATAATTTTATTATTTATTTCATCTACTATTACTGAGATAACTGTCGACTTGACGCCATTCGTAATTCTGTTACCCATCAGTATGAACAGTGTAACGTTCAGTAAATCTCTTACTATTTTCGTTTCACTAATATATATATTAATACCAGCTATCCTTTACGTTAAGATAGCTTTCGTTTAAATAAGTTAAATAAAGCAATTAATATCATCAATCAGCCTGTGAGGCTGACCCCTATTCCTCGTTTATAAAGATTTTGTATAACGAAATCGTTATAGATAAAAGCAAGATCACCGTCTCCGTTAAATAGCGAGTAACGACAATCGTTCATACCAAACGTTGTCTTCACTCTTGTATGTGGTGCGCCTTATCTTTACTTCCACCTGATATACTACATAAGATTTATTTACATAAACAATCACACCATCTTTTTTATTCTTACCTCCCTCATTTACAAATCTTTCATACCCGTCCATACTAAAATTCACACTAGATCCGTTCCCCTAGTCTCTTTTAAATAATAGTATGAAACATATGTCAATAAATTATCAAATTAACACTCACCTATAAAAACTCTTTTTCAAACTGTAAACATGCTAGTTAAGGATTGGTAGTTGTTTATTTACAAAGTAAAACTTATTTTATAATAAAATAGAAGTATAACAGTACAATTATTTCAAAAATGTTACTAAAACATTAATTCGTATGTACACATCCCTAGTGTAATGAAATATGCACAAACAAATAAATATATTAAAATATTAAACAAATATTAACTTGAGATATGTACTTTATGTTATTACTTAATTAATTATGATAATTACATGTTAATAAAATAAAATTGATAAAATGAATATAAATTAAAAAATTTTAATGAGAATTAATTATGCTGTAAAATGTGTTTACAAATGGAAAACGAATATTACTTTGAGTAATAAAATAAATAACTCTTATGCAAATATTAAAAAAATGTTGCATTTTTAATGCGAATATTGGGTTTAGCTCCTTTGGCCTTCCACTTAGGACACCGTCTAAAATCTGACTCTGCCACAGACTTGACTCTTTGAATCCGAAAACGTTACTCTTAAGAGATCCAAAAGAAAATTTACAACGAAGAATTTCAAAATGAACCTTTTTTATCGTTACTATATCAGAAACAGCTAGATTACAGAATAAAATAATGTAACCAAAATAGGTTGAATTAGTGTTCTCGTTGCCTCATCAGCTGCTAAATTAAGTACACTATCACGTACTTTGGAATCGTGTGTAAAAATCGTCTCTGATGTCGAATGATTTGGTGTCTCCAGGTTTCAGTAGTAGACTCTGCGATAGCCTCAGATTTCAGACGCTGCACCAAGCGGAAAGTGTAATAAAGCTGAACTCAGTATTTGCTTTGCTTAAAATCAACACTTTCTACCATACCTCTGTTATGACTCTTTAAGTACACGTGCACCAATGCAATGAAACGTGTACAGAAAAGTATAGTAATAGAAAAAGATAACTTAAGCTATGTAACAAAATGATTACTGTATATCTGAGCTATATTTTCCGAAACCTTCCACACCCTTGGTAAAACTTCTTCGGCACCCGCCTACCGTGGTAGTGGGGGGAGGGGGGTTTATATCCATGGTTCTTTTTCTAGTTCCGGCATTTTGATTTCTTGCGTTCAGATATTAGGTTTAAGCGGCTAGTTCACATGCATATTGTAACGAATTTGTATTCAAAGAACTTCAAGCAAAGTACAGAGGGAGGGCATTAATATTCCCGGTAGGGAGTTCTACTCGATTTGAGGGAATTTTTAGTGGAAAAGTTACCGGGTAACCGTCCCAACATAGGCCATAACATCGGATTATAAAAGTGTGTAGGATTTTTAATATAATTTTGTATCTGTATTTTCTAATTTTAGATTTTAGATGTGTATTAATAAATTGAATGCAGAACTGATATGAAAATTAGGACAAAGCTTTAAAAAGAACCAGAGCACAGAATAAATACCTCTGGTGATAGATAAAGACCCAGAGAAGAGAAGTTTCTGGGTCCCCTTTCAGGCGTAAGGATTTGTACACCACGCAGGGTTTACGTCGGGAGTATTCTGAAGTCACCCACATCCCGCTCCCGCACAGGAGAGAAAGTGTGGACAGGAATGAAAATAATGGAAATAGCGGCAGGCCTGGTACCACGCAGTCGCCGCTGACGTGATCTTTGAAAATTGAGGGTTTTTGGATACATGGAGGGTTTTCGGCAATTTTTACTTCAATCGTTCAGCATGCTGAGCCTGTTTACTGACTATTGCATCTGGTGGAGTTAATTTCACTTCAGCTCCCAAACTTAGGTCCCGACTAGGCATCACAAGTACTCCAACAAAAGTAGACACGGTCTGAAACAATCCCGACAAGGTGTTAGGCTCGATATGAAAGCATTTCTAGTGGACAGGTCTTGGAGTACTCAAATCCCCAATACGCTTTTTTTATTTTAAATGAGGATGCCGCACGCTTACCTCGTTTTAACGGACCACGATTGCCCTGAATCAAGCTTCGGTGACATCAGCAGTCAGAGAGTTCTTTCCAACGAAGCTCAGGCCGCATGCACGGTAGTAAAGCCACTATGGAGAGCGGCTGCGGATCAGACTTCTAAGCCTCATTGGGTTGCGTCTTGGATACCAGTACCTGGAGACGCCGGTTGATGCCCTTCGACCTTCCCTTGGACTCCCACTTCTGTCAACAAGAAGGAAGATTGCTGATGTGATGTTATTGCATAAGATTGCGAATGGCGCAATAGACTGTCCTGATCTCTTAACTCTGCTTGAGTTTCGTGCACCTCAGGCAACACGCTCACAAGACATGTTTTGCAGGCGTGCCTCGCCCTCGCTGCAACACATCGCCATTCCTCGGCTGATGAGGGAGGGTAATGAACTCTCTAGAAATGTGGACTTCTTTGGTTCATCCTTTCAGCCTTTCCGCATGAGCGTACTCAAAATCATGTGTAGTGCTAATCCGTAGGTGAGCGAGATTCAATCGTAGTTTATATTGTTTGAGAAGAACATTTGCCTATTGGGTTACTGAAAATTGTATTCAATTATCTGGTAATTGTCATAAATTTGAACGTGTATGCATAGTGTAAGCTTTATTATTATATTTTTGTTGCAAATGATTTGCTTTATTATGGTGGGTATCACTTCTTAATATTACAATTTATATTTATAGTTAGTAAGTATATTATTGCAGTCTTTCTGGTCAGCTTTTTCTATGTCATGTATTGTCAGCTATGCCATCTTATTGTGTCTAATGCGTTGTATAATTATAATGGTTTACCGTTGGAAATAAATAAATAACTCACCATTTCAGGAAACTACTCCTCATGGGATATGGGGCGTGGTCCAGAGACTGCACATCTCCATGCCCAACAATAGAACTGGCTATTAGTCCATGACTCTGAAACATGTCGAAATATCTTTGTCTATTTTGATATAAGAAATTTCGATGAACTGGAGGCATTGGTGTTAACGAGAATAATTTTCTGAGTAGGTAAACATGAGCATGTACTTCGACGTATTAATGTTTCTTATGGTGGTAAAACCTACACAAAATTCACATACTAACCAATTCTTAATATGCATTTCCTGTAGAAGTGTAAATGTTTTAGTACTCCCTGGCCAGCCTAGGATGTCGGAGTTCCACTGCCATCTAATTATATGGATGTGTGTTTCTATACATTAGCTTTAGGGTAAATCAACTACTTGGACGAGTAACATACTGTAAGACACACTTAAAATTATTATGCATTCTAAATAAAAAGGATAACGTTTTCCATAGACTATATAATTTTTATGAAATGATGTACCCTGGTATCCCATAAATTAATGTAATTTTAGAGTCACGGAATTTCATAAAAAATTATAACTTTTCTTCTCTCAAGATGAACGACAGTGTTCTTCGATTGAAGAATATTATCTTGCCTAAATAGATGGCTTATTGAATACCTGATATAAAAATGTTAGAATCTGAGAAAAAATAAGTTTCCTCGGTAGGGATCTTGTGAAAGCAGTCAAGATCCTCATAAAATATTATCCTGTGTAACTCATTAATCCTGATGAGAGGATGATTTACCTCTATTTACTTCCATTAATAAATTAATTATGTGCTTCCAAACTAAATTGTTCGTTACTTTTTCTGATTCTCACAGTACGCAGGTACTATTTCAAGGATTTCCATTACAGTCTCGAATTACGTTAAAATATTACCACATAGCTCGGTACTCCAGTTTCACTACTTCATGTATAATAAAAAGTAATATACTAAAATCGCACATTTTATGACTTAATTGTAATTGTGATATACATAGTTATATTATTTTGTGTAGAAAGTATGGCTTTTATTTTGTTTCAAGAAAGCGTTAAACACTTTGCGTGAAGAGTTGTTTTTATGGAATTGTAAACAATAATAGCATTTATATAATACTTCATATTTTATGAGGTCCATACAAAAGTGAAAAAATATAATACTAGATGATCTGAGTTTAATGTTAAGTCCTATTTCGTATTATTGTTGTTATGCAAGTTAATAATGTTCATTGTACACGCAGTACACGAATTTCTATTGTCGATTGTATACTCTGGGTATAGGAAAAAATGTGAGTATATCATGGGTCTTTCCTTTTCATTCAATGTGAGATATACTTAAATGGTAATATCAGTCTAAATCGCACCTACTATAATTAACCCAAATGTATGATATTTCTTTGCCAAAAATCTTATAGGTTAGTTTGTTTCAAATTAATATTAGTAACCATCTTATTGCTTAAACTGCTATGTTTACTTACACAACAACTGTAAATAACTGAACATATTCGTGAGCATCTAACTTTCTAAATATAATGGTTTGTATTTTTTGTTCTAACACACTGACTTCCAAAAGCTATTTTAAATACTAAAACTACCGGCTATATTCCCAGTGCGTTACATTAGTAAGAAAACCCACATTACGTTAAAAAAGATAAATTACATCAACTGAGATAAGAATCATCAGATCTTCATTTGTATTCAATACGCTATGATGGTGGATGTCTAACACTACATAGCCTGATATACAGAGTTTTTGCAAGAGTTTGGAACAACTTCAAAAATTAATAGTAGACAGAAATAGAAACAAAAAATGCATATAACCATATATCCTCCCTCGCTTTGTTTATTGTATAAAAATTAAATCTCAAAAACAGTTTAGGAAAATAACCTAAAACTTAAAATTTATGTTAAGCTGCTGTAAGGGACAACAACTAAAATTGACATAAATATTATCACTTTCCTCTTCAAAATGGAAACACATTTTTTTATTACATAATTCTAAAACCGTTAATCGTTCAAGTTGTTGTAATAATGGTTTGTTTAAACGTTTCTAATGAATCTAGAGATATCCTATACCTTTGAGTGGATCGAAAAATTAAAGAGCTACGACGATTTTAGTCGATGACATCGGGATATCAGGGACGCCACAGTATGGATGCCACATTGCTATTCACCTTTCACTAAAACAGTATGTAAATAACCCTTAATGATTATTCCATTTTGTGGTGGAGCTCCATCTAGCTGAAAGAAATAGGGTTTGAATTTTAAGAAAGTGGTACGAAAACAATGCGTATTTCTTATCTGTACATATTTTAAGAGGTATGGCTGTTATAATAGAACAATTTTAAGAGTTGCAAAACAAATTACTAAGAGAAGGTTTCTGAACGTACTACTACATTTATAAAATACGAAAAACGCAGTTTAATTTTTATACCACAAAGACAACCTGAAGAATCACCTTACAGTATTCATAAATTTCTTTATAAAATATCTTGACCTAACGTAAAGCAATAACACCAATGATGGTTTTTAGGAGTATATATAAAAAATATAAAATTAATCAAATATTCTTTATACAAAGCTTGTTATAGTGTATAGTAATACTGAACGACCTGTACATAATTAAAACTATTACTAAACTTAAACATTACCAAAACAATTATAAATTACATAGTAAGAAATGTTTCAATTATATTTATTGAACAAGCAAGGTTCACTAATATAAATATACCTGTAAACATCAGTTCAAGATTATAACGTTGTGATTTTGACGTAAAAGAGTCAATAATTAAAAACAAATGTAAATGATTAAAAATATTCAATTATATATAGTTTTGATTACTGATATGTACTAAGTATCTTTTTCTAACACATATAAAATGTAAATATTGTAAAGTTATATTTGGTAATATTTTTCGTAATTTGATTATTTTTGGGTGCGAAAAGTTAAGACTGTAGAAAACCTATTTTTATCGTCACACTGTAAAATATATTATAAAGTTCAGATAACATTAAATTTTGTAGTATGTATTTAAGGACGTGAAAAGTTAAAACAGATTGGCTGAACTATATTTGAAGTTATGTTGTGAAAACTGAAGCATGTTAAACCTGCATAAATGTGCTGTAGGTATTGATTCAGTGGAAATCAACTCGCAGACAAAGAAACATTAAACTACTTATCGCTTAAGTGACCTCGCGTATTTTGCTCAAGTGCCTACGTGAGCAAAAGACGGTTTTGTCACGTCCTAATCTACACTCTGATTAACCTACAGTCGTACCGTTCCACATCTGGAGCGAATTTTCAATTTTTCTTGAACATTGAACACAATTTTTTGAACTCTCATACTACCACAACTATCCATCTCGCTGGTACTATTACGATTGACTCCAAGGAAGAACATTTGTTTAGTTCACAAATGACATAATCTATTTCTGCCCCACATTATTATTATTACTAACGTTGAATTTACCACTGTTTGCTCATGAAGTGACCATGACATATGTATTTATATCGGTTCAAAAAAATGTAATTGTGAACGAAAAAATCCTCAGTTTTAGAAAGTCCAAGAAGTGTGATATGTCTTTTCATTACTTCAAAATATAGAATCTGAAGTAAAAGGATTAAAAGCCAAAATAAAAATACAACACACAAAAATATAACCTATTAACATCCATATTTATATGTTCCCAACAAAAAGGATGACGTGGAGATAGCCGCTGTATAACTGAATAGTAAAATTCCAAGAAGAAAAAATAAGCTTTTCGTCCTTTCTTATTTTCGTGAATTAAATTTCCCTCGTTACAACCTATTACATTTAACCACCTTTTGACCATATGATTACTCTGTTAAGGTTTAGTATTTTAGTATGTAGTTGCGGTAATGAATTGACGTTTAAAGTTAAAATTTGTGAGGTAATATTGAAAACAAATACACGGTTGTTCCATAAACAATAGTATATTTTATTTTATCCACTTAAGAGGCGCATTGTTAGTACTAGTGATGCGCACGACAAACCACTTGTCAACTGATCTACCTGTGAAGGCTTTAATGATCTGACCTCATTTTATCCTGATATGGTGAAGTAGGTTGACGAACTTTCAGTAGGCTAGTAATATAACACTTTATATCATTTTGTTATATTTCGGCTAAATTATGACAGTGATCTTCAAACCATGAAAAACAGCATATATCTTACACAAATAATATTGTAGGCTAAACGAGTGTGACGGAATAGTTGTTTAGACATACTCCACGTTAGCGGAGTCCTGCAGCTACCTTTGCCTAGCTAGACATGACGTTATCTCTGTCACTTTGTAATTTTCAAATGAAACCAAAAGTCAGTTTTTACAATGTATATAAAGTGAAAGTATCCTGTAAAATAGATAAGTAGATTTTACAAAATTTAAGTGGTCGTGAGTATTGACAATGGGTCGTCTATAAAGTAACCAAGTACCATGTTTTCAAGTAAGTAATTACAAATTATAAAGCAAAAACTTTATGAATCAAACTCACCTATCAATACTACATTTATGAATAAGATAAGAATTATGTTAAATTTAAATACATGAAAAATTTTATTGGAGAACAAGGTTCGCAACTGAGGTGTAAGTGACCCCACGATATGGCTTAATCCTAATATTATGCATGAGCATGGGTATTATGTATAACACATGTGTATTATGCATGGAACATGGGGATTATGTAGTTGAATAGTAGAAAAGTGAATCTCTTTCGACACCTAGTTGCATCGGTCCTCCGGCGAGTGTGAGGAAACCTTGGCTTTATAAAGAGACTTCACTAAGTCATGGTCACACTGGGAACTGTATATTTAAACATCTTCCCTCACTTACATGTACAAGTAAATTCAATACGTATCTAAATATTCCTCTTTAAAATGTTAATGTATATTGATGTAAGTAAACATTTTTATTATAATTATATTATTTGATATTTTTATCTGATGAAATGCAGTTCTATCTGCACTCCAGCGCAACCTGTCGGGATCACATTGAACTAGGTGTACAAGAGTTATAAAGAAAGAATCGTTACGCTTATTGTCTGCTAAACGCAACAACACAAGTACATCGTATTATAAACTGGTTACTTGTCAAATTGAGATTATTCAAGCTTACACATATACCGGTCATAAATCATACACCTCATAGTTTGATGTAGATTTATTAATGTGCGATAAACTTCAATTCACTCTAAGACCTGTTATTTATATTATGGCTTTCATATTTTAAATATATTCAATCAGTTGAAAGAATAATGACGTTAACCAGGGATCATACTTTCCAACAATTAATACGTTTCATGTAGTTGCATTTTTGTAGTAATAATTAAATGGATCACAGTTTATCGATTAGTCTCTAAAGTATTTACTTTATATAATTTTGCTTAGATGTCTGGGGTTTATAGAGTGTTAAATGTTAAATTTGAGTTGAGCAATAATATATTTTAAATACATTGAATACCTATCTATAGTTTATACTGATTAATATACTAATTTGTTCAAAGTCTAATTCGTTAAAGTAGCTAGGTTCATTATAAATATAGAATAATATTAAACCCGTACTATTTATCTCCGAGTAATATTTGTTATCGAACACAGATCATCATTTTTTAATTCATTACCATATATTAGTCCAGGGACAGTAGCTGCAATAAAAATAAGACAAATAAAATACAGTACTTTATAATAATAAGTCGCACGTAATAAATAATATTATTTGAACTAATAAAATAAAAATAACATATTTGCACAATTTATCTAATGCACGAGATGGCGGTTTTTGTAAAATATTAATTATTTTTACATGTAGCCAACCTAAGGTTGGGTGGGAACATGCTAAATTTTTTTCTGGCTCCTTAATTATTTAGTAGATTGAGTGTTTCAACTTGTCGCCTAATAAATTAACAAATTTACATAATTTTTCACCTTAAGGGATGGTTTTATTTTTATAATATATAGAACTAATTTTAATTCATGTTTTATATCTCTTTCATGAGCTACATCTTTTCACAACAGGCAAATAAACAATAGGCGTGGAATATCATTCAGATATACTAAAAGTTCGTTAAAATTTTTACAATTACTTCGGATGTTACAATGAAATATTTTTAGACTGTCATGGCATTCTTGTCTAAGAGAAAAATTACTAATTTGTTAGATATTATACAATTCTAAACATTGGTTTAAATTTAAAGAGTCGTCAACGTCCCCATTCATGAGCAGGACCCTCGGCACAGACCACCCACCCAGTTGAGGGCTCATTAACCTTTACAAAGTGTTATACATAGAATACATAAAGAGGTATTATAATAAGAATACATAGTTATGATCAATAAAATACTAGTGAGATTACAAATAGCACATGATATTAAGTTAGTGAGTAAGAATGGCAGTTGTTGAATAGCAGGAGCCCAAGCAGGTTTCAGAGTAAATATTTTTGCTGTATTAACTGGATCAAATAACCATGTTTTAAGAGACTTCAAATTTTATTTTAGAAATAGGAGGAAGAATTTCTTCATGGAAATAATCTGCTTATCCTGTGGTCACGGACATCCGATAGTTTTCATTCAATCACGTCGTAGAAGTGTTTATGTCATCAAGTTCTCCCCTTTCCCGATTGAAGTTCAATATCAGAGACTTGTTACGAGCTAGGATGTTTTCGTTAGCTGCCTGTTCCAGTGAGATTATGCGATAGAAAATAATCTAGAAAGAGCGCTACCAGTGTGGTAAAGCCAGGGGCTGGTCTCATGCACTGGACTACACTACATGAATGAATACATACGGTGATTCATTGACTACGATGACTCACGGTTATGTTTTGTTAGGAAACGCCAGTTTCTTCCCTCTCCACTACGGGTGAACTCTATATTTCTATTCTATTCTCGCCGGCATACCCTCTGTTGTACACCGCTGTGGTTTTCATTGCCCACCGCTACTGTTGTCCTGGTCGCATCAGATTGTATAGAATTTTCCATTCTTCATTGCCATTACATTTGCTCTGATTTAAAAACCCTTTGTTGTCTGTATTTAAATTATTAAAAACAAAAATAACCCTGATACGCAATGCAAAGTTATAGCATTGGTAAAACGTTTCATAAATTATTGCATAGAAATCTCGGAAGAAAATTTAAATATATGAACTGCCGATCTCCCACGCGCCAATCTGAGATGTTACCGACCTCACTACACACACTTAGGAAGCGCTTGTGTTCAATCAGCGCTCCGTAGCTACGTAAGAGCATCTTGGGCATACTACTGTGAGCAAGTTTAACCTTGTTAAAACGGTGGTTAAATCTATACTGTAATTGCTTATTTCAAACATTCGTTAAACTCTGTCTGGTGAACTGTAAAATTATACAATTTTGGTATATATATATTGTTCCTTATATTGACACTGTTACTAACAATCTTAAATAATTAAGAAAATCATGTTATACCAACTACGTGATATCGTGACTAAATGGTTTATAGTATGGTACCAGGCCTGCCCGTCGTATTAACTCGCTCACAGTTATCATGCATACAGAAATACAGAATCAAATTTCGTTTATCAGTAACTGAATAAAGGCAGAGGCTTCGCTAAACGCACAACTAACATCTGGAGTCTGCGTAGAGACTTCCTGATAAAATAAAAACAAACAAACACTTTACGACTATGGCCAAAATAGGTTGTCAGCCGGACCAACAAGTTATCGTAGAAAACAGAAAGAACCCTTTTACAAGCACTTTAAGCTCTTTTACTAAAAAAAGAGCGGAGAAAAATATTCTACTACTTAAAATTACGCATTATATAAACATACGTATATAAAACTTTGATTAGAACTAAAAGAAGCGTGAGAGAAGTACCAGAGTAAAAATATAATAATTTAAAATAATTTGCTTTTTTTCTTCCAAGTAAGATGCAGTTTATTTAAAATTTATTGTAGTTCTTGACGTAAAAGAGTCAATAATTAAAAATAAATGTAACTGATTAAAAATATTAAATTATATATAATTTTGTTTATATTACAAAAATATAGTTTTGCGTTACTGATATGTACTAAGTATCTTTTTCAAACACATAAAAAATGTAAATATTGTAAAGTTATCCTTGGTTTTGTTTTAGTAATTTGAACATTTTTGGGTGCAAAGAGTTAAGACTGTTGAAAACCTATTTTTATCGTCACACTGTAAAATATATTATAAAGTTCAGATAACAGTAAATGTTGTAGTATGTATTTAAGGACGTGAAAAGTTAAAACAGATTGGCTGAACTAACTATATTTGAAGTTATGTCGTGAAAACTGAAGCATGTTAAACCTGCATAAATGTGCTGTAGGTATTGATTCAGTGGAAATCAACTCGCAGACAAAGAAACATTAAACTACTTATCGCTCAAGTGACCTCGCGTATTTTGCTCAAGTGCCTACGTGAGCAAAAGACGGTTTTGTCACGTCCTAATCTACACTCTGATTAACCTACAGTCATACCGTTCCACATCTGTAGCGACTTTTTAATTTTTCTTGAACATTGAACACATTTTTTTGAACTCTCATACTCTCATACTACCACAACTATCCATCTCGCTGGTACTATTACGATTGACTCCAAGGAAGAGAATTCGTTTAGTTCACAAATTACATAATCTATTTCTGCCCCACATTATTATTATTACTGAAGTTGAATTTAGCACTGTTTGCTCATGAAGTGACCATGACATATGTATTTATATCAGTTCAAAAAAATGTAACTGTGAACGAAAAATCCTCAGTTATAGAAAGTCCAAGAAGTGTGATATTTCTTTTCATTACTTCAAAATATAGAATCTGAAGTAAAAGGATTCAAATCCAAAATAAAAATACAACACAACAAAATATAATCTATTAACATCCATATTTATATGTTCCCAACAAAAAGGATGACGTGGAGATAGCCGCTGTATAACTGAATAGTAAAATTCCCCAGAAGAAAAAATAAGCTGTTCGTCTTTTCTTATTTTCGTGAATTAAATTTCCCTCGTTCCAGCCTATTACATTTATCCACCTTTTGACCATATGATTACAATGTTATGGTTTGTTATTTTAGTATGTAGATGCGGTAATGAAAACAAATACACGGTTGATCCATAAACAATAGTATATTTTATTTTATCCACTTAAGAGGCGCATATTGTTATTACTAGTGATGCGCACGACAAACCACTTGTCAACTGATCTAAATGTGAAGGCTTTAATGATCTAACCTCATTTTATCCTGATATGGTGAAGTTGGTTAACGAATATTCAGTAGGCTAGTAATATAACACTTTATATCATTTTGTTATATTTCGGCTAAATGATGACAGTGATCTTCAAACCATGAAAAACAGCATATATCTTACACAAATGTTATAGTAGCCTAAACGAATGTGACGGAATTGTTGTTTAGACATACTCCACGTTAGCGGTGTCCTGCAGCTGACTTTGCCTAGCTAGACATTACGTTATCTCTGTCACTTTGTAATTTTCAAATGAAAGCAAACGTCAGTTTTTACAATGTATATAAAGTGAAAGTATTCTGTAAAATAGATAAGTAGATTTTACAAAATTTAAGTGGTCGTGAGTATTGACAATGGGTCGTCTATAAAGTAAACAAGTAACATGTTTTCAAGTAAGTAATTACAAATTATAAAGCAAAAACCTTATGAATCAAACTCACCTATCAATACTACATTTATGAATTGATTAAAGTAGATAAGAATTATGTTAAATTTAAATACATGAAAAATTTTATTGGAGAACAAGGTTCGCAACTGAGGTGTAAGTGACCCCATGATATGGCTTAATTCTAATATTATGCATGAGCATCGGTATTATGTATAACACATGTGTATTATGCATGGAACATGGGGATTATGTGTTTGAATAGTAGAGAAGTGAATCTCTTTCGACACCTAGTTGCATCGGTCCTCCGACGAGTGTGAGGAAACCTTGGCTTTATAAAGAGACTTCACTAAGTCACGGTCACACCGAGAACTATATATTTAAACATCTCCCCTCACCTACAAGTACAAGCAAATTCCATACGTATCTAAATATTCCTCTTTAAAATGTTAATTTCTATTTATGTAAGTAAAAATAATATATATTATTATATTATTTTATATTTTTATCTGATGAAATGCAGTTCTATCTGCACTCCAGCGCAACCTGTCGGGATCACATGAACTAGATGTACAAGAGTTATAAAGAAAGAACTGTTACGCTTATTGTCTGCTAAAAGCAACAACACAAGTACATCGTATTATAAACTGGTTACTTGTCAAATTGAGATTATTCAAGCTTACACATATACCGGTCATAAATCATACACCTCATAGTTTGATGTAGATTTATTAATGTGCGATAAACTTCAATTCACTCTAAGACCTGTTATTTATATTATGGCTTTCATATTTTAAATATATTCAATCAGTTGAAAGAATAATGACTTTAACCAGGGATCATACTTTCCAACAATTAATACGTTTCATGTAGTTGCATTTTTGTAGTAATAATTAAATGGATCACAGTTTATCGATTAGTCTCTAAAGTATTTACTTTTTATAATTTTGCTTAGATGTCTGGGGTTTATAGAGTTTTAAATGTTAAATTTGAGTTGAACAATAATATATTTTAAATACATTGAATACCTATCTATAGTTTATACTGATTAATATACTAATTTGTTCAGAGTCTAATTCGTTAAAGTAGCTAGGTTCATTATAAATATAGAATAATATTAAACCCGTACTATTTATCTCCGAGTAATATTTGTTATCGAACACAGATCATCATTTTTTAATTCATTACCATATATTAGTCCAGGGACAGTAGCTGCAATAAAAATAAGACAAATAAAATACAGTACTTTATAATAATAAGTCGCACGTAATAAATAATATTATTTGAACTAATAAAATAAAAATAACATATTTGCACAATTTATCTAATGCACGAGATGGCGGTTTTTGTAAAATATTAATTATTTTTACATGTAGCCAACCTAAGGTTGGGTGGGAACTTGCTTAAATTTTTTCTGGCTCCTTAATTATTTAGTAGATTGAGTGTTTCAACTTGTCGCCTAATAAATTAACTACTTTACATAATTTTTCACCTTTAGGGATGTTTTTATTTTTATAATACATAGAACTAATTTTAATTCATGTTTTATATCTCTTTCATGAGCTACATCTTTTCACAATAGGCAAATACACAATATGCGTGGAATATCATTCAGATATATTAAAAGTTCGTTAAAACTTTTACAATTACTTCGGATGTTACAATGAAATATTTTTAGACTGTCATGGCATTCTTGTCTAAGAGAAAAATTACTAATTTGTTAGATATTATACAATTCTAAACATTGGTTTAAATTTAAAGAGTCGTCAACGTCCCCATTCATGAGCAGGACCCTCGGCACAGACCACCCACCCAGTTGAGGGCTTATTAACCTTTACAAAGTGTTATACATAGAATACATAAAGAGGTATTATAATAAGAATACATAGTTATGATCAATAAAATACTAGTCAGATTACAAATAGCACATGATATTAAGTTAGTGAGTAAGAATGGCAGTTGTTGAATAGCAGGAGCCCAAGCAGGTTTCAGAGTAAATATTTTTGCTGTATTAACTGGATCAAATAACCATGTTTTAAGAGACTTCAAATTTTATTTTAGAAATAGGAGGAAGAATTTCTTCATGGAAATAATCTGCTTATCCTGTGGTCACGGACATCCGATAGTTTTCATTCAATCACGTCGTAGAAGTGTTTATGTCATCAAGTTCTCCCCTTTCCCGATTGAAGTTCAATATCAGAGACTTGTTACGAGCTAGGATGTTTTCGTTAGCTGCCTGTTCCAGTGAGATTATGCGATAGAAAATAATCTAGAAAGAGCGCTACCAGTGTGGTAAAGCCAGGGGCTGGTCTCATGCACTGGACTACACTACATGAATGAATACATACGGTGATTCATTGACTACGATGACTCACGGTTATGTTTTGTTAGGAAACGCCAGTTTCTTCCCTCTCCACTACGGGTGAACTCTATATTTCTATTCTATTCTCGCCGGCATACCCTCTGTTGTACACCGCTGTGGTTTTCATTGCCCACCGCTACTGTTGTCCTGGTCGCATCAGATTGTATAGAATTTTCCATTCTTCATTGCCATTACATTTGCTCTGATTTAAAAACCCTATGTTGTCTGTATTTAAATTATTAAAAACAAAAATAACCCTGATACGCAATGCAAAGTTATAGCATTGGTAAAACGTTTCATAAATTATTACATAGAAATCTCGGAAGAAAATTTAAATATATGAACTGCCGATCTCCCACGCGCCAATCTGAGATGTTACCGACCTCACTACACACACTTAGGAAGCGCTTGTGTTCAATCAGCGCTCCGTAGCTACGTAAGAGCATCTTGGGCATACTACTGTGAGCAAGTTTAACCTTGTTCAAACGGTGGTTAAATCTATACTGTAATTGCTTATTTCAAACATTCGTTAAACTCTGTCTGGTGAACTGTAAAATTATACAATTTTGGTATATATATATTGTTCCTTATATTGACACTGTTACTAACAATCTTAAATAATTAAGAAAATCATGTTATACCAACTACGTGATATCGTGACTAAATGGTTTATAGTATGGTACCAGGCCTGCCCGTCGTATTAACTCGCTCACAGTTATCATGCATACAGAAATACAGAATCAAATTTCGTTTATCAGTAACTGAATAAAGGCAGAGGCTTCGCTAAACGCACAACTAACATCTGGAGTCTGCGTAGAGACTTCCTGATAAAATAAAAACAAACAAACACTTTACGACTATGGCCAAAATAGGTTGTCAGCCGGACCAACAAGTTATCGTAGAAAACAGAAAGAACCCTTTTACAAGCACTTTAAGCTCTTTTACTAAAAAAAGAGCGGAGAAAAATATTCTACTACTTAAAATTACGCATTATATAAACATACGTATATAAAACTTTGATTAGAACTAAAAGAAGCGTGAGAGAAGTACCAGAGTAAAAATATAATAATTTAAAATAATTTGCTTTTTTTCTTCCAAGTAAGATGCAGTTTATTTAAAATTTATTGTAGTTCTTGATACAAAATAGCATTAACATTTCTGTCACTATCAAACAAAACCGCAATTTGGTTTTAAATATTAATAAATTAAACAAAGCAACCGATAATTATAAATTTTTTTTAATTTGTTCAATTAATATTACATTCCATAAATCTCCTCTCTAGAGGCCATTAAATTACATAGATAAAATATTTCCGAACTACACACTATAGGGTAAATACAGGTAAACACTACCTGTTCACTTATTTATCTCTGCACAATTTCGGAAATTTTAAGTTATACCCTGGTTGTTTTTCTGTGTTTTTATTTACTTATTTTGTTTTAATAAATTAGAATTAAATTGTAATTATAATTATTTTTGCATGGTTAAATTGCTCTAAATAGTTACTTAAACCCCGCCAATCCGATCCATTCAAATAATTCATAAGCTCTTCATTACACAGTACGGCTCTGCCTAACTATCTCCTTCTTAGGCTTGACATACAAAATTTACACTAATCAGCCAATGTTTGTAATTGAGGTCAATGAGCTCAGCTCTGGCTTTGAGAGCCCACGAAACAAGTTGGATGCTATTTGTATCGTTCAGGATAGCCCTATCGTTATCAAGTTGGAGGTCAAGGCCAACATACTGCGAGTGATAACGAGAGGTGCCCGCCTGCCCTCGCACTACATCCGCCAGGAGCCCCGCTCCTCCTCCACCATACCCAACAACCAACCTTGCAACTCACCTGATTCCAAGTTATAATCTACTGTTATGTTATCTTTGCGCCCCATCAATTTCCAAGTTTTGCACCAAGACAAATTTTTGCTAACGATTAATTTAAATAACTGCTTATGGAGTCTATTGTCGCCTAAACCATTCAATCTGAGCAAGTAATTAATGTTACTTTTTTTAGTAAATAAGCATAATTTATCATTGCTGGTTTCCAATTACAGAACGTAGTTTGGGGTATTTCTCGGAAGTCTAAATAATTTCTTAATACAGAATTTCTGGACTGATTCCACAGAAACCATTTCGCTGAGACACCACACCTGTGAGCCATAACACAGGATAGATCTTATGACTGCATTAAAACTGTAGACTAAGAGGGGCATGGTTTGAACTAATGAAACTATTCCAAACAAAATTGATCGCTAATGTTGTAAATTTTACTTTATGCTGTAGATGCTGTTCCTATGATAGTGATGTAGAAAATGTAATGCCCATATATTTATAATTTTTGACGCCTTCCATCCGCTTTCTATCAAACCACCTCTTATCGTTCTGTCATAATTTCCTCCTTTTTCTGAAATAATAATTTTTATTTTTCCAAATTTACAATAAGTTTCCAAATTATGAATCATATGTTGCAGTACTGTACTTATGGGTGCAATATAACTGTGTCATCGGCGTACATTAAAGTATTTAATCTAATCCCTTCAAACTTACACCCACCCCCAAAAACTCCAGGTGAATCGAAGAGAGAACATCATTGTGCTAAGGATACACCCCTTAAGCCTTAAGCCTACCTACGTTTTGTCACAGTAAACGTGCTCTAAATGAGTTAGTTATTATTTGATTTAAATAGTAACTATTATGTAATTAGATCACTATAAAATGTATTCTTGTAAGCCTGCCGTATTTTAAGGTATTCAAAGTTAATCAATTTTAATAACCGTCATTTTGAATCGTCAATTATATTTGTTTTATAATTGGCCTTGTTATCACAAATATTTGACCTAAATTAAGAAGGATAGGATTTCGTTTATTCGTTTTAAGATATTAATTTTTGTGTAAAAACACAAACATACATATAGGAAACTAAGCACCCAAGACGCATTTTTATATGGTGAAATTCGTTTACCATGACCTGAGCAGTAGCGGGATATATCCTTATTGTAGTATACAATTATTATACAGTTTCCCAGAACCTTCTATCAATATTTACAGGTATTATTCCTGGACCAAAGACAGACCAAACTATCATATTCAAACTTTCTAAAACTCAATAATTACTTAAATAGCCACTTTTTTCACATAAAAATAAATATTTTTGATAATGGATTGTTTTAATAGATTAAAATGTCATATATACTTTTATAACCTCGAGGTATAAAGGTTTTAAACTTCGCACAAGGTTTATTTTCAAAATAGGTTTATTCCTAAAATGTTTAAGCGTTAATATCCTAAAAACCACATATGATAAATATGTACTAGTTTTTACATTCTAGTTATACAAATTTATTAAAAATTTAACGATACCACGTTCAAGAAAATCGGTAGTGAAATAAAGTAAATACTAGGCTTTTAAACCGAACTACTAACAATATTCGCTTTCTTTATGTGACAGCGCTGCATGTGGGCCGCAACAATCAGCTGTTTAAATTTTAACTGCTCTAATCAGTAGACTTTAACACTACATTGTTGAAATGTGGCCCTAATTTGTCATCCTTACATATTGCAGTATATAGGTTTCTTTTGATTAAAACATTAGAAAATATACTCTATAATACATGCCGATTACCTAGACAAACATTAAAAATACTCGTAGAGCTCACAAACATTAGTTATTGTAGCTCTTTACTGTTGATCACTCAATCGTATTTTTAAATATTTTTGTATTTAAATGGAAGTTCTCAGACATACTTAAACCCACAACTTTGTAATTTATACGCAGTTTGTAGATATGCTATCGTTTTCGGTGGTAAAAGCATGCAATCCTTTACACAAAAAATAAAATATTCAAAATTCATAAAAGTTTACTGTATAACAAATTGGATGTTATTTACAGTAATTTTGTTAATATCAATAAAATTATATTTCTGTTTCTAGACATCTGTTTAATATCTAGTTTACTAATCAGTATTAAAAACTACAACGAGTTGAAAATAAGAGAACTACAGAAAAATTAAATTTGGCCACAGAAGTTCTGCCATCCATTGGGTTAATCATTCACTACACTTTCCGATACGATTTGCCTTAAAATAAAATTACACCTAAGTTGAAGTATAATTATAAATTGATTTTACCTTCACAAAGATTTCACTTTCTTGTACAATATTGTCAGAATGTTCGTTCTTAAGTTTCACACTTCCAGATACAAAGGGTTAGAAATGCAACTTATGATTAATGTGACGCACAATGGTTAAAGATTCATTAACTGCACACAAAAGGGAAATGATTTTTTTTGAATTTTTGTCCATACATCATAATCGTGTTTTAGTTGTCTTTTATTTTACTCGTGTAAAAGTATCCGTCACCTAGAGAGAATAATATGCTACCCCACGGGCCTGTATACTCAAACACTTTTTTGATTTCATCCTGTATTTCTTACAAAATTCAATCAAATAAATTCACTATACATAATAAGTTCTGTATTAATATAGGAATAACAACTGATAAAATGAAACACGACTAAAATAAAAATATGCGCAGTTCCTAAAACTTACATTGATTTAATACTCGATTCGGCCGGGTCAGTTTTGGACAATATGGTTGGTAGTCCACGGGTGTCGGCGTATAACCCACAAAGCGTATCAAACACGATTAATGAATACCCTATCACTGTCCAAGGCCAAGTTGGCTGTGGAGGCACAGGTTTGTACCACTCCCACTCCCCATTACAATTAAGTAGTGCAACAATACTGTCGATAAATACTCGTTCAGAATTGAGAATTGGCATTCTCATAAAATATCTAGTGGAATTGGAGCTCCTTCCACGTTTGAAACCTTAATGCCAGTTGGATATCTCCCCTGCCTTTAGAGTTCTGTAGGAGCTTCGGAATCAGCTGATCTACGGCTAACAAGGTTTGCCGCAAATGAATTATCAATCGACGTACATGTCCTTGACTTCGGGGTCCTACGTTCTACGTTCTGAGTGAAAAGATCCTGATATAGGACCGAACACCTGGCCGGACAGGATTTGGACTGACGTGCCGTCAGCAATAATGAATCACATTATTATTCTCTTTCCCGTGTGATTTATTGTTTATTGTTGATTGTATTGATATTATCTGTTGTTAGCAATATTTATTTCACCGAGTACTCTTGTTCAAGTTTATATATTTATTAATTCAAAGCATCTTTAATGTCATCGTACTATTTAAAGTACCTATTCTGTATCATCTAATCTACGGGTATGTATTTCATTTCGCATTATTCCCTATTACCGCTTGTAACTTTCAAGTTTACTAGTAATATTTAAGCTATTTTAAAGAATTCAAAGCGTATTTAATTATCTAACCTAAACCTTACCTTTAAATTTCACAATATAGGTAATTGGAAGTTAAATTGTAGTTTATGTACTTATAGCAATAGCTGCTTTTAAAAACTGAAAAACCTGGCATGAATAGTAATCTTGGTTATTAATTATTTAATACTGAACAGGGATTCTTTTTCTAAATCGTTGAATGTATAAAATACATTATTTCTTGTATGAACCTAATATAATATAATTAATGTTTTCAATAAAGCCGCTAGCTACCTTTGTAAGTTATAAGTATAATAACGGTGTAAATCTCAAATGTTATACTTTAATATGTTTAAGAGTTTAATCATTGTGTTTCTTAACATAGCTGTTTCTGTATATAGGTAATCACATATTCACACATTACATCACTGGACTAATTAGTTTCCGAAATTGGGTTTCTTTTGAATTTAATATCAACATCTAGCAGCTAATTCATCTAATGTTTAACATTAAAATGAATATAATTTGTTGCTTCCACAAATTTTATTTAATTTACGTTTGCTCAAAAGTTTTTTTTTATTTTGGTAAATGTTACTTCCACTAACTGTATTTAATTTCTTAAAATGTAAGTGTATGTAGTATTTAAAAATGCAATAACAACAAAAACCGTTACAATTATGTTTTTTTTAATTAGGTCTGATATTATACAGCTCAGATATTTTGTTGCTTTAAAATATCACTGAAATGTATTTACTGTTCCATGTTGTGTGTCATGTATCTGTGACAATATTAAAATATTTTGATAATCTTACAATTATATAAAGCCTAAATATTAAAGTCAACTGCCTCATAATATTGAATTATGCCAAAACGCAAATTTATTTTTCCTTGGCGAAGGATAAACATATGGCTATTTACTGTTGATATACCTTATCTAAATGAACCCATGAATTGATATGGTATATATATATATATGTATATATATCTACATATATATATATATATATATAATTTTTTCAAGTAATTTATAAATAATAATATGTACATGTTTAAAATGTGTATTTTATATTAGTATAATAGGTTATTTCCTTTATTTTTGTACATAACTATGTATTTATAGAATATGTTATTTTTATTTTTAGTATTTAAACTAATTTCCTAATCTTGTGAAAACTGTATAGATAAACAGCTGAAAAAGAAATCAATATTTTGTATTTTAAGAAATTTTGATTCTTTTATTGCTACTTACTGTAATATTTTACGTACACTCTATATTTATTTTTAGTTTTAGCTTTCAGATGCTATAGTGATATAACTTTGATGCACTGTAACTACCAGGGTCTAGTATTTGAGTTCTTATCATCCAGTTGACCTCACACACTGGATTTTTTTTTAACTTTATACCTTAATTTGCTTAGATCTATCCTGGAATAAATTTCTTACCTTTCTTTTATTTTCAACTTGGGAACTTAAACATCTTTGAAGGATGCACAAATTATATATATATATATATATATATATATATATATATATATATATATCTAAATCGAAATATAAAACTTAAATTATTAATATAAAGAATAAAATACGATTAAAAAAAGATATTGAGAGCTCAGGGAACGCTTAAATAAACTACACAAGTACTTAAGCAACAAGAATTTACAAATTAGGTATTTTTCCAAAACTATGCTGGTGTAACTGAATAAAGTATTTAATTGAAAACAATTAGTATATTAATAACCTACCATTTGATAATATTATAATCAATAGAATACAAAACAACCAAACAATAATAATTAATATAATATTCAAATTCAACAGTGATGCTTATTCACTGCTGTATTCAAAATAATGTTGAACATATACAGTTTGGGCATAAAGTACCCGTGCAATAATATACACTGTTCCAAGCCAATAGTAGTTTAACAAGAATCTACAGCTATCAAGAAGAAGTGGCCAACATAATTCGCTTGAAGAAATGTTTGACTGCAATAAAGTGAACTCTCGTTTGTCAATTTGGCCCACCCCTGGGTAATTTTTATGTGCAAAATGTGTCACCTAGAGACCAGAAAGTTTGCTAGAGACAACGGCTGCAATTTTGACTGGGTGCGGAATGCCTAAGTTTTTCACCGAAAGCAGAAAAATCAAAAGTCTGGAGAGTCGAGGGCAGCTCCTGTTCCTCAGTAGTTAGAGTTAATTAAAATTGTTTTAATACACGTGACATGTTACATATTTGCTCTTGATGGTTTTTTTATAAATAACATTCTAAGGGGATAACAAAATTAAATTCAATGCGATCGAAGACTGTGGTAATGATTTCGAATTCAACTCTATCATATACGTCGATAATTAACCTTTAACCATAATTAAATTAAAGAGTATTCTTTAAAGTACTATAAGAAGAGAAAATAAAAATAGTTTTAAAATATTACCGTATAAGGAGTTTTAGTAAAAATGTTGATGAATTTGTAATACTGTTGACTAACATTTTGATCAAACTATCAGCAAATATTTTGACTAAAACCTGGTTGATTCCCAATTATAAAAATGTATATACAGTGCAGTATAGTGGAGTATGATGGAGACTTACCAGGTCGAGAACTGGATCACCACTGCGTCCCGGCCGTGGCTGGCTATAGCGGCTAACAGTCTGGACCATTGTTCTATAAGTGATAAGGCCAAGGATGTGATAAAACAGACCATTCTGCCACCTCCGTTACGAATCCCTACGTGACTATTTCTCGCATTCAGCTTTGACGATGTAAACAGTATCGTCAACAGGCATAATTACTCAGGACACATAACAGACTATAGGAAAATGTACAGTTTGATAAAATCACAACGGTGGTTTGGCTTAGTACACTGTAATGATAGAGCAGGCGACTGAAACCTTTTTATTTGTATAATAAAGGACATCGTAGTACAATGTACACCTCCACACAGACTAACTTATGGCAGCCACGTAAATAAGAATTCATTTTATTAGTACAATAAAAAAACTATGTTACAAAAAAAATACAAACTGTTTGTGGTGACTTAATCAAACAAACCGTCGACTAAGTTAATTATTTGTTAATTAGTAGTTGTCCTGTAAACTTATTCATAATTGATTCAGTTGCAGACACGATTAAAAACTCAGTAAACTTATTAAACGGATGTTACTGTGAATATAGTGTTAAAATTGCGGATGAACTAGCTGCTGAGGCTCCAACCACTGACCCTGTTTCTTTGGATGTTGACGTGCTGTGGAGTCCAATCATTACCAGTCTGTAGTTGGAGGGGAAAATTTAATGCCTGAATTCTGAAAAATAACAGCTATTTTCTCGTCGTTCCTGTTTGCTATCTAATAAGTTTATATTTAGTATCTGGAATTTATACTTCGGTTTTAGATTTTAAAAATTATTGTCATACCGAAATCTGACATGCCACCAACTGAAATTTCCTATTGAACACCATTTTTAATCTTTTAAATGAGTAAATTAGCAAGGGCTGTTAAATTTTATGGAGGTAATCTTTTTATCGTGATTACTAAATTTAGTCCCAAAGAAAACTTTATTCTCTATCACTTCACACATATCAAATAATTTATAGAACGGAAGAAAACAAAGGTTTTTCAGGACTATTCTTAGATCTTGACAAGACTTCCGACTCTATCGGCCAACGGAGACACATGAATAAAATGGAGAACACTGGAGTTCGTCGACTGCCTTGGAGAGGCGGCAGTGTGTGTGGTGACAACAGAACCATTGACTAAGGCGTTTGCCGTTTGGGCCGTGTCTCTTCAACATTGATGATGACATGGCCGGATGTTTGAAGGCTTCTCTTCAAGTGACTAGAGAATTGACCCGTGTTCGAAATTGGCTACACTGTAATATACTTACCGTGAATAAGTAAGTAACTGTACATGTACAATTTTTCCCTCGGCTTGATTATTTACCAGGTTTTAAACTAATACTGCTAATACTTGACTTTAGACTGAGATGTCACGACCATAAACTATACTTTACTCCATGTGTACCATAACCGAATTTCGTGATTGTAAATCTAAGATCTGTATCAGACCCCCACAAAGTATAATACAAAATTTGTTGTATGTCTCTTAAAGAAGGACACACTAAAGATTGAGGGTTCTAATTTGATAATAAAAGGCGTAATTATAGTTTTTTTATAAACCGTTTTGTGAAATAGGTTATTAGTTATCATTTTGAGATTATTGAAAATACTCCATGTACTGATTGAGAATTCTGATTGGGATTAATAATACCTAAATTTTGCACCATCCCATAACTAGAAGATATTGAAAAATAGTGTTTGGTGATTACAACGAGTGAGCAGTGGCTCCTTCCTGGGCCGGGAGTACAGTCTGTGTCTTCATACGGCAATTGTGGTCGAGTGACATCGTTCCCCAGAGGTAAGTTTCCACAGCGATTAGGTTGCCACCTTGTCATTGCGATTTTAACGCGATAGAATTATTATGGGCTCAAATTTAAGGACATGTCGCAAAAAATAACAAGCAATTCACTATTACTTCTATCACAAAATTAGTGGAAGAACCTTCGGAAAAGAATTAACTTGTTTGTTATGTTGGAAAAAAGTTGTAGACGACGCCAAGAAAGTACGCTCAGTTGAGGTTGATGATGTCCAGGCACCAGGTATGCACACGCCGTCAACCGAGGTCGCAGTTTCGATCAACTCCCTCACGTCTCACGATGGGCCGGGTGTGGCTACAACTTTTTTCCAACATAAAATGGATTATGTTTTTTCTAAATGGATACTTAAAAAGGGAAGTTTGTTTGCCTTATATCTTAATATTTCTTTTGATTTGAGTTTTTCATAATTTTATGCTGTAGATTCGGGTTACGTGAAGTATTGATTTGGGTTTTGAGTAACTGCAATGATTTATTTTGAATTATTACCGGAGACTGATTTTTGTTTACTGGTTTTCAGTCTTAGTAACAATATTGAAGTTTTTAATCCACTTAGAACCTCATTGCTGCAAGAACACAGGCCTACGCAGTAGAAGAGGCAGATTGTCGTGACAAATCAAATTGCACACCAAAGTCTACCGCGGCAAGCGCTGTCTGAGGGTCAGGTGGCACGGTATTCACAATCCATTGTCGCAGAGTCGTGGACGATCTGGTTCACGGGAGGCGAGGTGTTCACTGTGAAGATATAGCCGGAGACTTGGACAAACTGTATGGTCCAGTAATCCCTGATACTCGTTTTTAATGCGCTCTACCTCTTGTTGTTGTCGCCACGTTTTCCTTGAAAATCGGATGGGATCTCCCCTGGGCCACTCGGAGTGACGAGTTCCTTTACAGGGGTGGCCAGTGTGTCACAACATGCGGGACGGTGAGGGGTGCAGTCGGTAAGCCAGGTCTAGAAGGAGAATCGGGTTGTGGCTAACGAAGTGGTGACGAGACATGACGCACTGTGCCAAGATGCTCACCGCTTTTTATTAATTTATTTTTAATAATACACTCGTAATATATTAATTTCTGAGCCAGTATTCTTCCCGAAGTAGCGCCAAGACTTCTCCACTCTTTAAAGTACTATGCTCTTTGTATATTACAATATTCAACATTATACAAGTTTTTCCAATATTCGTTTTTTTTACAATTTCAAACATATTAAAACCGATAAATAAACCAAAAATAAACATAATAAATCAATAAATATGATGTTTCAACAAATACGACAAGCGGCAAATAAAATGTAGATAATTTTAGATAAACAAGTCTTAGACAACAACAAACTAGTTAGTTATTAAGCGTCTAAATTCACTTTAAGTGCATAAGTAATAAATAAAAATACTAAAAATGGATTTAATATATTAAAAGCTATTTAATTTTAATTAAAACTTCGGACCGATAATATATGATTGTATGGTTAAATAAAGATCAGTTTTCCATATTTGTAAACAATGTTTGTTTTATTTTTTTAAGAGACGAGAAGACATGAACGTACCATACATTATTGAAAGTTATTAAGTACGTCAAGAAGACTACCGCCAATACAGACATATTAAATTTATGTCTGAGATAAACTATTTTAAATATATACAATTTAATTATTTTAATACTCATATTTGATACACATATTAATTAAATAATTTTCCTTAATAATTAAAGTTTTATGAAAACACGAATTTAAAATTCGTAATGGCAATTAGGATTCATATATTTGTCTGTTTTTACTACACAGTTATTTAATAATAACCGATTTCCATGAATTAAAATTCACTGGATACAGTTCCCAATGATATAAAAACTATAATATATAGACAAATACACTATGATTCAAATTTTTGAGTTTGTTAATTAAATAACCATCTTACCTAAGGAGATATACTAGAACAGGAACATATTGAGATATATAATCAATGAATATAAGGAAAACGAGAAATGGAACGATTATAGTACAAAGTTACAACCAATATTACATTTTGTTACATTTTTAATTGGCAAAAGGTTCAAAATAATTTGGTTACATTACACTAACAGTATCTCTTTATCTATTGGTAAAATTAGTTCATTTTTATACCTGACAAAACAAAGCTTAATGTATTTAAAATATAGTGGCGTATTTATGGTTTGTTAAACGGGATAAAATGAAAGGTAAATGAATAAATAAAATAAACATCAATCAACTAAAACTAATAAAGGGTGATTCAAAAAGAGCACCGGTTTTGATATATCTAATTAAGAGATTTATTTTAATGAAAATCTGAAATCAAATACATAAATATGTTTATCTAACCTTCCGAGTTCTTGTATGAAAAATAATGTCATGCATGTGTCCTCCTCTCCTACGCTGGCACGCAACAACTCAGTCCATGAAATTTCCACTTCAATTTGGCCGACAACCCGTCGAATTTCTCCTACAACTCATTGAAGGTTCGGGTTTATTGGCATAAACTAATAACTCTAGATAACCCCAAAGATGAAAGTCACAAGGTGTTAAGTCACACGACCTTGGTGGCAATTGATGGTCGGAATTACGAGAAATTACGCGATCCTGAAAGCGGCCACAGAGCAACACAATTGTTTCACGGGCAGCGTGGCAGGTGGCACCATCCTGCTGAAACCACAACTGGTCAACGTCTATGTTATTCAAATGAGGCCGCAAAAACTCTCTAATCATCGTACGGTATCGGTCTCCATTCACTGTTACAGCATGCTCTTCCTGATCTAAAAAACAATAAGGGCCGACGACGCCGCCCGACCAAAAGCCGCACCAAAATGACACTCGTTGTGGATACATTTCCATTTCGTTAATCATGCGAGGGTTTTCTGAACCCCAGATACGGCAGTTCTGTTTATGAACAAATCCATTTAATCGAAAGTGCGCTTCATCGCTGAAGCAGGGAGACCCAGGCAGTATCCAGCGACTGCAACTCCATCTCTCATTGTAACATTTGTTTGAACCGGATCGTCAGAGGAAATGGTAGCTTTAATGTATATACACTGTGTAGGCAAATACTTAGAGGAAGTACCACGAGGCAAGGGGACCCATGCAGCATCCAGCGACTGCAACTCCATCTCTCGTTGTAACATTGGTTTGAACCGGATCGTCAGAGGAAATGGTAGCTTTAACGTATATACGCTGTGTAGGCAAATACTTAGAGGAATTACCGCGAGGCAAGGGGACCCAGGCAGCATACAGCGACTGCAACTCCATCTCTCGTTGTAACATTGGTTTAAAACGGATCGTCAGTGGAAATGGTAGCTTTGCCAGAACATTCCATTCTATAAAGTAAAAGCCGACATTAAATGAGTTATTTTAAACCATAGCAAGTTTGACTTACATAAATCATTTTCACTACACAAAAAAGGCCTTTTTGTATTAAAAAAATGAAATGAAGCAAAATACGAACAATCAGGCATGCTTAGGTGAAAAAACTACTATCATATTTATTTTAACACTCGCATTAACATCATCAAGGACGATAATTAGGACATCATTAGTAATATGTTAGTTTATCAAAAATTTGCCAAGCACTCAAATAGGCAATTTCCACTTACCCTATAAAACCAAATGTTTGATTGTTGTTTGGATAATTTAATAGTTTATGATTGACTTTAAATTTGAACCTTTTCGGCATGGATGATTATTATGCAAAGAAGGGTCTAAAAATAGTCATGCAACTGAAATAATAAGTAAACTTACAGGGTTTGTAATGACTATAGGTATGCTCAAAATTATACAGACCCTGTTTTTCCAAAGTGTTAATTTTCTTCATAAAATATTGGAACACTTTTGGGAGCAATCCATTATTGTGTGTGTGTGTGTGTGTGTGTGTGTGTGTGTGTGTGTGTGTGTGTGTGTGTGTGTGTGTGTGTGTGTTTGCGTACGCACGTGCGCGTGTATGTATATACAAGGATATTTTCGGATTATCATGGTTCTGGGGGTTTTTGTACCTGAAAGCACAACTCCCTGTTGTGAATACTAATATCCTAAACCTATAGGTCTAAACGTCCTAGCGCAAATTCCTGAGAAAATGTGCACTGCCGATAAGTTTGTGGCTTTATTTAATTAAATGTCTTAAGCTTCGTAGTATTCGTATAACAGAATCAAACCCAAAAAAGTGTAGTATAAAGATTTTAATATTTACTTAAACAGTAGTTTTACTCTTTGTAAACGTATAGTGTCACGGAAAATTCAAAATCCTGCTATAATTTTGATTTGATCTATGATCAAAGTTAACGATGGAGAAACTTAAAGCAAATAACATGTTCAAGTATTTAATTGTTCAATATTATAGTTAACAGTAATATGCTGAACAAAAGTCAACACTTGGATCTACGAATATACTTTCGCCAAGAAAGCTTAAAGAAACACGATGTGTATATCTTCTGAGAAAATATATTTTAGTTTAATAATATTTTGCTCTTTTATATTCATTATTTTTAAGTTTTTAACTATCAAATTCAAACTTTTTGCTGAATTATTAAAAACATCGTCAGATTATATTTCATTACTTGCATACAGGTCTGATAAGGTTTCAATTATAGAAATCAATACTAAAACCATCAAACTCTGTTAAAATATACTGATATCGAGCGTTATTAATATAAGCAATTGTATTTTTCCAATAGCGGAACAAGAAACATAAATTATTGGTCACGCCAATCAGGATAAAACAATGGAAAGTTTCTGTTCTTGATATCACAACTGTCACGGGATATTCATGGTTTTATTTTATACCATTCAGTAAGACGACGATAAACTTCTGGCTACATTCAGTCTCGATTCACTCGCTCAAGAATACACCACGTAAGTAGTTATGATTTATATATTTTTTTTGTCACATTGATATTTTCTATATAATATTTATTTTATATCTGATCTGTTCCTATATAATTTGGTACAGATTTCTTGGATAATTAACCACTAAATTGGTAAAATAATTGTGAAACTAAAACAAAGTAAAATTATATTAAACTTTCTAATATGAACTTTACAACAACTTTTTTTCATTATAAAACAAATTTTTCTAAATTGTAATTAAATAATTAATTTATTATTTAATCGTAAATGGAAACAAATTATATATTAGCGTTATTATTATTTGTTTGTATATAAAAGTGAACATTTCTTAATAAATTACATAAATAGTAAACTCCAAATGAAAGAAACATGCCAAGAATAACGAAGAGGAAAACTAAGGAATAATATGCTACTGTATTTTATTTAGTACAATTTAAAGAATGAAGTAAAATAAATATTACCTAAATATGGTTTATTGTATTTACTTTTGAATTTTCGGATATTAAATCATACCTATAATAGTTATATTGATAATTATATTATTAATTTAGTAATTAGTTTTTTATACAAACCTAATTACTCAAATATATTACAAAAATAATTTTATTTCTGCCTGCCTGTCTACCCGCACTATATCTCGTAAAATAACTTTCGATTTGAAATTTTGCATGCAGCTTCAAGCTACTCGTACAAAAGCAACACCGAGAATGGTGATGAAGCAAGCCACTCCATAGGATTTGAGCTTTAGCGACTGTTTTACCATTGTTCTAATGAGTAACAAGTCAAAATATTACATATACGCTGACATAACGAACTATCTTTTATGTTATTGTTACAGGAAATGATGTTTAAGAAACTGATCTGTTTCTGCCTGGTGGTAGCGATTGTTAGCAGCGATACAACGGTAAAAATATGTCATTTGTTATATATCTAGTTATATATGATTTTATTTTTCATTAATTTCAATGTAAATGCATATTTACGTTAAAGATATAATGGTACTAAATATATTTGCAAAGGTTGTAATCCATAAATAACGGTAGGGTAGCCGGAGAAAATAAAAACTGTTGAGAATGTATTTTCTATGTTAATATATTTATTTTGATGCCTAATTTCCATGAAATTGATATTCAAATTTATTAGAGTCTGTCATGTAAAACAAGTTTAATATCACCGACGTAGAAAAAATATTCATAACTTTAAACGTTGCAATATGTAATTGGTAGTCTTCTAAATATGAATTTAACAACAAACATGTAGTTATTATAAGTAATTAGTTGGCATAAAAAAGTATTGTGCTTTGGACAAACGTAAAAAAGCCAATGCATGTTTTTTATTAAGGTAGAATAAATTCATAACCTGTAACTGCAGTGACGTTTACTACTATTATATAAAGTTTATATAAGTAAATGGAATTGGTTAGAAAATCTGTAAATGTTATGAGTTCTTACAAATATGTATACTGTACATATACTACTCGTCCTATTTTGTGTCCTATTCCGCGTACATGCTGGGAATATCAAAATTTGGTATTAGATATGCTACACATTATCACATTGATTACATTACCTTTATCGGTATTTATTGTATTTATTTTCTTAAATAAACGCATATCGTAAAAGTTTACTACTTCAGAGCTGTAACCATTAAATAAGCTGTAACCGTTAAAGCTTAAAAATTTGAAATAGGAATCGTCAATAAATATAATTAATTCAACACTGAAATACATATAAACAGTAAGATAACTTCAGTGAATATTATTTTTAAGTTAATGTAAAATAGATTATTTATAAAAGAGGTATAAATAAATTCTTATTAGTTAAAATAATACAATATCCACTTCACATCACAGTTTAAAAATTCTTGAATTGTATAAAAAGATTTCTTTTCAGCTAATCGAGGATCTTGTTTTTAAGCTTTGTTTAAGAAGTGTCCCTGGCTGAACTGTGTAATTCTTTAAAAATATAATTGCATTTCTGGTGAGATGATCCAATTTTAGCCAATCTATGTTGGGGTATATCAAATTTGTATCTATTGCGTGTTAAGTGATTATGAATTTCATTCCTGCTTGAAAAAATGGGAATGTTAGTTTTAACGAATATTAAAATTTTGTATATGTAAAAACTATTGATTGTTAAAATGTTGCTATGAATAAATAAAGGCGTACAATGATCTTGAGGTACCACTCTACAAATAGTCCTCACCACCTTCTTTTGAAGAAGCAAGATCCTATGGAATGACCCCAGAGAATAAGGCCATTTTATGTATGTAATTGGAACAAACCAAATTAGCAAGTTTTCAAATATTCTGTGAATATTAAGTCCCCCAGCTTCCGCAACAAAAATCAAACTCTCGAGATTCTTTTACATAACTTGTCTCGTGATCTGACCAAGTTAATTTAGTATCAATCCAGATCACCAATAAAGTTACTGACTGCGACTGTTCTGTTGACAAACTGAGAAGGAAATTTTGGGTTTTCCTGGTCACAGTGAAGCCTATTGGAACTACACGAGTTTCCTGCTTCCAGTTGTGCAGTTTCAATACTAGCCTGCATGGAGTTTATAATTATATTATTTGCAAAAAGCGATTTGTCGTCTGCATAGATATTGAGGTTGTTCGGAAAATCATTTATCATAACTAAAAATAAAAAAGGATTAATAACGGACCTGTCTTACCATTTTGATGCAGATGCTGGTCGTGAACAGTAAACAGTTTTCTTTGATAGGCGTTTAGAGCCACAATTTCACAATCTTCTATGACAAAGTTCTCATAAAGATCCTTGTTACATTCATGTACTACTTCGTTCATATCTGGCCCATCAAACCTGGGCGGTAGAGAAACTACAATAACATTAGTTCTAGTTTTTAATACTTCTATCTTAGTCTAACATTTTGAGACAACACTGTCTTTAGATTAGGTCTGATAAAATTACTGCCAGCATTGATTACAATTGTATCATTGAAAGTAAAGTTTTGTGCAAATCTATCTACATCATTAATAAACCATCAGAAAAAAGTACAACGATGCCAAATATCTAAAGTCTAGTTGGCTAATATAATCTTAATTAATAAGAAAGTTTGATTAAAGATATTTGTTTTATATTGAAACTTTAATATTAATCTTTTTACAAAATAGAATTATATAAATTAAGGGTTTTTTTGTATTCAAATAAAAGGAGCAAATTCACACTATTACTAATATAATTTTAAAACTACTGCCTAGCGAGTAATCAGTTACACCTAGGGTACCTGGATCGGTTACAATCAAACTTACCAATTAAAGTTTATATTACCACATTTTTTTCGCACTTCGAGTAAATATAAGACACCTAACTGTAACAACGTTTACGTAGAATTGTGTTCATTTTAATGCTTAGCGGTATCATTAGCCTCTTGAAAACGTGCTTATGTACAAGGAAAGTCAGAGAATATCATTAAAACGGGCATATCCATATCTTTGAGTTTTCCGAACAACTAAAGTGTGTTTACAAACTATACAATGAACAACGTTTGGTTTTGTTATTTTAGAGAATAATTAAAAGAAATAGCCTGGCAGTAATATGGAATTAAAAATTGAGGCATCTCATATTAAAACTATATTTCATGGTATCATGATAATATGTAATAAATATGTACAATATTTTTGGAACCATATACTTTACGTTTTTTTAATAAATATAATTATGTAGGTATCTGTTATAAAATGTCTGAGTACTTATGATGAATAATAGTACAACATTTCAGAAAAAGTGGACAGTAATAAACATGTATTTTATGTAATTGGAAAAAATATCACATTCTTTTCATTCGATTTATATTATTTATTAAGCTGCTTTTTGAGTATTAAATGCAAGAAAGCCGTGGCCCTAATTTCGCCTCTGAACTCTTATACAAATCATTATATTAATAGTTTTATATATATATAAAACAATGTGATAATAGCACTCACGCATATAATATTACTTGTTGACTATAATATTGTAGTACCTGTTGATATTTATATAGTACTCACAGATTATATTTATCATTTTCAGGAAGAAGACTCCAGCTCCATAGAAACACCTCCCACAACATCCAGCAGCGTGATCCCAGCTTTAGAAGAACTAAAGAAACATGAAGCAAACCCAAAGAATAAAGCAGTTTCTCTTCGTTCGCTTTTCGGACTCGGGATCGGTGCAAATCTGCTAGGAGTGCATGCAGGCGCTGGTATAGGCCATGGCCGTGGAGGCTATGGTGATATGGGCCAAGGGTTTGTTGGCAAACCTGCGGGAGGTCAACACCCACAATATCTTTTCCCTTTGTATATGCAACCACAACCATACTACCTCCCAGCAGCTCATGCACTCTATTGAAAGCCTCAAGGAATGCCACTAGCGAAACCTCCTACATGTTCCCTTCCCCCTTGCACATACATGGTTTTTAGTTGGAGATCTTATTAAATAGGGATCTCCCTATCTAATTCTTTATTTAGCACAACAAAAAAATATTTTCATGAATGAAGCATTAAAAAATAATATTATTATAAGGACTTTCTTTTTATTGGGGTTACCTAAGACCTTCCCAGGTTTCGAGTAATTATTATAACATGTGGGTTTTAGCCTTTGTACAAAAATTATAAAGAATTATATCTTGTCTTAAATTATAACACGTCGTGTCGTAAAAATGTTTACAATAAAAGAGACATCTCACACAATCCTGCAACAACAAATAAGGTCTTAACAGTGTTTATCCTTGTAAATTTGTAAAATTTTAAAAATTGTAAAAGTGTCAATTTGTTTACTGGGGTAACATTCAAAGCAGTTTTGATTTATCCGACTCTAAAAGTTTACAGAAATTGGAATCTATCGTGGTATTTTAAAAAGTATTTAAGTTAGCAACAAAAATAAGATAAACGTGCTTAGATTTTATCTTTTTTATAATTAAAAAACATATGTACGAGTTACACCCGCAGGCTACCGAACCAATTATCAAACTATAATTTACTTAGCTTGTTCAAAAGGAATCTGTCATATTTTTAGAACATCTGCCATGTTTTTTTCTAATGAATGTGAATAACAGGTTATGTATTGCAGTACGAAACTGTCATAAGTTTGTTTTATCTATACTAAATGGCACTGCTCTCAAAACTAAATAAGTTATTCTAACTGACAACGCGCGTTGCATTTGAAACACAGCTAATGCCCAATATGAATTTCTAATATGCAACATGCTTGATGAATTTAGGTCTAATTTGAATTCAAACAAGTATTCTCTCTCTATCTTTAATGTCATATTTCGGCAGATTTTGCCCTTCAACTTAAATTGCAAGCAGATCATGTTTTTGTACGAGCTTATCTGCTGTGTCTAGAGCTTATTGTACTACTGTAGTTTTTAAATAAGTAGAAAATTAATAAGACCTCCAGTCAAGAAACAAATATTAAAGATGGCAATACATTAAAAATAATTATTATTACTAAATAATACTGCCAATATTTGTTTACGGTCTACTCATGTATGTTTGCTATTGTTGAAAAACGATACTTAAGCCACAATTGCTTAATTCTAGAGAAAAGATGTTTGCAATCCGTCTACGAACGCAGATCACTTAAACATAGTACTGTATTACTTAGAGTAATATAATGTCTGACATTTACACGTTGTAACATTGCAAAATAAAACCAAGCACTAAATTTAATGTGTAATCAAATTATTTTAATAGTCCTAACAGCACTTTTATAATGTTTATGAAAATATGTGGTACTTGTTTTACATATGCATAATGCACGCAGAATAAACCCTTCAATTGTCATATCAGCATTTCATCTACAAGTATGATTATGTGGTACTTGTTTTCCATATGCATAATGTACGCAGAATAAACCCTTCAATTTTCATATCAGCATTTCATCTGCAAGTATGATTATGTGGTACTTGTTTTCCATATGCATAATGTACGCAGAATAAACCCTTCAATTGTCATATCAGCATTTCATCTGCAAGTATGATTATGTGGTAATTGTTTTACATATGCATAATGTACGCAGAATAAACCCTTCAATTGTCATATCAGCATTTCATCTGCAAGTATGATTATGTGGTACTTGTTTTCCATATGCATAATGTACGCAGAATAAACCCTTCAATTTTCATATCAGCATTTCATCTGCAAGTATGATTATGTGGTACTTGTTTTGCATATGCATAATGTACGCAGAATAAACCCTTCAATTGTCATATCAGCATTTCATCTGCAAGTATGATTATGTGGTACTTGTTTTACATATGCATAATGTACGCAGAATAAACCCTTCAATTGTCATATCAGCATTTCATCTGCAAGTATGGTACAAGTATGAGAGACTATACTGTACAAGATCATTGTTACTGATAAAAATGTTTGGTTTGTTTTACATATGAATAATATATGCTTGATAAACTCCAGCATGTGTCATTTCAGCATTTCATCTACAAGTAAGATATAAGTAGGAGAGTCGATACAGTACAAGATCAAAGTACTGATAAAAATGCTGCGGTAAGAGACAGGATTTGATCTAGACTATCTCTAGCACAGACCCAATACCCGTCGTCTTAGCCAAGTGTTCTCTTTAATGCTTATTTCTTTAAAAAGTTATTTTAATTTCTGATAAATTTATATTTTTAGAAACTCCAGATATGCAATTAGTAAAACAGAACACCAGGAAGATCGGTTATAGGTAAAAAATTACAACTTGCACATTTTAAGCAACTACGGATCGTGAGAAAGAATACCATTTGTGGACATGCTAGTCACTGAACTTATAAATTTCTAACAATTCACAATGAAATGTTTAAACTTAAACTAAAAATAAGTTTACAAGCTTTACCAGCATGTTTACTTCTTTGTTTGAGGTGATAGCGACTTGCATCCCACCGTGTTACGTTAACAAACCATTGAATCTTACTTTACATTTACGTCTGGATTGGTTTGTATAGGTGATATCCAAAATCTAAGGCTCGGATGTAGCTTTATTGGTCTAGTTAGTTAGAAGCAACTTAGATCGATAGCAGAAGTTTATGAATTTGAAACGTAAGGTTTCAACGTTTTAATAGCAAATTTAGTATAATGAGCAATTGATTGTAAACTAGGAACATTCCACATTCTAAAATATGAACAAATCATTTATAGGCAAATTATTTTTTAATGTCCACTTCAAATTATATACTGATTTTTAGTTAGTTATAAAAGTTCAGTATTTATTATAATAATGAATCTAAATTAAAGTGATGAAAATTATAATTCTCAAAACTTAAATGATTCATATTTATCTAACATATGTTTATACAACAAAACTGTAAATTCAAGCAGAAGCGTCTTCACTTGGTTGTCATTATAAAACTGTAAAGTGCGGCAAAATTTCGGGTACCTACCCTTAGGAACAATCATTTTTTTCTTGTATCATTATTTTCCCTATTCATCCAATGAGTCGTATCAACTTTTTAGTTTCATCCTGCAGTATTTCACGTTTTTTAAACAATATAGTTTAACAAATTATGATAAACTATATCAAGTGCGACCCGTTTCTTGATTCACTTACAAAATAATTCAGAGAAAGCTACGCCCCTAACAAAGAACAATCTGTGGATGAAAGCACGATCAAGTCCAAGGGGCGTAGCTCTCTAAAACAATATATGCCTGACAAACCTGTCAAAAGAGGCTACAAAGTGTGGGTACGTGCCGATGCACACGGTTACGTATGCCAGTTTCAAGTATACGAAGGTAAGAAAAATAATAAAAGAGAAACAGATTTAGGTCGCAGAGTTGTAAAGGACTTAACTAGGGATTTGGTTGGTAAAGATTACATAGTGTGTAGTGACAACTACTTTAACTCAGTGCATCTGATGATTGACCTGCAGCAGGACAAAATTCTGTCGTGTGGAACAGTACGATGGGATCATAAAGATTTCCCTGCACCAGAATTTCCTGATGGTAAAGAAATTGCCCATGGGGAGAGTAGTTTTAGCTCCACTAAAACAGGGATCATAGCTACTAGATGGAAAGACAAGAAAGGAACTAACTTTCTTTCGAACTATCACGATCTTCATGAAGTGACATCTATGAATTGTACACAACCTGATGGAACGAAAAAAGTTGTGTCTTGCCCTTTACTGGTAAAGGATTAAAATTCTTTGATGGGCTTTGTTGACAAGGCTGACCAATTGAAAGAATTGCCATTGACAGACGATCAAAGAAGTGGTGGAGTAGAATCTTCTTCCATGTTCTTGATACAACTGTTGTAAATGCGTTCATTATGTATTCATTGAATATCCAAGGCTTAGGAAAAAAATATCTTTGAAAGATTTCAGGCTCTGCATTGTAAGAGCCCTATGTGGTGTCCCATATCAACAGCTCACAGGAAGAAGATCTACTTCAGGTGAAAAAATAAGCAAATTCAATGTCCAAGTGCCGCAGGAACTCCGCTATGCTGAAGCTTCTCACATGCCACAGAGAAGTACGTCAAGGCAATGCGCAAATTGCTCAACAAAAAATTCACCACATGGCTCAAAGTGGGAATGTTCAACATGCAAAGTTGCACTTTGCTTAAACGAAGAAAAGAATTGTTTTTCTTTGTACCACAGAAGTAGGCAGAATTTGGACTCTGATTCATTTTCCTTGCCAACAACAAGTTTTCAACAGTTAATTTTACGTGTGATTTGTATACTGTATTAAATTAACCAGTTTCTAATATACTCTTTTTAGTGTAAGTACATTTGTATAAAATCCACAAAATTAAAGGGATTTGTTTTTTATTCGGTATTATTATTTGTTATTCCCTACATAGTATAGGCCCCTAAAAAGCTCGTTCAAGCACAGTGGTTTCCTATTGAAACTACCTCTTTTGGCTTTTCAAGCACAGTGCCTTTTATGTTAAACCACCACTTAAAAATAATACTTCCAAACAATGGAAAAAAACCCCTTTTTTAATCATCCATTATTGTTATTTATAAAAAAAAAACCGAAAAATTTAAAAAAACTTCAGTTTAATTCCTAATTCTTGCCTCAAAAGGTTATCATATTTTACTATGTGTTGGGCAAACAATTGACGAAACTAACGTATTAGCTCAAGAAAACCTAGAGATATTTGACACGTACACACACTTATTGGATTGTATTATTGTATTTATTGTTATTTATTCCTACAACGCATTTCCCAACCGTATATTTTGTAGTTGCTATGTTGATATTAATTGTATTTATTTAACTTTTATGTAAACTCACAGCCTTCACAATCTTTTCAAACAATGTAATATGTGTTATTTTTTACTATATTTATTTACACGTACATATCTTTAGTTGTTGATATTTATTATGTTTAGAAAGTAAGTAAAACATGGAGTAATAACGGTGTGTGGTTGGGAGGGGAGTATACTTTGGGGTTTCTTAAAGTATGGTTTGTAAAGATAATTTTGATAATAATTTGTTAAATGCATAAAATGTATATATTTAGTATAATATTTTTGTTGTAATAGTTGTTTTGTCTGTATTTTTTGTTATTTTCATTGCTCTGTAATGGATGTTTATTTAACGATTTATGATGATACTTTTAACTGCCAACGGAATGTTGTGTATTTTTTTTAATTTGTTATAAATCGTTAAGTGACACTGTTTGGACTGCCAATATAATATAAAGTGATATTTTCTATGTGCAATTTGATATCGTCCACGCGTCCTACGAGACGCTTGGGAATTTTAATAATGCAAAAATGCAAACTATTACTGAATAAATATTATAGTAAATTAGTAGTAAGTAGTAGTAAGTAAATTATCTGATCTTAAGACATCTGTGAAATTTTACTCTGGTAATATGGATGAATACAAGAGTTAATTGATGGAATTTACTTCTAAAGGCAATGCCATAGAAAAGTCACACAATCAGTTAAAACAGGAAAATGCTTTTCTCAGGCAGGAATTGAGTAATTTTCAGGTTCAATTGGATTGCTTGGAGCAATATAATCACAACAAGAATATGCAAATTGAAGGTATACCGGAAACAAAAAATGAAAATATGTTGGAAATAATTCAAAAGTTGTCAGATTTTATACATGAGCCAATTGAATATCAAACAGATGAACAGGCGGCTCATAGAATTCCAGTTAAAAGGAGCAGAGGCCTAAGTCCCATTATAGTGCAATTTTCTGATAGGAAGAAACGAGACAAACTCAGTATTGAGAAAAAGAAACTTTGGCAGTGATCTACAAGAAACTAATGTATATGACAATGACCATCGGACCCCATACACTAAGACTCTGCTTTTCCATGCTCTGCAAGGTTTGCTCTATCACCACCTTACCTTCGGTTTGGTGTTGTAGGGAGCCAGTGCACACAGACATTCAATTCTTCAGTGCCTTTATATTGTAAAAACAAGCAATTCATATTGTTGCACATTTATAGCTCAGAGATTTTTTTTAATCACATTTACAACTTACGAGTCTACGTTTTTGAAAACGCTTTTTAAAATTGCTATGCATTTTATAGTGCTCAAAAGTTCATAGCACACAACTAGGTGACTGCACATTCAGAATAGAATAGAATAAACTTTATTTCTCATAAATATGCACACATTCCAACATATTCAATACAAATATACAACAAATATAAATTCAAACCACATACATAACAAAATAATCCTGTGCATAGCACGCGATTACATAGTATATCAGTACTGGCTGACCTTGACACATTAACATTCATGCCACACATACATACATACATACATATGCCGAGAAATAAAGTATTGGCCTCCAAGGCAAAGCCTGTTTTGAGACATTTACATGATTCATAAAAATAAAAGAACTAGCAGTGATATAGAACAACAATTATACATTTTCAAATATTATAACATAATCCTAAAACCCTCTTTCCAACAAAATTCAATTAGATTCATACTTGCAAGATAAAACAGATAAATCACACATACACTAATTATATAAAATAAACTATAAATTATAATCATCATTATGTCTACATCTATTTTAAACAAATACTATCCATTGTACAATTTCCTACACCCACACATACATTTCCCTATCAACCAACAATACAACATTTCATACATAACTCATAATACAAAGACAAAATACTATTATTTCAGCATTAGTGTTTATTATTATAAACCATGGCCATTAACAGTACATATCCCTCCCACTAGTTTTGGACAATAAAACTGGACATCAAAACAGTACATAAAATACATTTAAAAACATTTAATTTACATTTAATAAACATTCAACATTCTGTAATGAAAATACCCACTCCTTAATACATTTCAAGAAAGGTATAAACGACAAACTACTAATTTCACAAGGTAATACAATAAACAATTTTGGTGCTAAAAATGAATAATTTTTTTAAAAGAATGTGTTTGTTGGCATTGGTGTGATATAATTGTCAGCATGCCTTAATCTCAATTTATATTCTTTACTATTTTTGCTTCTTATATAAAATAATTTTAGTACCTTATACACATACATATATCTGAGAGGTAGAATCCTCAATTCCAAAAACAAAGGAAAAGATGACTCTGTTACTCTCTTTTTCAATATAATTCGTATAAAATGTTTTTGCATTGTAATTACAGGTTTGAGATTTGATATGTACGTCCCTCCCCAACACGAGATCGCATAATCTATCCTACTATGGACTAAGGAAAAGTATACCATTCTCAAAACAGTGAGTTTTTCATCACAAATATTCTTCAGAAAATAAAAGATTCTAATTACATTATTCAGTTTATTCTTTAAGTATGCTAGATGAATCTTCCAGTTTAATTGTTTGTCCACCCAAACTCCTAAATATTTCAAAGATTTCTCACTCTTTACCAGTCCACACTGTGAGTTACATGCACTATTGTTATTTATACAGTCCAAACATTTGTAAATTATGCTATTTTCAAAGTTAAAATTTCCTCTGAGACTAAAATTTATAAATTTTGTCTTCTCCAGACTTAACACCATGTTATTTTTAGAAAACCACCATCTAAGTGCTTGCAAATCAAAATCAATCTTGACCCTTATATCTTCCCATGCATCTTCAACATAACATAGTGCTGTATCATCAGCAAAAGAGGTTACTTTTCCATTAAAACTCCCATCACAAAGATCATTTATATAAATTAAAAATAATGTTGCTCCCAAAGCCGACCCTTGAGGTACTCCAAATTTTACATCCCCAAATTTACTTCTAGAATCTTTAACTTTAACACACTGTTTCCGCCCAGACAGATAACTTTTAAACCAGTTATAGGCAACTCCTCTGATTCCGGCATTGTATAATTTATCTAGAAGTATATCATGGTGAACCGTGTCAAATGCTTTAGTAATATCTAAAAAAAGTCCCGTAATTTTCTTTTTGTTGTTAAGTCCTTCAGAAGACTGACAACTGGCACTATGAGTGGGGAAATTGACAAGAATGTAGACGGTATTAATGAAAGTGTTGCTTATCTGTCTGAGTGTTGTGTTTTGTTCAGTATTTTACAACTTTTGAATTGTGATATTGAGGTTTGCTGTGCATTTCGTAATGCTCAGGCAATAAACTTTTTAATTTGACGAGATTAAACTAATGCAGCAAACTTGTTTGAGAACCAACATACGTCTCATGGTGTAACATGTCTTACAATATTTATTATAGCAACTTAGCCAACACTTTTTTTAAAAATATCCAAAATAAAGCTCTTTCAGCCAGCCGAATAAGCCTAAGCCAGTCTCTAGTATCCCTTGCTCAAAGATAACATGTATAAAAAGTAAACATTTTTTAAATAAAATAAATACTCTCCAAAATCCCAACTCTTAGCATATAAGACAAAATTATGCTATTACTGAAGTGATTATATTAACTTTAAACTAAAATTATAATATACGTAGTATGTAAAGTATAGTCATGTAGATAATTGCCTTCAGTGTATTTATGAGGCATACAGAAAATAATAAGAGTACAGATTATCATATATATTAAATAAAGCACCTCAAAGACTTCTCCACGTTTACATGGATACGAGGCAGAACTGTACAGGATATTAATTGTGAACCAATCCAATGCACAACGCAGCCTCGTCCTACACAGTCAAGGATCTGTAACACTCAGGACATGCCAAGTAGGAACCATTACCTCAAGGTACGTAGATCAATAAATACCTAGTAGCAAGCGATAAATTGACTATTAGGTACCGCCTGCAGAAATATACAACGCAGCCTCGTCCTACACAGTCAAGGATCTGTAACACTCAGAACATGCCAAGTAGGAACTATTACCTCAAGGTACGTAGATCAATAAATACCTAGTAGCAAGCGATAAATTGACTATTAGGTACAGCCTGCAGAAATATACAACGCAGCCTCGTCCTACACAGTCGAGGATCTGTAACACTCAGGACATGCCAAGTAGGAACCATTACCTCAAGGTACGTAGATCAATAAATACCTAGTAGCAAGCGATAAATTGACTATTAGGTACCGCCTGCAGAAATATACAACGCAGCCTCGTCCTACACAGTCAAGGATCTGTAACACTCAGGACATGCCAAGTAGGAACTATTACCTCAAGGTACGTAGATCAATAAATACCTAGTAGCAAGCGATAAATTGACTATTAGGTACAGCCTGCAGAAATATACAACGCAGCCTCGTCCTACACAGTCGAGGATCTGTAACACTCAGGACATGCCAAGTAGGAACCATTACCTCAAGGTACGTAGATCAATAAATACCTAGTAGCAAGCGATAAATTGACTATTAGGTACCGCCTGCAGAAATATACAACGCAGCCTCGTCCTACACATTCAAGGATCTGTAACACTCAGGACATGCCAAGTAGGAACCATTACCTCAAGGTACGTAGATCAATAAATACCTAGTAGCAAGCGATAAATTGACTATTAGGTACCGCCTGCAGAAATATACAACGCAGCCTCGTCCTACACAGTCAAGGATCTGTAACACTTAGGACATGCTAAGTAGGAACCATTACCTCAAGTCTATTAAGGATATAATAACTCATTTTTTTATTAGCGGGAAAAATTTGGGAACTTAAGCTACAATGATTTGTCATTGTATGCTAATTAACCCATTTCAAAATTCTTTAGTAGATCTTTCAGTGCAATTAAGGGTAGCTTGTTATATTATTCACCATACCTCACACTTCATTCCAATTTTATAACGTTAAATGTATTATAATACTTTTTGATAAGATTCAAGTATCATGGAAAACGCTTTCAAATTATACGTTTTAATAACTTTTTTATTCCTTTGTAAAATGTCTAATTGTCTGTATTTTCAGTTTAAAGATTCTCATATACGATAGAACAGTTGAAAGGATACTATGATTTCGGACTTTGCCATCGTTATATGTTACAATATTATATTATGTTATGTTAATGTAGTATTATGTTTTTCATCTCTTCTCGAAGTGTCAAAAACCCTAAGACATAACACCAATATTACATAAAACTTACAAACTAAAAATTGTAACGATGAACCTATATTGGAAGTCAGTTATATACCTATTATACGTAAAGCTCATATGCAGTGTTCTCATTGTCATTGCTCACTCATTATCATTGTGTTTATCATTACAATAGCGCAGAATTCTCACAGAGAATCATTGCAGTTTCGTTGTAGTCAACGTCAGCAAATATCCCCATTGGATTAAGATCTGGCCATTATAGTTAACCTAAACTATCCAATTTTCCATTTTTACTTTTTTATATTAACATTAAAATAATAATCAACATATTTATAGCTCTGATAAAAATTAAATTATATCTTTCTCATAGGAATAAATTCATATGGCACATGTAAATAGCATTCCACTACATTGTTTCCAATAAACTGAGGTGCTTTCCAAAGAGGTGTTGTATTAATCGATGCTGGTTTTAGTTCCTGAGAAAAACTTCTGATGGTATAAGACCTGGATATAGTAATAAATAACTCATAAGAACATTTAAAATAATTTCATACATCGCGTTAAATACTCCATTATGTTACGCCAAGTATTCAACTATTTCTAGCATAGGTCCTTAAGCATTCCTAACAACGTTATTGAGCACTTATAAAAAATAAAAATATCTGTTTTGTTCTGAGTACATTTTAAAAGAGATCTTCAGGTGTGCAGAAGGAGAAGTGATAACGACTATTATGTATTAAAGTATTGCACAGAAATAACCATAAGTACAGTTCTCTTTCCGTGAACCATGTTTTTTTTTATTTCGTAAATTTCGTATTGTATGAACTTAGCTCTTGAATATCGTTACCGGACAGCCACCAGCAGGTGATCAATCTCAGGCAGCACCAGTGGAAACTGTAACATCAGCACAACAGAGGCACGAATGCCCTCTTTTATCAGTGTCATAAAATTAGTGACTGATAATTTAAACTTTTTTATATCAATTGGTAACATATGGGCCTAAAAAACAAACAATTAAAAAAAAAGATTTTTTAACTTTTGGTCTTAAAACTGCTTTGTTTTTTACGTTCCACGTCATGTACATATGCTTATATAAATGTTCTGTTCTATTGTTTCCGCTTCTTTTAAAAAAAAATTGTAATACTTTATGAATAAATAAATGTTGGAGTGGTAAAATATTCAGCCTTTGATAAAGAGGAAAAGATGATTCTCTCTTGTTTTTATATAAAAGTATACGCAAAAATGGTTTTGGGTTGCTCTAAGTTTTCCTATTGAATTTTTAAAAGCTCCTTCCCAGCAGTGAATACCATATTGCAACCTAGAATGTATAAGAGCAAAATATAAAGTCCGTAACAGATCATCGTTACATTTATTCCTTATATAATAAAATTTCCTAATTTGACGCTTTTAAAGAATTTTTTATATATTCAATATGTTCAATATACTATCTAAAAATACTCCTAGGTATCTAACATTCTTAACTATCTCAATTTTCTCGCATTTACGTATGTTTGTTTGATTACAATCAAAATCATGATAAGTTATATCATTAATAAACTTAAAATCTCTTAAATTAAAATTAACTACCTACTTTAGTTTTAGATACATTTACAATCATTTTATTTTGAACACACCACAATTTCAAAATGTTTAAGTCTTGTATTATACATTGCCATATCTCCTCTTCGCTTTCATTAACATATAATAGATCCAAATCATCGGCAAAAGCATAAATTTGCCCTTTGAATGGGATTTTTCAGCAAATCATTAATATAAATCAAGAATAATGTGCTCAAGAGCACAGAGCCCTGTGGCACAACTTTTTCAACTATTTATTGATTAATATAACAGTCTTTAATTTTTACAATTTGTTCTCTGTTTGAAAGGTATGTATTAAACCAGCTGTGCGCCACTCCTCTTATTCCTGCATGATCTAATTTAAAAAGTAAAATAGTTTGGTCCACCAGGTCAAATGCCTTTTTATAATCGATAAATAATGCAGATGCCTTTTTGCCAAAATTGACGTTATTATTGGTAGTGTTACACTAAGCACAAATCATACGAAACTCTATTATATAACACGCAATTATGAAGTAGAAACAGATATTAAGGTGATCGCAAATCTAATAAATAATAAAGAAATATAGAAAAAAGATTACCTTACATTCAAATAAATTGAAGGTTTGTATTTTAGGTCTTTAACCCTCTCCTGAAGTATATCCTTTCGCCCTATAAGATACCTTTAAGCACTGGGCAGGCTATAGTTGACAACATCCTCCATTTAAGAAGCGTGTTTGTGGCTAATTATAGTCAACTAGACAAATAAAGTTTGCAGCGACAATATAGTTGTACAACAAATGTCATGTTACAATAATTTAAACCGATTTTGTACTTCCAAGCCACAATTCTCTCACACAGACATACATGTTGTTGATTTCCATTCATTCATCGCTAATGAGTCCCATTTCACTCCACGATTATTCTAATGATTATGTTATTTCCCAGTATATTGCCAAAACCTCGTCCATATTATAAAACGCGAAGGACGCTAAACAGCATTTCAGACGAGTTTTAAAAGCCCTGAGCCTTAGTGCATTGTTTATATCATTTGGCAATTTGTTGATCAAATGAACTTCATCCAGCCTGCGAGGGCAAGCGTTCATGTACCACCGTTCTGTGTCTCGCAGTTCGGTAGTTCTAGCTGCCTCTAGTCTGGGTCGGGCATTTATCTCGTCAATTGGTCAATGCACATTTAGATATACAATATAATGATGTTTCCAGAATATAGAGGCCAGGCAGAGTAAACAGTTACAAACTTTTTAAAAACTGACCTGTACGACTACAAGTTTGCAATTACGCGGATTAATTGTTATTGTTCAAGTTCAGAAACATTTATTTTCTTGAAATACAGAAAAAATACACATTCCATGAGTTCTGTTGAACTCGCGCGGAAAAGTTGTTATAAAAAACGTAGTTATGAAATAATCAGTTGGCATGTGATTTATGCTATGTACCTACTCTTCTCTACAGCTAACACAATTTAGAGATGTTTCTAAATTTGTAATTTACAAAACCCCCAGGAACTGTCTGTTAGCGCAAGCATCCCACAACACCAATCTGTAAGAGAGGTGTGGATAATTTGGAGCAGACGTGTACTACCTGAGCGCTCCATGACAAGGTTCGATTGTATTGAATTCCAATAAATTTTGTAGAGTAAACTTCATTTAATACAATATCGTATACCCTTTTCGAAGTATATCAGCGCAAAGAAAAATTCAGAACATTGGATTTCGAACAGTGTATCTTCAGATTAAGGCTGTGGAAATTTTGGACACAGTTGTTGACGCAAAACTGAATTTGAAATATCGTTGAAGCAAAGAGTCGTATCATCTGCGTATTGCATGTTGGACCATGTGTCAGCGATGATTTTTTTGTCATTGACATAAAGCATAAAGAGAATGGGACTGAGAATAGAACCTTGAGAGACTCCATTGCTCATTTTCATGGAATTTGAAACGTGATTTGAAATTAGGATAGTTTGAATTCTTTCACTTGGAAATTAACTGAGCTACAAGAGAGGCTCAACTCGAATGCATGGTATTCTAATTTTTCAAGCAGCGTGGCGTATTCAACGCAATGAACAGCTTGCGATAGGTCAAAAAACACGCCTGTGTGCAATTTTGACGTCCCAGCCCCTCAACAATCATATCGGCAATACTCACGATTGCTTCTATCGTCGATATGCCCTTACTAAATTCAAACTGGTCGTTAGTGAGCTTATTGTGTTTGTTAGCAATTGAATCATTTGTATTAAAAGTAGTCTTTCAAATATTTGAAAGAATTGCAAAGTAGAGACATGCCTGTAGTTAATTATCAGTGTGGAATAGTCTTTTTTAATCGGAATTACTTTTGCAAACTGGAGGAGAAAGGGGAAAACTCCAGTACAAAATGAACGACTTACTAGAGGGGTTAGAGGTTTTACAATATGCGTAAAGCATTTCTTTATGAGCCACACTGACAGTAAATTTAAATCGTTTGACATTCTTGATAGGAGCTGCTTTATGATTCTATCGACCTCTTCCTCCGAGACGAGCCAGAACCAGTTGAGGTAATAGGGTTATGTCTTGCGTGGGATTTGCTTGAAGAGCTGATGGCCGACGACCTTGCATAAACAAAAGTTTGCGAAACACCTGTTTAAATCATTTGCAACCTTGGTATATTTGTTAATGATATCCCAAGATGTTTTAGAAATATTTTTTAGGTAAAAATTGCTTTAGAGACATCACATGCTTTCGCAGTTTGAATAACTTGTATGGCTGTTCATCTGAGGCTTTTAGGTTCAAAACTCCAACTTTGAAAGTGCATTGTTGAGGAGTTTTCTGGCCTTGTGTCCCTGACGATTTTTGAAATTTTGGCCTAGCGTTCTAGTACTTGTCCACTGATTATTATTTCTTGGCCATAGTGGTCTGAAACCACTGTATTGACTACAGACACTGTGACATTATGGAGGTTTGAAATTATGTAGTCCATAGTCGATTGGTTGGTTCCAGTGACACTTTTTTGTGTGTTAACTAGTAACTCAATACTCAGTAAATCAGCTAAACGTTTACTGTAAATATTGTTGTAGTCAAGAGCGTCAATGTTTAAATCCCCATTAACACAGCCGTGAGCTCTGTTTTTTCCTATTACTATGACTAGAAGCTTATAAATTGCATTAGTAGCACCTTAGCGCTACTCCCGGAGTGACAGGATATTCTAGTTGGGTAAGGTCAAGGGGTAGGTGCCGCCTCTTATCGAGATCCATGAGGAAGAATTAGGGCACTAATCTCAAAGTCAGGTTCCCCCGGAAAAAGGGGAGGCCAGCTCTGGACCAGTCTCTCCAGTCAAAGCAGGTAGGGGGAGGGTGGCACATCTCTGTCGAGGCTAGCAAGAACCTCTGATATTTAGTAAACGAACACCACCAACTTCAACAGTCATCTACCGCAGTAGACTATACCTACCAATTACCCCTGCACCCCAGAATCTCGACATTTGTGGTTAGTGATGTGCCGCTCCTGAACATCAGTAACGTTGCCCAGATTTAAGTGACACTTCGGTTTTTGCTGTGCCCAGTGTTAGGTTCAACTGGGAGGTATACACTAGCCAGAAGTGAACCCAGGTCGTTGAGGCAGAAGTTGGGGCTGAGGTCGGATCTATTGGCAAGGTGAATCAACATGACTTTAGATTTTCCCTTACAGGAAGGCAGGACAGACATAAGATGGGAGAAGATGACATCCTCTAGTAGTCCTGACATCCATCACGTAACAGAGGTCTGGAGGAGGTGAGCAGGTAGGCCTGGCATTCAGCTCGTAACAGATATCTGGAGGTGGTGAGCAGGTATTCCTGACATCCCACGCGTAGCAGAAGTCTGGGGGTGGTGATCAGGTAGGCCTGGCATTCAGCTCGTAACAGATATCTGGAGGTGGTGAGCAGGTATTCCTGACATCCCACGCGTAGCAGAAGTCTGGGGGTGGTGATCAGGTAGGCCTGGCATTCAGCTCGTAACAGATATCTGGAGGTGTTGAGCAGGTAGACCTGACATCCAGCACGTAGCAGCGGTTTGGAGGTGGTGAGCAAGTAGTCCTGACATCCAGCACGTAACAGAGGTCTGGAGGTGGTGAGCAGGTAGGCCTGGCATTCAGCTCGTAACAGTGGTCTGGAGGTGTGAGCAGGTAGGTCTGACATCCAAGCATGTAACAGAAGTCTGGAGGTGGTGAGTAGGGAGGCTTGACATCCAGCACGTAACAGAGGTCTGGATATGGTGAGCAGGTAGGTCTGACATTCAGCACGTAACAGCGGTCTGGAGGTGGTGAGCAGGTAGTCCTGACATCCAAGCACGTAACAGAGGTCTGGAGTTGTGAGCAGGTAGGTCTCACATCCAGCACGTAACAGAGGTCTGCAGATGTTGAGCAGGTAGGCCTGGCATTCAGCTCGTAACAGATATCTGGAGGTGGTGAGCAGGTATTCCTGACATCCCACGCGTAGCAGAAGTCTGGGGGTGGTGATCAGGTAGGCCTGGCATTCAGCTCGTAACAGATATCTGGAGGTGGTGAGCAGGTAGTCATGACATCCAGCACGTAACAGAGGTCTGGAGGTGTTGAGCAGGTAGACCTGACATCCAGCACGTAACAGCGGTTTGGAGGTGGTGAGCAAGTAGTCCTGACATCCAGCACGTAACAGAGGTCTGGAGGTGGTGAGCAGGTAGGCCTGGCATTCAGCTCGTAACAGTGGTCTGGAGGTGTGAGCAGGTAGGTCTGACATCCAAGCATGTAACAGAAGTCTGGAGGTGGTGAGTAGGGAGGCTTGACATCCAGCACGTAACAGAGATCTGGATATGGTGAGCAGGTAGGTCTGACATTCAGCACGTAACAGCGGTCTGGAGGTGGTGAGCAGGTAGTCCTGACATCCAAGCACGTAACAGAGGTCTGGAGTTGTGAGCAGGTAGGTCTCACATCCAGCACGTAACAGAGGTCTGCAGATGTTGAGCATGTAGGTCTGACATCCAGCACGTAACAGAGGCCTGGAGGTGGTGAGCAGGTAGGTCTGACATCCAGCACGTAACAGAGGCCTGGAGGTGGTGAGCAGGTAGGTCTGACATCCAGCAGCCCTCTTCCCGGCATACATACTTTTCTTAATGTGCCTGCTCGCACTCTCTTCTCCATGAACTCCGCCAGACCGCGGATATGGCTATCTCCCATCAACATAACTTTTAGAAATGGGTTGGATAGGGATGTTTCAGAAGCCGACTATTGTTGGTAACTTTACTTCTGATAATCTTTCTGCTTCTGTCTTTGTCTGCTTTTTCGCCTTTTCCGTCGGACTCTGGTGTTCATGAACTGTCACATGTGAGATGTTGTATACAAGTTTAGTTGAGGCAAGTAGACTAACCGGCATGATGGGACGTCAGTGCGTCCTTTCGTTTTTTATTGATGGTTCTCAGCTTCTAAGCACCTGTAGAATAGAATAGAACGCCGACTATGAGAATCTAACCTGGAGACAGAAAATGAAAGTTTAGCACTTGAAAATATTACGAAAGGACCAATTCCCGTTAATATGTGTAATGATGTTTTCGTACCTGAGAATCGTTCAATTGTATATAATAAGTTAGCTAACCCACTTGAAAGGTATATTAGAATGTTCAAGGTAACGGACGGGTTAAAAGTAAATGAACTATTGGAGTTTTTAAAAGTTGTTAAAAAATTAAAAATACTAAACGAAATGTTCTGATCAAGAAATCCTGGACATTTTCGTGTCTTTTTGCCAAGGTCCATTATTGGCAAAAATTTTGGAAGCGAAAGGGTATGGACAACCCGTCAGTGTTGTTCATGAAAATTTGTTAACTACCTTTGTACCCCTTTGTTATCGCGAGAAATTAAAATTTGAAAAGATCTATCGCCCCCAAAAATTTAATGAAAGCCTGAGTCGTTTTATACTGGATGTTAAGGAATGGGTTAGTATATTAGCCACATCAATGTCAGAGAGGGAAGTAGTAGATATTATTAAAACAAGTTTAAACCCAGACACCCGCAATAAAATGATATTTATGGGAAATCCTACTTCGCACAAAGAGTTGGATGAAATCTGCATAAGGTGCCAAAATATTGAGTATGCGGATAAGTTGAGGATGGTTCAACAAGGCACCTCAAGCAGGGAAAGTAGGCCTATAACTAATCACATTCAACTAGGCCATAACATCCAAGTTGTATGTTTTAAATGTAAGAAAATAGGACATTACGCTAGAGACTGTAGAACTTGGCAAGGTAATGAGGTTAGTAATCAACCTAAATTGCCTGTTAAAAGGCCACCCCGTTTCTCCAATATTCCAAAAAACTTGTAAAAGGGGAGGGCTTAGAAAAAGGTAGCTTAGATTCTAACCCTTCCCGTAAACTGGATACTCAAAAAGATTTTAAATATAGTCCCCAACAAAAATCCGGACATATTAACCACATGTGGCAGAAACGCCATGAGGAAAGCCAAAGTACCTTGCCAAGTGTACTAGTAAATATAGAAAACAAAGTTAATGTGAAATTTTTGTTAGACACTGGAAGTACACTAGGTTTAATCAGTGCGTAACTTTATAATCATTTAAGGGAAGCGAATTTAGTTAACAAATTGTTAGAATCTAAGGTACAATGTGTTAGTGCTGGAAACCAAAAATTAAATGTACTAGGAGAAGTAAATCTTAAAATTAAAATTGACAACTTATCCTGGAAGGTTAATCTAGTAGTAATTAATAACTTATCACAATGTGGAATTTTAGGGGCTAACTTCATTAAATCAACTGGGTGTTAATTGATTTAAAAAACAATGTGTGTAGATTCGATTTTAACTTGAACAAGTCAGTGCATTTAATTCAAAACACTAGTTCTCATGTGTTAAATATAAATCATAATTATAAGATAGGGAGTTCCGAAGCTACACAGCAAGTTTTAGAAATCATTGAAGAGTTTCCTGAAGTTTTTTCTGAACGTTTGGGGGAAACACTTGATTTCGAGTACAAAATCCAACTAAAGGATGATGCTATAGTCAAACTGCGGCCTTATCCACTTAACCCTCTGAAGATGGTGAGAATGAAGGAGATCATAGGTGAGCTACAAGAACACGATGTTATCGAGCCAAGCCTAAGTGAGTACTCCAGTCCGGCCTTTTTGGTGGGAAAGGAACCGGGAAAAGAAAGGTTGGTGATAAATTATAAGGAATTAAATAATAAGATTGAGGCTGTAAATTTTCCAATTGGGGATCTCTATTCTTTATACCCGCATTTAAGTGGTCACCGCAATTTCAGTATCATAGACTTATCAAAAGCATATCATCAAATTAGATTAGCTGATGAAAGCCAAAATTTGACAACTTTCTCTGTGCCATTCGGTAGTTATAAATTTAAAAGATTGCCATTTGGACTTCTTGTAGGCAGTGGCGTTTTAACTGATTATTTAAATTCAGTGCGTGGACACTTAAAATTTAAATGTGTATTAACATACTTAGATGATATTATAGTATACTCAAAGGGTTTAGATGAGCATTATGCCCACTTAAGGGAAGTTTTACGCTGTTTGAGGAACCATAACCTGACAGCAAATGTTAATAAAGTTAAATTTTGTTACAAGGCAATAAATTTTCTGGGACACATTGTGGGTGAAAATAAATTTAAAATTGACCCAGAAAGAACTGTAAATATTCAACAGTGTAGCAAACCTAAAAACAAAAAGGACATTGCGCGGTTTATAGGAATGACGTCCTATTTTTCTAAATTTATTGAAAACTATGCGGACATAGCGGCTCCTCTGAACGCTATGAGGAAGAAATGTACAGTCTTCCGGTGGACCGAAGAGTGTGAAAAATCGTTTGTACAGTTAAAGAATAAGATATCTAATCCCCCTGTGTTAGCTATTCCTGACTTTAATAAAGAGTTCACCCTGCTGTGTGATGCGAGTGACAGGGCTATAGGAGCTTGCTTATTGCAAGAAGATAACAATAAGAACTTAAAACCTGTGGCTTATTACTCGAGAAAATTTACTGAAAATAAAGAGAAACTAAGTACTTACCACCAGAAATCATTGGAGGCTCTGGCAGTGGTGTGCTCAATAAACAAATTCAGGGAATTTCTCAAAGTAAGGAAGTTTAACTTGTACACTGATAACTCCGCACTTTCTTGGGTCTTGAGCAACCACACTAAACTAGGGAAACTTGGTAGATGGGTGGAAACAATTTTATCAATTCCCTTCACTGTAAAGCATATTAAGGGGAGTGATAATGTGACTGCAGACTGTTTGTCACGGCTGTTTGATGACAATGATGTGGTGGAGAGGTGTTGAAAGAACTGTCAAATAATTCTGCTGTAAATGTGTGTACAAATAGTTTAGTAAATGTAACTTGTAATGTAAATAACCTCTATCCTTTCTTACCCAAAGATTTAGAATTAAAACAGAATAAGGACGAATTTGTGCAAGAAAAGTTAAAAAACATTAATAGTGATGATGAGCGCAAAGGTTTTTGGGTAGAAAAAAGAATTTTATTTTATACAAATTCGAGATCTAAATGCCCTAAAATAGTTCTCTCCGAATATATGTTTAAGGCGGTCTTTGATTATTATCATAATAGCCTAAATGGGGGGCATTTTGGAGTTAATAAAACATTAAGGAAAATTACAGCGGTGTTTTACCATCCTAATCTGAATGAGTTTGTGAAGTCCAATGTTAAAAGGTGTTCTATTTGTCTTAGCAGTAAACCTACTAACTGGAGGGACCGTGGTGAACTGCATGTAAACATTTCGACACGTCCACTACAGAAAATCTACATGGATGTATTTGGACCTCTACCTAGATCTTCAAGACAGAATGAATACATCTTAATCATGGTGGACGACTTCACAAAGTACAATTGGATCGTACCTCTCAAGAAAGTAAATTCAGGTATGGTGTTGCAAGCTTTCGAGAGTAATATTTTTACCATATGATCTTTACCTCAACATAAACCCACTACCCGTACATTTTATAAGTTCTGGAATTATGTAGTACAGATGTTGGTCTGTACAGCTTTAAGGATTAGGTCAGTTACATAATGTGGAGACCTAAGGTTTCCAGACGACGTTATTGTATATTCAGCCGGATAAGTTATAATACATAGAGCATTATACCCTCTATAGGACAGGTAGTGGTTTGCAAGGATATTTTTCATTTGTGATATTTCTCATGTAACTAAAGCTTGGGATGGAACTACTTGTGCCCTCAGAATCTTGGTAAAACCAAAAATGTAGATCACGTAAGATTGATCTCCTTTGGAAGCGTTTTAAGTTTACTCTGATACCTGACTTAGTGTTCTAGATCTTGCAGCCATTATGTACGATATATATAATAAACATGCTCAGCATCAGTAAGAGAGTATTTTCCAGTTTCCAACTGGACATGGTGCCGTTGGACTTATTAAAAGAATTGTGAAATTTTGAATTTGGAATTGTGAATGGAATTTAATTAGGCTGCGTGTTCTATACAACCCCCTGGAAAGTACACAAACATACACATAAAACGCATCTAACCATATAGCAAAATTATTGTTAAACATAAAGAAAAAAAAAATATATATATATATATAAATAATTTATTTATTAATATTCTACAATAATTTTGTTACATGGTTAAATGCATTATAATTATGAAATAAAGGATTATTATAAAGGATTTATATATATATATAATATATATTTATTTTCGATATATAATAAATATATATTTACAAAAACAAGTAAATATAACTCAGATTTTGCTACTACTAAGGATATACATCAGTGTTACAGTCAATAAATTACTTTTAAATTGTTTTAATCTCTGTTACATTGTACAAATGAGATAACCTGTGTTCTGTTGAATAACATAAATAAAACAAAACCTGTTGTAGTAGTAATAGGTAAATTTTAATCTCAGAAAAGAAATATATTTTTAGAACCCATACATTACAAGTGCAGAGAAGGCATTGATAGAAAAAATGCATGTGTAATAAATAAATAGTCTATTGTTGAAAAGTTTAACGATGTTAAACAATTAGGAATTGGTGTTGATTCTGATGTAAATTGCAAAATCTCCATTCAACAAAATGAATAGATAACTTAGCAGCACACTTAGATATTTGTATTTCTCACAGAACATGAGCAGTACGAAGATCTTGAGAATTATTTATTTTGCCACGGTACAAAGCAGTATTGAATATGGAATAATTTTATGTGGTAATACATTTGAAATCTTCTTAAATATTATATATTTTCAACAAAAATATTTTATGAGATTGATTTCATTTAAAAGTAGTTTGATCCCTTATTCGCATTATACTTAACACAGCATATATTTTTTTAAATTATCTATTCTTGTTTAAAGTTCTGACATTTTTGTATGATAAAAGGGGAAATCTTTCCCAAAACGAAAATATTATAAGCTACGTCTTATGTAGTATCTCAACTTCTATACAGTTCCTAAACCAAACCAATTATTTACAAAAACTTTTAAATTTATAGCAAATAACACTTTTTAGTAAATTGCCAGAAACTATAAAAACTTCACGTAGTAGGAAAATACTCCTTGTGAAGTTAAAATAAATGGTTGCTTGAAACTGATGTTGAGTAAATACTGCTCATAATACAGCAATGATTCTACACTTTTGTATATGTTATATAATTAAGTATTGAGATTTATTTTAGATTACAAAGTTATTTTTAAAGGTCAAATGAACTAAAATAAATAGCACATGGGATAAAAGAGTTATTTTATGATTATTATTTAAAAAGTGAAATTATTAAAGATATGTATACTTTTTAAATAATGGCATAGATTTATTTTTAGTTTTGGACCGCACTAAAAAAAAATTGTTGTCTGATCACACATTAAATATTGTATTACTAATGATAGAACCTCGTAACAGACTTAGCCTTAGAGGCCATAGATTTTCTCAAATTATGTGCTGTATATATTGATATTTAGTTGTAGAATTAGTGATTAATTGAATTTTTTATTAATTTTTTTGTCTGCAACTGTTAGTTAATTCAGTTTATGTTTTACATGTTAGAACATCCTACATTTTTATGTAAAATAGTACGAGTACATTTCTAAATATTGAAATAAAAGTAAAGGATTTTAATAACAGGGGAAATAAAGTCACCCGAAGATGATTTTTGAACCGCCACGAATATTTGAGTTGTGCTACTTGCACAGTCGCTCAGCGGTCGCCCATCCAAGGAGCAGCCCCACACGTCGTTGCCTGACTCTGTTATTTAATTCTATCGATATTCGCTTTAAGACCTTGCCAAGGCTATAGTCGCCTTATCGGTAGACCTTTTCAATATACAACTGGACTAACGTAGTCCGATTTAAATAAGTTAATCTTTTATATTGAAGTTGAAAGTGGTTAAAGTGTACAATTTATGTAAATCTAATAATAATAATAGCCATAATAAGGGTTTAGATTAACAGTTTAAAATAAAGGTCACTTACAAAGAATTCAATTATATACATATAAAAGTGTGTATACAATTTTTTAAGTTTAGCTTACAAACAGGACGTACAAAATAATCACGTAGTTCTGCAGATTCCAGGAATTTCCCGCAAGCAAATTTGTAGAAGTCATCGCAGGGCCTGACAGACGGATCCATGTAGTTCAGGATTCTATCGGCTGATAAAAAGCAATGGAAAGCTTGTTATAATAATTTTATTTTATATATTTATATGAGATATACTGTATATAGTAAATACACACATATTAATATTTTGGATAAACGCATTACTTTTATAAACTCTGTGCGTGACAAATGGTAATTTTTGTTCGTATTAGCATTTATAGGTTTTGTATAATTGTGAAACTATTTGATCTTGATATAATATTTATTTTTCTGGCATTTCTTTGCGAGTCAAGTTCATGAAAAACGTGTTGATAGTATAAAAGCGTATTCCTCTTGGTATACTTACTCCAGCTTTTAAAACGTAATAATATTAAAAATGTATTACACTTTGCCGATAATTTCATGCTCCTTTGTACTTTTTCAACATTTCAAGGCCATCTGAGCATCGAAACACTGAGCATCTCCTTGTTAAGGACACGAGACCTTCTTAAATAGTCTCATCTGTCCTGTGATAACTGGATATAAAAGTTCTAAACAATAAAAATTTGTATATAGATTCCCTTTGGACAAAGAAAAACATTGTTTTGGGGTTTTTACAGTTACAGTACAGAAATAAACTCCATACTTTACGTATTTCTCGTTACGACACCCAACGTATATTCTAAGAATAAATACGCCTATAAATATATTATCTAGTTTTACTATTAAAAATTCTTTTTATAGTAGCCTTATACTTATATAATAATACTCCTATACATTTCATTTATAGTCAAAAGCATAAATATAAACAAATGGGTAGATAATTAGTTATTCTTTACTTATATCTGCATGCATGTTATTTATACTTAAAAGTATACACATATAACGTAAAGGTCAGTAAAATGGTTATAAAAATAGAATCAGTAGTTTAAGATTTTTGGTCCCTTAAACATTAGCACAGTTTTAAGGTATAAACGTGTTCTAATATAATCGTGTGAGCAGAAGATAAAGAATGCCTTACCAGCTGTCTTACAGTGACCTGTCTCACATATGGGTCGGATTTTTCACCAGAAAATTTTAATAGTTCAGTATTATATAAATCTCAACTATCTGACACGCTAATTTGTGGTCCCTTAAACATTAGCACAGTTTTAAGGTCTAAATGTGTCCTAATCTAGTCGTGTCAGCAGAAGATAAAGAACGCCTTACCAGTCGTCTTACAGTCATATGTCTCACATATGGGTAGTATTGTTTTACCTAAAAAGTTTAATAGTTTAGTACAACATAAATGTAAACCATCTGATACGGGAAACCATCTTCCCGTAAACTGGATACTCAAAAAGATTTTAAATATAGTCCCCAACAAAAATCCGGACATATTAACCACATGTGGCAGAAACGCCATGAGGAAAGCCAAAGTACCTTGCCAAGTGTACTAGTAAATATAGAAAACAAAGTTAATGTGAAATTTTTGTTAGACACTGGAAGTACACTAGGTTTAATCAGTGCGTAACTTTATAATCATTTAAGGGAAGCGAATTTAGTTAACAAATTGTTAGAATCTAAGGTACAATGTGTTAGTGCTGGAAACCAAAAATTAAATGTACTAGGAGAAGTAAATCTTAAAATTAAAATTGACAACTTATCCTGGAAGGTTAATCTAGTAGTAATTAATAACTTATCACAATGTGGAATTTTAGGGGCTAACTTCATTAAATCAACTGGGTGTTAATTGATTTAAAAAACAATGTGTGTAGATTCGATTTTAACTTGAACAAGTCAGTGCATTTAATTCAAAACACTAGTTCTCATGTGTTAAATATAAATCATAATTATAAGATAGGGAGTTCCGAAGCTACACAGCAAGTTTTAGAAATCATTGAAGAGTTTCCTGAAGTTTTTTCTGAACGTTTGGGGGAAACACTTGATTTCGAGTACAAAATCCAACTAAAGGATGATGCTATAGTCAAACTGCGGCCTTATCCACTTAACCCTCTGAAGATGGTGAGAATGAAGGAGATCATAGGTGAGCTACAAGAACACGATGTTATCGAGCCAAGCCTAAGTGAGTACTCCAGTCCGGCCTTTTTGGTGGGAAAGGAACCGGGAAAAGAAAGGTTGGTGATAAATTATAAGGAATTAAATAATAAGATTGAGGCTGTAAATTTTCCAATTGGGGATCTCTATTCTTTATACCCGCATTTAAGTGGTCACCGCAATTTCAGTATCATAGACTTATCAAAAGCATATCATCAAATTAGATTAGCTGATGAAAGCCAAAATTTGACAACTTTCTCTGTGCCATTCGGTAGTTATAAATTTAAAAGATTGCCATTTGGACTTCTTGTAGGCAGTGGCGTTTTAACTGATTATTTAAATTCAGTGCGTGGACACTTAAAATTTAAATGTGTATTAACATACTTAGATGATATTATAGTATACTCAAAGGGTTTAGATGAGCATTATGCCCACTTAAGGGAAGTTTTACGCTGTTTGAGGAACCATAACCTGACAGCAAATGTTAATAAAGTTAAATTTTGTTACAAGGCAATAAATTTTCTGGGACACATTGTGGGTGAAAATAAATTTAAAATTGACCCAGAAAGAACTGTAAATATTCAACAGTGTAGCAAACCTAAAAACAAAAAGGACATTGCGCGGTTTATAGGAATGACGTCCTATTTTTCTAAATTTATTGAAAACTATGCGGACATAGCGGCTCCTCTGAACGCTATGAGGAAGAAATGTACAGTCTTCCGGTGGACCGAAGAGTGTGAAAAATCGTTTGTACAGTTAAAGAATAAGATATCTAATCCCCCTGTGTTAGCTATTCCTGACTTTAATAAAGAGTTCACCTGCTGTGTGATGCGAGTGACAGGGCTATAGGAGCTTGCTTATTGCAAGAAGATAACAATAAGAACTTAAAACCTGTGGCTTATTACTCGAGAAAATTTACTGAAAATAAAGAGAAACTAAGTACTTACCACCAGAAATCATTGGAGGCTCTGGCAGTGGTGTGCTCAATAAACAAATTCAGGGAATTTCTCAAAGTAAGGAAGTTTAACTTGTACACTGATAACTCCGCACTTTCTTGGGTCTTGAGCAACCACACTAAACTAGGGAAACTTGGTAGATGGGTGGAAACAATTTTATCAATTCCCTTCACTGTAAAGCATATTAAGGGGAGTGATAATGTGACTGCAGACTGTTTGTCACGGCTGTTTGATGACAATGATGTGGTGGAGAGGTGTTGAAAGAACTGTCAAATAATTCTGCTGTAAATGTGTGTACAAATAGTTTAGTAAATGTAACTTGTAATGTAAATAACCTCTATCCTTTCTTACCCAAAGATTTAGAATTAAAACAGAATAAGGACGAATTTGTGCAAGAAAAGTTAAAAAACATTAATAGTGATGATGAGCGCAAAGGTTTTTGGGTAGAAAAAAGAATTTTATTTTATACAAATTCGAGATCTAAATGCCCTAAAATAGTTCTCTCCGAATATATGTTTAAGGCGGTCTTTGATTATTATCATAATAGCCTAAATGGGGGGCATTTTGGAGTTAATAAAACATTAAGGAAAATTACAGCGGTGTTTTACCATCCTAATCTGAATGAGTTTGTGAAGTCCAATGTTAAAAGGTGTTCTATTTGTCTTAGCAGTAAACCTACTAACTGGAGGGACCGTGGTGAACTGCATGTAAACATTTCGACACGTCCACTACAGAAAATCTACATGGATGTATTTGGACCTCTACCTAGATCTTCAAGACAGAATGAATACATCTTAATCATGGTGGACGACTTCACAAAGTACAATTGGATCGTACCTCTCAAGAAAGTAAATTCAGGTATGGTGTTGCAAGCTTTCGAGAGTAATATTTTTACCATATGATCTTTACCTCAACATAAACCCACTACCCGTACATTTTATAAGTTCTGGAATTATGTAGTACAGATGTTGGTCTGTACAGCTTTAAGGATTAGGTCAGTTACATAATGTGGAGACCTAAGGTTTCCAGACGACGTTATTGTATATTCAGCCGGATAAGTTATAATACATAGAGCATTATACCCTCTATAGGACAGGTAGTGGTTTGCAAGGATATTTTTCATTTGTGATATTTCTCATGTAACTAAAGCTTGGGATGGAACTACTTGTGCCCTCAGAATCTTGGTAAAACCAAAAATGTAGATCACGTAAGATTGATCTCCTTTGGAAGCGTTTTAAGTTTACTCTGATACCTGACTTAGTGTTCTAGATCTTGCAGCCATTATGTACGATATATATAATAAACATGCTCAGCATCAGTAAGAGAGTATTTTCCAGTTTCCAACTGGACATGGTGCCGTTGGACTTATTAAAAGAATTGTGAAATTTTGAATTTGGAATTGTGAATGGAATTTAATTAGGCTGCGTGTTCTATACAACCCCCTGGAAAGTACACAAACATACACATAAAACGCATCTAACCATATAGCAAAATTATTGTTAAACATAAAGAAAAAAAAAATATATATATATATATATATATATATATATATATATATATAATTTATTTATTAATGTTCTACAATAATTTTGTTACATGGTTAAATGCATTATAATTATGAAATAAAGGATTATTATAAAGGATTTTTTATATGTATATATATATATATATATATTTATTTTCGATATATAATAAATATATATTTACAAAAACAAGTAAATATAACTCAGATTTTGCTACTACTAAGGATATACATCAGTGTTACAGTCAATAAATTACTTTTAAATTGTTTTAATCTCTGTTACATTGTACAAATGAGATAACCTGTGTTCTGTTGAATAACATAAATAAAACAAAACCTGTTGTAGATAGTAATAGGTAAATTTTAATCTCAGAAAAGAAATATATTTTTAGAACCCATACATTACAAGTGCAGAGAAGGCATTGATAGAAAAAATGCATGTGTAATAAATAAATAGTCTATTGTTGAAAAGTTTAACGATGTTAAACAATTAGGAATTGGTGTTGATTCTGATGTAAATTGCAAAATCTCCATTCAACAAAATGAATAGATAACTTAGCAGCACACTTAGATATTTGTATTTCTCACAGAACATGAGCAGTACAAAGATCTTGAGAATTATTTATTTTGCCACGGTACAAAGCAGTATTGAATATGGAATAATTTTATGTGGTAATACATTTGAAATCTTCTTAAATATTATATATTTTCAACAAAAATATTTTATGAGATTGATTTCATTTAAAAGTAGTTTGATCCCTTATTCGCATTATACTTAACACAGCATATATTTTTTTAAATTATCTATTCTTGTTTAAAGTTCTGACATTTTTGTATGATAAAAGGGGAAATCTTTCCCAAAACGAAAATATTATAAGCTACGTCTTATGTAGTATCTCAACTTCTATACAGTTCCTAAACCAAACCAATTATTTACAAAAACTTTTAAATTTATAGCAAATAACACTTTTTAGTAAATTGCCAGAAACTATAAAAACTTCACGTAGTAGGAAAATACTCCTTGTGAAGTTAAAATAAATGGTTGCTTGAAACTGATGTTGAGTAAATACTGCTCATAATACAGCAATGATTCTACACTTTTGTATATGTTATATAATTAAGTATTGAGATTTATTTTAGATTACAAAGTTATTTTTAAAGGTCAAATGAACTAAAATAAATAGCACATGGGATAAAAGAGTTATTTTATGATTATTATTTAAAAAGTGAAATTATTAAAGATATGTATACTTTTTAAATAATGGCATAGATTTATTTTTAGTTTTGGACCGCACTAAAAAAAATTGTTGTCTGATCACACATTAAATATTGTATTACTAATGATAGAACCTCGTAACAGACTTAGCCTTAGAGGCCATAGATTTTCTCAAATTATGTGCTGTATATATTGATATTTAGTTGTAGAATTAGTGATTAATTGAATTTTTTATTAATTTTTTTGTCTGCAACTGTTAGTTAATTCAGTTTATGTTTTACATGTTAGAACATCCTACATTTTTATGTAAAATAGTACGAGTACATTTCTAAATATTGAAATAAAAGTAAAGGATTTTAATAACAGGGGAAATAAAGTCACCCGAAGATGATTTTTGAACCGCCACGAATATTTGAGTTGTGCTACTTGCACAGTCGCTCAGCGGTCGCCCATCCAAGGAGCAGCCCCACACGTCGTTGCCTGACTCTGTTATTTAATTCTATCGATATTCGCTTTAAGACCTTGCCAAGGCCATAGTCGCCTTATCGGTAGACCTTTTCAATATACAACTGGACTAACGTAGTCCGATTTAAATAAGTTAATCTTTTATATTGAAGTTGAAAGTGGTTAAAGTGTACAATTTATGTAAATCTAATAATAATAATAGCCATAATAAGGGTTTAGATTAACAGTTTAAAATAAAGGTCACTTACAAAGAATTCAATTATATACATATAAAAGTGTGTATACAATTTTTTAAGTTTAGCTTACAAACTGGACGTACCAAATAATCACGTAGTTCTGCAGATTCCAGGAATTTCCCGCAAGCAAATTTGTAGAAGTCATCGCAGGGCCTGACAGACGGATCCATGTAGTTCAGGATTCTATCGGCTGATAAAAAGCAATGGAAAGCTTGTTATAATAATTTTATTTTATATAATTTATATGAGATATACTATATATAGTAAATACACACATATTAATATTTTGGATAAACGCATTACTTTTATAAACTCTGTGCGTGACAAATGGTAATTTTTGTTCGTGTTAGCATTTATAGGTTTTGTATAATTGTGAAACTATTTGATCTTGATATAATATTTATTTTTCTGGCATTTCTTTGCGAGTCAAGTTCATGAAAAACGTGTTGATAGTATAAAAGCGTATTCCTCTTGGTATACTTACTCCAGCTTTTAAAACGTAATAATTATTAAAAATGTATTACACTTTGCCGATAATTTCATGCTCCTTTGTACTTTTTCAACATTTCAAGGCCATCTGAGCATCGAAACACTGAGCATCTCCTTGTTAAGGACACGAGACCTTCTTAAATAGTCTCATCTGTCCTGTGATAACTGGATATAAAAGTTCTAAACAATAAAAATTTGTATATAGATTCCCTTTTGGACAAAGAAAAACATTGTTTTGGGGTTTTTACAGTTACAGTACAGAAATAAACTCCATAATATGTTACGTATTTCTCGTTACGACACCCAACGTATATTCTAAGAATAAATACGCCTATAAATATATTATCTAGTTTTACTATTAAAAATTCTTTTTATAGTAGCCTTATACTTATATAATAATACTCCTATACATTTCATTTATAGTCAAAAGCATAAATATAAACAAATGGGTAGATAATTAGTTATTCTTTACTTATATCTGCATGCATGTTATTTATACTTAAAAGTATACACATATAACGTAAAGGTCAGTAAAATGGTTGCTAAAATATCTGTCATAAAAATAGAATCAGTAGTTTAAGATTTTTGGTCCCTTAAACATTAGCACAGTTTTAAGGTCTAAATGTGTTCTAATATAATCGTGTGAGCAGAAGATAAAGAATGCCTTACCAGCTGTCTTACAGTGACCTGTCTCACATATGGGTCGGATTTTTCACCAGAAAATTTTAATAGTTCAGTATTATATAAATCTCAACTATCTGACACGCTAATTTGTGGTCCCTTAAACATTAGCACAGTTTTAAGGTCTAAATGTGTCCTAATCTAGTCGTGTGAGCAGAAGATAAAGAACGCCTTACCAGCCGTCTTACAGTCATATGTCTCACATATGGGTCGTATTGTTTTACCTAAAAAGTTTAATAGTTTAGTACAACATAAATGTAAACCATCTGACTCGCTGACTCATTCGCGCATTTACTTGCTGAAACTTGGTATTGGGTACCTCAACATTATTTTACATATTGAAATTTCTGCAATCAAAGGTTGTTGGTATTTTTTAAAAGGTGGACCCCTTATGGAAATATTAAAGTTTATCTAATTTTTTTAAGGAAAAGATTTCTTTGAGGGAATAACTGTTTTTCTTATAGGAAAACAAAGACAAAATAATTATTAGTTTTGCCTCGATAGTTAGTTATTCATGTGTTACTAAAGAAGGTTAGTGCGTATTTTCAAATCAGTCATTTCATATTTATATTTTGGGACATCTAACAAAGATAATATTGTGATAGAGGCAAAAAAGTCTAATACGTATTAATCATGGAAGTTTTAAGATATATTATAAATGTTTACTCTTAATAGAAGATATCGGTATTATATTAAAATCTTTTCTGAATAGTAAAATTCCTTTAATTTTTTTAATCGAACTCAAATGTGTATCACTAGCCGCAAAAATGAAATGAATTGCTTAGTAATTTATATGGTTGTATTTCAAATACTTAAATTACCCACTAATTTAGAGGCGCTGTATTGGTAAAATATAATTTTTTTTGAGAAGTTGAAATAACTTCTTGTTATCAGATTCAAAAATAAAAACTTGTTGTTAGTAATTTTGAAAACGATAAAAATGTTTCTATATATATATATATATATAGAAACATTTGGTTAACTACATTTAGTTAAACATTAACTATAGATACAATATAGTTAATCATTTCTTCCCCGTATATGTATGACACAATATTGTAATAAAATCAAAACTAAATTTATGTAGGATTATTTTACTGAGCACTCTACACCCTGTTGTTTTCCATGTACATGAGAGGACAGAAACTATCGAGTTAAATAACTCATAAAGTCACAAAAACAACAAAACGTACCTTAAACAATAATTACTCTCTGATAGTTAAACAAAATGACTAAATATCACAAATTATTAGTTATGCAAACAATATTCTTGTGTTTAAATAAACCTTATTTAAAAATTTTAATTATTCACTTACATTCAACTTCTTAAAAGGACGAAGTTAAGGGTTTGACGAATGTTATGTAATTACTGCAGCGCGGGTATATACTGTTCGCTAAGCTCGCATGGCATGTACTACCTAAAAGGTTAGCGCTTCAACTTTTCGTCCCACAGGTCCGGATACGAAGACGGCATTTTTCGCATTCAAAGTAATCGTAAGTACATCGACGTAAAGGAAAATAGTGTATTTTTTTTAAGTTCGCAGGCAAAATTCCATTGAACATTGGAACCATTAGGCCCACCCCCAAGATACCACTTAAGTTTATTGTTACTCTATTTTTGCATCAACTTGGCAAGTAATCATTTTATTTTAACATGTAGAAGTGGTGGTTGTGAGTTTTATTTGCTACAGTTAACCTTATAAGTAAACTTTTCAAATCTAGTATTTATGTCTAAGACCTGAGAGATCTACCTTATGTGTTTCGTCCATTCGGTAGAATCTCAAGGGGTGTATGAAGTGGAATTTGAAAATTTTTTAAAGTGGAAGAAATTCAGATATATAAGTACTGTTGTAATGATAAACTTTTTGTTTTGCTTCTTTATTGAATTATCAAAATATTTAGAATCTAATAATTGTGGTCCAAATTGTTATTATTTAAAAGCTGCATAACTATAAAAGAAAACATCAATTTTTTCGCAATTTAAAATTCATTTCATTCATCATTTGGCATTTTCGTAGAATGTAGAAGGGACGATTTAATTACAGTACAAATGATGTCCATAGCAATGGAGGATTTTTGGTCGAACCAAAGGTAAATAATATTACGAGGAAAGCCCAACCATTGTGTGACATGTTGCCAGTGATCAATGACAACTAATGTTGTATGTGGCAGTCGCTCAGCATTCCCTCTGACACATCACTGAAGGATTTTCAGTTATAGGAATTGGTTAATTGTAATAAATCACCATGTTGAAATGGGCCCTCAGGGACGTCTATTTGGAGGGACCGTGCGTGGTGGCGGGACATGACGGGGCCCGACAAAGCAGAGTACGGCCCTGGTTACAACGGCAATTTTCTATATATTCTATATAGGGACCACGATCTAACCCGTATACGAAGAGTAATTAAATATGTTGTAGCGATGATAATTCCCTCAACTTTATTTTCTCACGTAATACGTTATTGTACTTATTTAGACCGACGGTGTTATATAAATATTTAGGTGGCGGTGAGGGAGGTCCAGCCAACTGATACTTTCCCGTAGTGGACAGAGAGTAAGGCCCCATTTTTTTCTTAAACAATTCTTTACCCGTTTTTTCGTTAACAACGATCTTTCAGCAGCACATGTCAGTAATACTGAATTATTTAATTAATTATAATAGTTTAACAACAAAGTAATAGAAACATTGGAAATTGAGGGGGACCAGACCCCTTGAACCCCGTCGCTGGGTACGTCCTTGTTGGATTAAAAATACGTTTAATTCAATAATATGAATTGTTAGGAGCAATATTTAGATACTTTTGAACAAAGCTAAAGTAGAGTAGCTCAGAAACAGTCTTTTGATTACAGAGACACCAATCTGAACAATGCTATAATATGTTTAAAATGAATTGAAAACGTTTATTATATCTTCACAGTCAATAATTTGCAACAAAATATCAATATTATTATATTTGTATACCTAATTTTCAACAAAATAAAGCGTTAATCAATTGGAATATATTTTTATATCACACACACACACACACACACACACACACACACACACACACACACACGCACGCACAACAATCAAAAGAGAAACACCTGATAATAAACTTTCTAAATGTAAATAACAGTTTGACAATTAAACAAGTTTGGATTAGTTGTTCATTTAAAAATAATAACACAATATAATACAATACAATTTTGAATTTAGATACATTTGTAGATCTGAATCGAAGGATTCAAGTGGAAAACAATAATTTAGCGAATGTTAAGTCCACATGGTTGTTTCGATTTTAATATAAGTTGGTGTGCCAATTCATTATTCCTTAAATTTAAATCATTTCGAGAGCTGTTTTCACAAGGTGTAATTTTGCTTATAGCTTTCAGTTTATAGCAATCCTCAAAGCATTTGTTACGGTGAATAGCGCGTAAAGCTACTGGTTTTTTTCATCTTTGTGATTAATAGAAAAGCGGTAACCGGTCATTCTTACCCGCAAAGAATTTGAGGTTTGTCCTATGCAGTTCTTGGGACATAACCTACAGGTTAGCTGGTAAATGAATTGTTGGAGGTACAGTCCAATTTACCAGCTACTGGACAAGTTTTCTTAGTGACACTACTTAGGAATTGGTAGGTCTCATCCATAATTTTGCAAATACCACAACGTGGTTCACAGCTAAAAGATAAATTTTCAGAATTATTTCCAACATGAATTTTGGGCCTTACAAGCATATTCTTCAAATTTTTAGGTCTCTTAAATACTATTCTAGGTGGCCTGGACAATATTTTTTCAGTTAAGGGCGAGTTTATTAACATTTCATAGCCAATTAACATTTTCATAAATCTATTGAATTTGTGCAAACCATCATTTTGGAAGTGATTTGGAATATTTGTAACAATAATGATATATATTAATTCAAAATTACACACACACACACACATATATATATATATATATATATAATATATATATATATATATATATATATATATATATATATTAATTCACAATTACACATATATATATATTAGTGGATAATTGTTTGTCTTAATTCGGGGAAAATCAGCTATGGCATACAGGCAAACTCCAACATTGGTAACGTAATTATAATTCACTCCAACCAGCAGTGCTCATGCTCGTGCAAATCCTACGCAATTGCGTGCGAAGCCGCGGGTAACAGCCAGTCATTTATTTAATTTGATTCAAGCCATATTTAAGTCGGTTTTGTTTAAATTTCTAAATCAATCAGCCTAGGTATTATTTGATTTTCCATGTTCGTTTGTATTATTAATAAAGCAGGTGTAGATAAAGGCGCTACATCCATAAACTTCTTATCAGTGAACAAAAGCGTCGCAATCACTTGTACTAGATAATAATTTATTGTCAAGTATGAAATACGACTTACACGTTTGTTACGCCAATTAGACGAAAACAATATAAAGTACACCCACTCGTCGTAGAACTACCATAGATTATTATTTATGCTCAGTTGGGTTTTAATTAAAGCACAATATAAGTGAGACGTTTTCTCAGTAAACAGCAGGTTGGCATCCTATAAGGTGAGCATGTATAAACTGAACTTACATATTTTAAATTATAAATGTAATAACAATTTTTTGTTGGGGTGTGTATGGAAATTGCATGGATTGTTGCTGACAATTTGCTCTTGAATAAATCGAAGCTTTACACAGTTCTTGATTTCGAGTACAACAATTAAAAACATTGTTTCTTACAAATAATTTGTTTAAAATATTTATTAAGTACACTCAGATATTTTCCAAAAAACCTAAAAAAATATTACGATAAAAGCATAATGACATAAAGATGTTATATTTCTATGAATAGTTTTAAAAACTTAAATTCGTGGAAATTATTACGTTGTAGTTTAGTTTAGTATTACCTCGTTAAATATAACAATATTATTAATACGTGTCCTACTTTTATTAGAACACTAAAACAAAGGTTTGAAGCCATTAAAATAATAATTTCAGGCTACTTTCTCTATATTATATTTATTATTATAGCATTTACTTTATAGTTTAATCACACATTCATTAGATTTATCAGAACATTTTGACAGAAACAACTATCCTATGTCACAATTGTAATATATCACATACCATTGTGTTTTATTTACTGTAAGAAATATATATATTTCAGTAATGGTTTGGTTACCGGTATATATGATTGACAATATATTATTCTGTTTAGGTTTTATTGTGACTGAAAATGGCTTTAGTAAGGCTACTCTGTATCTGCCTTTTAGTAACATTGGTTGGCAGCTATCCTTTGACGGTAAAGAGGTTTTTATTTTATGTTTAATAGTAAGTTACTTTATTATCTGGATTTTGGTTTCACCCATAATCTAAATACTATATTTCTTTAGATAGCTAATTTTCTGAATATATGCTTGCTATAATCTACGTAATAGGCACAGATTTGTTATTATTACCTAAAAAAATAATTAGAACGTGTTTTTAAAACAAGGTTTAATCTTAAAAGCGTTTATAATATCGATAAAGCAAATTAATATTTGTCTACACCTTTTGTTTATTTTTATGTAGAACTCATAGTTATATAAAATTTTAAAGATGTATATGGAAATTATATAAAATTTTAAAAAATCTTAATATTGACATAATACATCCGTTAATGTATTTGTCCGTAAAATGAAAGTTACTTTTGGATGCTATCTTGGATATGTGTAGTATATTTTTGTTTAGGTTTGTTGGGGTTGGATCTAAGATTAGTGTTGCTATGCTATCATATAAATAAGTATTTTACCCTGAAGAATGCAAAGTAAACAGAATTATATTTTATACTGGTACTGTAAATTAATAATTTTACTCACACAGATAACGTATATAGTTGCAACTAAAGATTTTATACATAAGATTGGAGATGTAATTATTAAACCTAAGGTTGCGGTTAAGTAAGCGTACTGTACATTATTAATTTTACTCACACGGATAACGTGTATAGTTGCAACTAAAGATTTTGTACATAAGATTGGAGATGTAATTATTAAACCTAAAGGTTGCGGTTAAGTAAGCGTAAAACTGAAGGTTATTTCACAATAGCAGACACTAATGGTAAGAGCCCAGCACTTTGAGTAAGCAATAGCTTGAAGTGAGTATGCTAGGTATGATTGTGTGGATAAGTCTATTGATTGATCGACATAATACGGTAGACTCCCTGTAGGAGGTTAATCCTGGGACACCCCAATAGCCCAGAAACATTATATTACAAGAAAAAGACAAGTACTACACAAGTTAACACCAGATCTCGATTAAAAGGGGCGTACATCTATTTAGGGCTAACTAAAATTTTGAAGTGAAAAATAACCAAATTTAAGTAATGTTCAATGGGTCGTTATTTTTAAACAGTCACAATAACGTATTGGACAGAAACCGAAGGTAATATTACCGTTGTAGCCGATGGCTATCAGTGTAGCGGTCACAACAGTACAATCGCAACATAAACAGATCAAGCAAAGCCGAACATGGCCAGTGCTTGGATGGGTGACCGCTGAGCGATCCTGTCCTTGCAAGCAGTCCGCCTGCAGGGTCATTGGTGGTGGTTTGGAAGTCACCTTTAAGCCATTGGTCCCCAGGTTGTGTTAGAGAGGGCTTCTTAGTCCTAACTTTGCCTGGCAAAATAAGATCTTTACTTTACTTTATTTTACTTTTTGTATTTAATGGTTGTTTGTTTGTAGTTATTAATTAATATAATGGACGAGGTAACGTCAGATTAATACAAATAAATAAGGTGAAAACTATAACGCAATAAGTCGGTAATATTCCGATATAATAAATAAATCAACTTCTCATTTGTCACACCACCAGCATTATTGCAATAAATTTTATTATTTCAAATGTACAATTGTGTCATTATATTACGCAAATAGGGTATCTGCTCTTGTACTAAAATATTTGTCAACAATCTATCATTTTGAATTTCACTGAGACAATTGTCATCTGTAACATACTGTACAATACTTCAGGATTTATCTGTCCTCTTCAAACAATGAACATACAGATACATATGGCACTAGAGTAGTAAATACGTATTTATTCCGCTATTTATTATCCATTAATAACAATGTAAGATCTATACATTTTAGCCTTTTTACAAGTTTTATTTTGTTTGTCCCCACAACTGTTCACGTCGGTTTTAATCCAAATTTATTTAAAATTGTTTGAAGTGGCACAATTTATAAACTATTAATGATGTTTTCTTTCAGCAGATAGTAACATATTATTATTTATAAAACATTAAATATTACAACGCTTAACAACAGCTGTTTTGGGTTATGATTTTTTTTTACACAGAAAGACAGACAGATGCTAAGCAAAATTAAGTATACCATTTTATTAGAGAAACATTTTTGTTTATTTTAATGTATTGAAGCATAACTTAAAATATTTCTCTAATTATGTACATACACATATGCTATACGTTGTTTATGATAAGATAATTTCATAGAGTATCACGTAGCAACATGAATTTAATATGTGTGTGTGTTTACGTACGTGTATGTTTCTTTATAGCTAATGATAACATAAATCCAAATGCTTAACCTATATTAATTAAGTATTAAAGTGGATAATTTATATTATTGATTTATAATTAATATTTATAATTCATAATAATAAATATCAATAGGATTATTATTTATGATTTGCAGGATGTGAGTTCAAGCTCGGAAGGACTAACGTCCACACCAGTCAGTAAGGGTATAACAACAATGGAGGACCTGAAGGAACATGAGACAGACACAAAAGATAAAGTAACTCCTCGTGGTTTTTTAGAAATTCTTTATGACATGCTAGTGCAAACCGAGCCGGCCTACGTGCCGTGTAAATGGTACGATGCCTGGTACGGATTGACTGGGGATAATGGAGGTGAGCCATGCCCACGGAGGCTGGGGAAAATGGTCATGCATTCTGGACATCCTGGATATGCTCCCTATTATGAAACATCGAATAAGCGCTATTATTAGTTCGGGCGTTATTACGGCAATGAAAATCTGGCTTCCTATAATTTTTATTGCAAATAAATAATCATTAACAAAAATAAATGCATCTAATAAACACAATGTATTTTGTTTTATTATGTTAGCCACAATCATTTACCTCTAAAAAAATACAATTTTTACTCAGGCTGATTTCATAAATCTTGTGATGCCGTGTGAATAATGTATGTATATATATATATGTATATATATATATATATATATATATATATATATATATATATATATATATATATATCCCAGGAGGTCAGTCAGTTTGCAGTTTCAGCAGTTCTACTAACAACCAGAATCAACCGATTGGCAGTGAAAGAGAAGATGTTCAGCATTTCCTTCCTGCTCATCACACTATCTACAGAGCAGATGCTCCCGGAAAAAGACGACTCTTTGAACATTTGATAAATCTCTCTCTCCGCTCAGGAATATTTCCATCTTCTCTGAAAAAAACCAAAATCACCCCGATATTAAAAAAGGTGACCCCAAATTAGTTCAAAATTATCGTCCCATCTCAATTTTACCAGTTTTCAGTAAAGTTTTTGAAAAGATCTTCCTCAGTCGACTCTTGAATTTTTTGGAAAAACACAACTTACTATCATCAAACCAGTTCGGTTTCCGAAGTGGGAAGTCGACAATAGACGCAGTCGTTGGGCTGGTCGAGATGATAGTAGAAGAAATTAAAAGTCATAGAGACACACTTAGTGTGTTTCTTGATTTATCTAAAGCATTTGACTGCGTTGATCACAACACCCTAATTCACAGACTGGAGTATTACGGGATACGAGGAGTGCCACTCTTGTGGCTTGAATCGTATCTCAGTAATAGAACACAATTCGTAAAAATTTCTGACGTACGGTCGGAGGGGGGTGAGCTGGGTTGTGGTGTTCCTCAGGGCTCCATTCTCAGTCCGCTACTCTTCCTATTGTATGTCAACGATGCTGACTCATCTTTGCACCAAGGACGAATAGTCCAGTATGCCGGTGACACGACTCTCTGTTTCAAAGAAAAATCAAACACACAACTTGAAATGACAACATTCACTGAGCTCAACAACTTAATTCAACATTTCAATGAGCTCAATCTTAAAACAAACCCGTCAAAATCGGTGTTTGTTCAATTTTGTTTGCGACCGACCGTCTCTGATCAAAGTCCTATAGTGATGTTGGAGGAGACTGAGATCGAAGAAGTCTACTCGACTAAATTCCTTGGTATACACCTTGATCGAGGGTTGACATGGGATAGTAATGTAGACAAAGTTTGTTCAAAATTGTCCTCAGGCATTTATGTTTTGAGGCAGCTATCCAAATACTGCCCAACTCAGGTACTGATGACGGCGTACTATGGATTGATATACCCCCACCTGTCATACGGAGTGGTCTTGTGGGGAGGCTGTGCAAATACACATTTCTCTAGAGTGTTTACACTCCAAAAAAAAAAGCAGTTCGAAAAATTGCAAAACTACAATGGAGAGAGTCGTGCAGACCAGCATTCAGAAAACTGAAAATGTTGACATTACCCTGCCTCTACATTCTAGAGACGTCTATGTTTTTCAAATCAAAATGCAATCTCATCAGAGGAATAGTGATATACACTCATATGAGACTAGAGGCAGGGACAACTACCGAACTGGGAGACACAGGACGGTAGTACATGAGCGCTTGCCTTCTCAGGCAGGAGCTCAGTTTGTCAACAAACAGCCAAATTTCATAAAAAGTGCCGCAATGCCTATGGCATTTAAAACTCGTCTGAAAAGTGCATTGCTCTCAGAAGCTTTTTACAATACAGACGAGTTCATGGCACATGTTTGGGTGACTACATAATTGGCTGACTGACGCTGGTGCTAGAGTGGGAAATTCGAATAAATGAGCAGTATGATGGATGGATTAAATTGTATGTACGAAAATAACCTAGATGTCATGTATGAATCCAAAATTTTAGCTTATTTTCTTCTTTGACAATTGCTATAACATGTACATGTTCTAAAGCAATAAAATTATTATTATTATTATGTTCCCTTCGCGCACTCAGATCCCCGACCTGAGAGAACTAGGATCTACCACCAAGGGGGGAAGTGAATGCAGTACCAGCTTCCTCATCCTTAGACCAGGATGTTGTCTCTACCTTCTCTCGTGTTTAGTGTAGTAATTCCCCTTGGAGACAGCTTTAAAGGAGTCACACCTAAGAATTCCGCAGAACCGCTGAGACTCATTTATTTAGAAACCAAGATAAGTCAAGCATAAGATCTTCGTTCCCAAAGATCCCTTCATAATCAGGAACTGCATAAACAGTCCTATTGGTGATAGCCTTAATGCTCTCAAATCTTTAACGAAATTCTAAGGTAACGTGCATCAACAAGAACCCAGCATTGCGTGTATAGAAATGAGGCTTCTAGCAAAATTTCAAGTCTATAGCTATAGCTTGGTTAGTTGTGTAGAAAGTGTTTTCACTCTAAGACATCACCTAAGACCAGTTTACAATGAATGTAACCTTGCCATTTACTTGTAGAATGTTTAGAGTAAAAATCGTAAATATGCGGTAAGAATTGCGGCCGTAATCGTAAAGATACATTTATACGACTGTTTAATTTTACTCAATGCAAAACACAGAATTGAAATCTGTTAAAAGCCAATTGGCTAAATTGCTCTAAAGATAGCCTCAGTACTAAATTGCACTAAATATTTAGCGCAATTAGAATGATATGTTTCAACAATACGGCAACAATTGCAAAATAAGTACGACCCTATTAAAGACTTTGAATCTAAGATTCCGCTCCCTGGCCTAAGATAGTTCAAATGCAACTAAAATATTTCGAGGTTTTCAATTTTTTTAAATTATTAAAGAAAACTTTAACTAAAATATCTTACAATGGCCATAATTTATCTCATGGGTGACATTCCAATTAGAAGAGATGTGTCTATGACGTTGCGGTTATTCACAAAACATACGCGTGCAAAACGTTGAAATTACACAAACTTTGAAATTACAAGTGCAAAAATAAATTATAAATTAATTTTACTTTAGGCTAGGAGGTAACAAGCCTTTATGTTAGCGGATTTCACTCACTTATCCTGTCGAATGTCTAATTGAGACTTAACCGATTTTTAAAGTATGGTAAAATATTTTTATCCATTCTTGTTTTCTAAATGTACTTGAAATATGTTTTAAATATTCTTGTCTACCTTTACATATGCATTTACGAATTTAAAATGTTTGCTATAGGGATTGATGCAAATCGTAATTTCATTTTAAATCTGCCACACGCGTAGCTTCAAAGTTAAATATATAAAAAATAGATGCTCTTTTATAATTTTCTCCTAATATAATTAAATTGATATTTTTTCCGTTTAAAGTTAAATAATAACCTAGATTTATTATAATATATAGCAAGTTCAAATTCTTGTAAGCCGCTTTCTCGTGGCGGCACGGCGTTATAGTCGCCAATTTTATCTATATATTTACATTTATAGAAAACTTCATATACTTGATTTCTGTGGAATTTTCACAGAATAAACCTTTTGTGATTTTCCAAATACAAAATAGTTGGTCTTGTGGTTGTAATCCTGTGTTATTTTATGAAAAGTTGAAAATTGTGTAGTTTAGAGCGTGGACTGAGGCGTGTGCTAGCTTGATATCTCTGCTGAAACAGCTTCTGATTCCGCCCTAATTATTATAAGATCCCATTGTGATTATAATGAACATATGAAAGACCAATCCTTGCTTGTTACGCTTGCTCCTTTTCTCTCGTGTTCATAATGGTGCAATGCCTTGGATATCTTTGAGCACAGAAACCAATATCATGCCTCCTAGTTGTAGAGTAAATCTAACTCAATGTATGACTTGAAACATTTTTCAACTCAAGTCGGGAGACACATTTCTTGGCACTCGTAAAATTTACAGTTTTATTGTGATTAACAAAGATAACGACTTACATGGCACTCCTGGCTCAAATATGTTTTAAAATATGGAAGATATCCATACCACATGATATGGTTAGTTTGGAAAACATATGACTTGTAAAATCAATTTATACCCATTTAAGAACTTTAACATAATAATCCAAATTTAAAAAAAATCTAATAAGGAAATAAATTGATAGCAATACGAGCATAATGAACAATTAAACCTAAGGTGTAATCAGATGAAACATAGTGCTATAATTGCCTTAACTTAACAAGTCAAGAACAGTCTAATGTGCCTGATCTAGAACGTGATGTCTCATAACCTGAACTGTTCCAATTTCCGAAGACTTATCTATTCATTATTATACATTTTATAACAGTCTTATGTTTCTATTATGGGAAATTTTGTAGTAAAAATAATCGGTGGATTGGATAGGAAATAATTTCGTTTATAAGTCAGTAATTTTAAATTAAGTTGTTCTATATTAGCATTGTATTAACAAATAGTTTAAATAAATGGGAGGCTGAGAATTCAATTTAGAATAAAGTTAGGTCGATAGGATTGTTATTTGCTCAGCCAAAACATAGCCCTGATTTTAAGTTTTAAAATTTTAGAAAATGTTCAGTTATTGAGCGTATCACTTCAAAACACACTCACAAAGACTAGATTAACAATATTAGTTACTATAGACACTTTCCCGACGTTAAGTGTAATATCTGTTATACAAAGTGTACGTTATTACACATTAGGAAACACACACTCATTTTTCCAAGGCGTTCATTTTTACTTAAGTTTTTTAAAACTGAGCCAATTTAATATCTATAAGTATTTAAACTCTATAATCGACAAGTAATATTATTAGGTTGAATACATTCAGAAGACTCAAGAACAGATCGTCGTAGGAAAATAAATCTCACATTACAAATCGAAACAAACATCCTCCGGATGTAAGTTGATGACCAAGTCCGTCCACACTACTGTGATACACAAATAGGAAATTATACCGCATGGTTTTCAACAATTATGCAGAAACCATTCACACAGACAGTAATTCCGGTAATAACAAGCTCAAAGAGTTCGTGGAGTAGCAACCTTGTTGATATAACAAATATCGTTACGCACCGATTGCTATTGAAATATTTGGCAAGCGAGCTGGCGGGGGCTACACTGAAAAATCTTTGATACAAGGGGAAGATCACCAGTCATCTGGAAGATTTAACGGCGAAACTAAGAAATATGGAGTGCGAGTGGGAGTGTTCGAGTGCAGAATAAAATGTATTTAATAGAGGCATTTGTTATTGTCAAGTGAAAATAAAACGCTAAGAAATATTGTATTTAGTTTTAGAGATGTAATATTCCAAATTATCAGGGTTTCATTAATCGTCTTGATATGTTTCATTTCATTTTCCTAGGTACCTGTACCTAAAGTGAATAATTAAACTATCTTGTGTAGGGATTACAATAATAGTTTGCATTTGAAATACATACGAATATTTATAAATTTTGTTTATGTTAGGTAAATGTTCATAATATGGAGAAGTTGGTGTTTTATGTGGGTAAAATTTATAAAAAGTTTTAAATATTTTAAGATAAGGGTTTTTCACGCTTATTTTGTGTATAAAAATAAAGCGAAACAAAATAATGTTGGTGTCATGATTAACTATAAGATTTGTTATTAAAAACTTGCCTTGTAGTGTAGGATCCAGTATCAAATTATATTTATCTTTAGTATTGGTATCTCCATATGCTAAATGTGTATCGCTGATCTATGTTGTTAAATTAACATAACTGAAAATAATAGGATTTCGCTATAGATAAAATATTTGCTGGTTCATTTGAATGTGTTGTATTTCTGATTGATCCTACTAATTTAATCTTCTCACAATTGGCCAAGATTGAAATATACTTTTTATTCACATGTAAACCTTACCAAGTAAATTATTATAAACACGTTTAATTTGAGATATATTTACACACATTTTTCACATGAATTATGTAGTTATATTGTCAAGTTATGTGTTTCCCATCAAGTTTGAATAAGATATTACATTGTAGTAGATTATATTACATTTACTCCTTCTTCATATTTCTTTCCTGGATGTATATAAGGAACCCCACAAGGAAGACGAGCCAAAATAGAAGCACACAGAATCAGACTCCAACCCTCTCATCCATCTTCATTCTTCACTAGAACGTTTTACTTTGATATGAAAAAAGCCTAATTTTGTTTTAAATATAAATACTATTAATCTATGGAAAAAATAATAATGTACTATCGCTTTGGAACAATAGTAGAAACATGTTTTATGTAAATTCCATCTGTTTTACTTTCTAATTTGTAAACAAATCTTATAAATCAAATATATATATATATATATATATATATATATATATATATATATATATATATAAAAATATATCTTTCTAAGATGTATATATAATAAAATATTCAACCAAACTTTCATTTTATCTAAATGAAATCATATAAAATTAAAAAATTAAAAGGAACTTGCAAACTTAGTTTAGTACAATAACAATTTAGTACATTCCACCTTGATTTACTGATGTTCCAAAAAAACTTGTAAGGAGGGTAAAGTTTAAAAAAATCTAAACATAAAACCCAAATTTTCCAGACAATTTATAAAAATTAAGAGTTCAGATGAGAGTGATTGCTAATTATTCAAGAAAAGTGTATGAAAGCATTTTCAGTTGTGTGTTCCATTAATAAATCCAGATAATAACTAGAAGTACGTAGCTTCAATCTCATCACTGGCAATAGTGCATTGAGCTCGGTATTGTCGCACCACAACAAACGTGGTAAACTGGGGAGGTGCGTTGAAACAATATTATTTTTACCTTTTAATATGCAGCACATCTAAGGTGAATAAAATGTTACAATTGACTATCTTACTTAAGTCTGTTCACAAACAATGAAATTTATGGTGAATTATTATAGAATTTATAAAAAGTCTGATTTAAACTTAGCAATAAGTTAACTTGTAATTAATGTACAGAACTCATGTGATTGTAAATTTGAACCATTGTACGTAGATGTATCAACCATTGGATGATAGCTATTGTCTATAAAAACCTAAATGGATAAAAAAAGGAGAGAAACCTAATCTTATTTATTCAAATAAAAATGCCTTTTTATTGCCAATACAGGGAAAAGTAAGTAGTTGTACAAGAAATTTGTTCAAGAACAATTTTTAATTTTATCACGGAAAAACTTTTGGATACCATTTTTGGTTGTTTCCACTCTGAAAAATTTAATCAGAAAAATTTTACAATCTTTAGAGGAAAATATATTTAAAACTTTTGGATGTGTGAATGTTGAAACGGGCTATTTGAGTTTTAAACTTTTAAGGAATTACAAACCCTGTAATGAGTGAGTATTAAAATGGGACTAAATGTCATGTACAATAAAAACTCGCTGTTAATGACTGTAAACGGAATTCTAAATTTAAAGGATGCAATAGGAATCATAAAGTATTTAAAGTGGGAGACACTGTTTATTTTTATTCTATTTTATTTTAATAAAACATTCATAGTTTATATTTATTTAATTACTGTCTATTTGAAATATAATTAAACTAAATTGAAAACGAATATTTTATAATTATTACTGGAAACCTGGAAAGGTCTGAGGTAGGCCCAATAAAAAGAAAGCCTTTGTAATTTGATTAATTTTTTAATGCGTCATTCATGACAATATATATTTGAGTAGTGCTAAATAGTTAAGTTTATATGGAGATCCATATTCAATGAGATCTCAAACTGAAATCCATGTATGTGCAAGAGGGAAGGTAACACGTTGGAGGTGTCGATAGTAGCATTCCTTGAGACGTTCACTGGTGTAGACGAGCTGCTGGCAGGTAGTATGGTTGTGGTTGCATATACGTAGGGTATGGATAATTTGGATACTGTGGATATTGTGGGTATTGGCCTCCTGCAGGTTTGCCAACAAATCCTTGGCCCCATATCACCATAGCCTCCACGGCCATGGCCTATACCTGCGCCTGCATGCACTCCTAGGAGATTTGCACCGATCCCGAGTCCGAAAAGCGAGTCTGAGGAACGGAGAGAAATTCCTTTATTCTTTGGGTTCGCCCCGTGTTTCTTTAGTTCTTCTAAAGTTAGGTTCTCAATGCTGGATGTTGTGGGAGATGTATCTATGGAGCTGGAGACTTCTTCCTGAAAATTATAAATATATGCTGTGTGTGTATGTACTGTATAAATATCAATAGGTAATACAATAACGTAGTCAACATGCAATATTATATGCTTGAGTGCTATTATTATCTTGTTTTAAATGAATATAACTATTGATATGATGAATATAATTTTAGAAAAGTATTGTTTTTTTTAATAATTTTTAATTTGTAAAAGGGTACAGAATAGAAATTAGGGTCAAATGAACCTCTCTTGAATTTAACCTAAAATACTGTATTTCATACTAATAAAAATAAAAATGGAATGGAAGGAATGTGATATCTAAGTACTCAGACATTTTATAATAGATACCTACCTACTTTATTATATTAATTAAACCGTAAAATAGGTAGATATTTTATGTCTTTATTACACATTATCATAATACCAAGAAATATAGTTTAATATGAAATACCTAAAATTTTTATTCTATATTACTGACAGACTACCACTAAATTTTTGAACAAAATCAAACGTTGCTAACTATGTAGTTTGTGAATACCTTTTAGTTTTTAGGGAAACTCAAATATACGGATACTGCCATTTGAAATGATATTACCCGACCTTCCTCGTACATAAGTACAATTTCAAGAGTCCAATAACACCGCTAAACATTAAAGTAAACGCACAATTCTGCGTACACTTTGCTACGATTATGTACACTATATTATTCAAGCGGTACGAACAAAATAGTGATAATATAAACATTAATTGTTACGTTTGATTGTGACAATCCCTTGATTATCTGGTAATACTAGGTTGCAGTATAATTTTAATGAGAAAAAGACCTTCTTAAATTTACATATTTCTATTTTGAACAAAATAATTAATGTAAAAGATGTAATTTTAAACTTTTAATTAAAGTTTTTTATTATTGATTTTATTAGGCAACAAGATTTTAGACATTTATAATCCTTGTACTTAAAACAGTTAGTAAAATTGTGTTGAAGTTTTGTAACATGCAACGACGGAAGATATTGTTATATTTTAAGTATATTTAAAACAGTCTAAAAGTAATTTAAGTGGTATAAAACTTGGCTTATCCAATAAATAAATCGCTTAAATATTTTTACCGTTGTATCGCTGCGAACTATCGCTACCACCAGGCAGAAAAAGATAAGTTTCTTAAACATCATTTCCTGTAACAACAGTTTAAACATCACTTTCTGTAACAACAGTTTAACCATCATTTCCTGTAACATAAATTAACAGTTAAACTAACCTATCTTTAATATTTTTTACTTATTAGAACAATGATAAAATAGTCGCTAAAGCTAAATTATATCCCATGGTGTCACATGCTTCATCACCAAACTCAGTGTTGCTTGTGTAGAAATAAAGTTGCATGCAAAATTTCAAGTCTAGAGGCAAGTTTTTTACGAGATATTGTGCGTACAGTAAAATAATAACGTTACTTTTGCAACTATATTTGAGTAATCAAGTTTGTGTAAAAAAATAATTACCAAATTAAATCCTTAATTTATATTTATAAATTTGTAATAGGTATCATTCAATATCCATCAAAAAAGAAAAGTAAATATAATTAATTAAACCATATTTAGGTTAATATTAATTTTACTGAATTATTTAAATAATAAAATAATAAATAAAATACAATAGCATATTATTCCTTAATTAGTTTTCATTTTTGTTATTCTTGGCATTTATTGTTTCATTTGGAGTTTACTATTTATGTAATTCAATAAGAAATGTTCGGTCTTATACACCAAAAAAGTATAATAACGCTAACATATAATTTATCTCCATTTAAAGTAAATAATTTACACAAATATGTGATATAACTCAAATAAAATGTGCTAAAATTCATATTAGGAAGTTTAATACATTATTATAGTGTCATAATGCTTTTACCAGGGAATTAGTTGTTGATTATCCAAGAAATGTTTATTAAATTTTGTAGGTATAGATCAAATATAAAATACATATCATATATAATTGTCATTTAAATTTCGAAGAGACAAAAAATATAATATAAATCATAACTACTAACCTTATGTGTTGTATACCTTGGAACGAGTGAATCGAGACTGAATGTAGTCAGAAGTTTATCGTCGTCTTACTGAATGGTATAAAATAAAACCATGAATATCCCGTGACAGTTGTGATATCAATAAGAGACACTCCATTGTTTTATCCTGATTGGCGTGACCAATAATTTATGTTTCTAGTTCCGCTATTGGAAAAATACAATTGCTTTTATTAATAACGCTCGATATCAGTATACTTGTACAGGGTTTGATGGTTTTAGTGTTGATTTCTATAGTTGAAACCTTATCAGATAAGTATGAAAGTAATGAAATATAATAGGACGATGTTTTGCTCAAAAAATTGAGTTTTCTGGTTAACAAAATGAAGATAAACGAAAAAAATAGAATAAAATTAATATATATTTTGTCAGTAGATATACACAGTGTGTTTCTTGAGTAGTGCAAATAGTAGTAGACACAAAAAACAAGCAACAATGTTCTTGGACACATATATCCTATCTCGCATGATTGGTGTTTAATAGTCCAATTTTAAATTTATATTTTAATACATGTTAGAGTGGAAAACATGAAATTTGGCATTTAAGTTAAATTAATTAAAAGGATAGTAAAAAATTTTTAAATAAATATTATCACTTTGGGTTTCTAATAGGCACCATTTTAAAGGTTTCAAAATTGCATATCTCTTGAACTGGTAATCCTAAATTACAAGTGCAATAATAATTATATATTTGAAATGTAACAATGAAATAGGACATTACAATTGTTGAAACCAGTCAAAAAATAAAATAATTCCACCTATTTTTGTTTTAGGTAGTTAAGGTTTCTTGTCCAAAGTAAATCCGTAGATGGAAGTGCTGACTTTTGTTTAACTATTTGTCTTTGCACTATTAATAGCGGTTTGCTAATTAAGAATCTAAAATTGTCAATTGTTCTCAAACAGGTGATTCAAAATAAGACTACGAAATGTTATGAACCTGCTTTTTGAACTGAATTTTATTGGCGACTACTGACAAAATTTACGCCCATAAATTAGTAATTATTTATAAGATGGTTATGGACAACAATGAAGAGTACGCTTGTATGTATTTGGCATGTGGCGCTGCTTGGGGACACACAACTGAAGCCAAAGGTTGTTAACTTACTTATCCTTGATCGCAAAACTTGTTCGAAAATGATTATCACCGTTTATGATTTGCCTTATTAGAAAATTTAAAAAGGTTTTACTCCGGTATAGAAATCTCTATATCATAAAAACCAAATTATTAAAAATTATAATTATGACATTTATAATTATCTTATTAAAACAAATGATCAAGGAATAATTTTTAATATAATAAGATACTATTGTTCAATTACGTACTTGAAAATGGTATTTGCTCTAAGTTTCTTCATCGATCAAAAATAACAGCAGTATTTTGAAATTTTCCGTAACCATTCACTTTTTTAAATAGTAAAACTACTGTTTAAGTACATATTTAAAGGTTTATAGTGCAATTTTTACGTTTGATTCTGTTGTACGAATACTATGTAGGCGAAGACATTTAATTAAATAAAGTCACATACCTATCTGCAGTGCACATGCTCTCAGGATTTTGGGCAAGGAGGTCTCATATTAAGATTAGGGAGTTGTGCTTTCAGGTACGATCATAACCCCCAGAAACACAAAACCACGATAATCCGAAAATATAAACGTACAAGAACACACACACACACACACACACACACACACACACAATGTTATGTTACGACAGTGTTCTAAGTAGTATACTTATAGAGATGGAGCTTTTAAACCAATTTCCATCACTCGCCTCAAGGATGTTGAGGTCCCAGATTATCTCCATGCTGGAAGACCAGTAGACTAATTGATTCCACATCAGTGAAATAAACTAGATACATTTAATGATTAAAGTATTCAAAAATAGCCATGAAGGTTTCAGTGATGTCAGGGTGTACACCGCAGGGAGGTTGTGTCGCCATTGCAGATGACGGCTCCCTTTGCCAGTGCCACGTAACCAGTAGTAAACAGCCCAGTTTTAGTATCACGGAGAGATGATATTTTATTTTAATGACTATACCTTTACACAATGGGGTTTTAGGAATTTTACTTTTGGGTTCTAAGTAACACTTTGACATTTACTGCAGTTATGCTTTTTACTTTTAATATCTATTTAACTGTGATTGTCTACGCAAGTAATTGGAAAATGTGTGTAATCCCTTTTATTTATTTTCTGAGTTTGATTTAAACCGTCAACGTTTCTGGTTTTGTATTAACAAAGATGTAACCATGTAGCCAAACGCCTTTTTGAAGGGCTACACCTGAAATAGAATGTGTTTAATACAAAAACAATAATTACGTGATTTTTTTCCCCAAATTTCAATATTCCTTACTTTTGGTTATGATAGACATTAAAACGCCTAACAAACTTTATTTCCAATGCAATAATCTTCATTATCCTGATTTATAGTTGTAAACTGCCTACAAATACAGCAAGGTTTATAAATTGTATACATTTGTTAATATTATGTTGTTTGTATTGACACAATTACTTAAAATCTGCAGTTTTTTTTTTAAATAACCCATGGCAATAAAATTAACAGTAGACAGACTTAAGTGCTGATTACATCCATCAGTATTCCTACACTAAATAAAACAGAAAAGATAATTACAACAAATGCAATCCTAAATACTATAAGTAAACCATATACAGTGGTTCTGAAAAGTCTTGGAACGGTCTAATATCTTCTGTAATCGTAAACTTACAAACATACAATTTTTTACAGTAAAAGAGGGGGAAATTGAACTGTTTGGTGTAATCAGTATCTCTTCACAACCTCAGGGGATCCATTCCCTTGTAAGGCTCGTAAAGTAGTGGGTAGAAAATCTTAAATGTAAGCAGAGGTCGATGTGCTTAGCATTTTAAAGGTATTAATTAGTAGAACATCTTTCCACAAATTAGACCTCAAAATATTAATTCCAAACAAAATGGCGGCGCTCGAAAGTTGCAGTCCTGAACTCATGCGCAAGTTCAAGAATGTTTTAACTTTATTGTAACCTAATATGGATGAAGCTACAAAACATCACACAGCTTGCACACGCCTGAGGTGGCTAAGAGCTACAAATTGCATCATAAAGTTAAATTTGTTACCTATATCGCTGTACAAGGTTTTTGTTTTTACTTTTACGAGTACAGAAGATATTAGACAGTTTCAAAACATTTCAGCATCCCTGTATACATAAATCTATAAAAATGACTTGTTTTCAAGTAATAGCAGTAGTTTTTGACAGTTCATAGTATTGTATATTCTGTGTACACTAGAACATGTTTGAAACAGCGTTTATGACGTAATTTTATATCAATATTTTATTTTAGTAGTACAGTATAGATAATAATAACGTTCATTCGTTGATTTTTCCAAGACAGATAGCAGGCTAAATTAGTCAATAATCTGTAGTTCTATAACACGCAAAGCAATAAAAAGAACTGGTGCTGTATTAGTTAGACTCGTCATCAGTTCTTTGGGGGTTACGCCTGTACCAATGTTTACCAAATTCGGGGTTAAACATATTGGGTAATAAGTTGAATTCTGAAAGGTTATTAGCCAGGGATCTAAGAAGAACGTGTACGAATTTAAGCATAAATAACTGTTTATAGAACATAGTTCAAAAGCATATGTAACGATTTATATACAGACAATAATATTAATCAGCTTAATAGGCAAATTTAGGGATTTAGTTCCCTAAGGAAATAATTTAGGCATGCCAGGAAGGTTTAAAGACTAGAATGGGTTACAAGGGAATATATCAGAGGGGTTCTTTTCTGAGGGAGGGGGGGGTTGTGTCATTTTATAAGAATACTGTCTTTAGGTGAGTGGGGATGAATATATAGAAATGGCTCGTCCATCAAAGGGTTTGAGCTTAATTTAACTTGGGGTTATCAGTAACATTAGTTGACCAGGGGTTTTATTTACACAGGTGGATTAATTACAAGAGTGGTTCTCCAGGAAGGGGGAAATAAATTACTGGGTGTTAAAAGAACAAGGGGGTCCTTTTCTGCGGGGAGTTGTGTCTGTCTGTTATTGGAGTAAGTAGACAAAGGAGATAGGTATCTCGGAAGGATTTACTCATTAAAGGGTTATTTATCGGATGTTCAAATTAACCAGGGGGTCAATCCTAACTAGAAGAATAGTTACCCCCATCTGCTGGGGGTAAACTTGCGTTACGAGTTACAATATATGTGTTATACGTGAGTTAATTAGGATGGACCTTTCCTATTTAATGAGAAGGTTAATTTTATGAAGTGATTTAAATTACAAGAATACTTGGTCCATCAAACTAAAACTACCATTGTCTCTACATGTATATACCACGGTTGTATTGGAGTTCTTATCATCTGTATGTACTAATATTGTACAAAGCACATTTGGGAAAATAGAAATAATAACTAATGTATACATTTAGAATGTGTGTGTTGTTCTAAAATACAAACACTCACTTTCTTTCTCAACGTACTAATTCTATAAAAACTTTTATTTTGAGAGCGATTTTAGTAAACATTTTGTAAACAATTTAAATTAATTATAAAATAGCCGACTCCCATGTTACTCAGCTGTGAGCTGCCTAGTGAGACTTTCTCCACCACTTAGAGCACTAAACATCGTCTAACCTGGGAAATTAAACTTTCCGTATTATACTGGAATAAAAATACATTTGCACGTAATATGAACGTTAATATAAATAGTTTTTTAAATTTTTATCTAAATATCACGTGTTTGTTCAAATATACAAAGTATAATAGATTTGATTTTGTGTTATTTTGTTAGAATATTGTTTGGCTTAATAAATGTTCAGGTTCAAACACAAATACTTGTTTTATCTTTCTACGGAAGTATTGAGTGGTAAATATAGTTTTCAAGAAGACGTCTACCCTTTATTAAAATAATATTTGACGTGATGAATCTGTAGAGTATAGTGCGTAAGTTATGTTATTGACGCTATTATAATAACTTGTAAAACACAAGTTTATTGAGTATAACATACATTATTTACTTATAGGGAACTGCATGTTATTAAAATACCAATTGATGAAATACTGTGAGTACATAATTTGATGTTCTATTTTCATTATGTTTTATTATCATTTAATGCATTAGTATAGTAAATGATTTAGTACTCTATCAAAATATTGCTTAACTTCTATTGTGGGGTTTTGAATGAGGTACGTTATTATATTGTAATGTTAAGCTTGTATGGTATAAATTCTCTGAGTATTGCGGGTATTTATATGTTATTCAGGTTAATATCTCATAATTAATTAAAGGTAATGTAATTTTTATGTTTTACTCATGTAGATTTTATTAAAATTGACTTTCAACTGTGTTTCACATGCTAAATGGTCAAAGTACGAGTATAAAGAAGTGTAATTCTTAATAAATACAAGTCCATACTGAACTAATAAACCTTTATTTTAATCATTCATTAATTACACTAATTGAGTAATTCCTAACGTATTAAATATGTTAATGATCACAAAATGTAACTTAAATTGTGGTGGTGTACTACTAATTTTATTTTAACTACTGCACCCCTAAACACGGTCACTAAAATTACAGTTTAATTTGTGTGTTGATTGAAACATCCATTATTGTCTTATTAATATATATTATATATATATATATATATATATAATGCAGTTTAAAATTATCCTCACCAGAATTTGAACGTGCTATTAAAATGAGCATCAAAATGTTCTTGTTATAAATACCTGACACAATACGTTAAAGTACAAGATATTAATTTTTCTCAGTTTTTAAACGAAATAACAAAGAAATAACTGTTAGCTGATAGATGTTAGGATAAATATAATCCTTTAGATAAAATTTAAGATCTTTATAAGTGTAAAAAATATTTAAATTGTTTAGAATAATCTAATACTAAAAAAAGTTCTAAAATTACAAATAGGCTTCAACTAATACTTGATGTTCTTTCATGGCTTTTAACAGTCTCAAGTTATTTTTTTTTTTATTATCAATATTTATTTATATATATATATATATATATATATATATATATATATATATAAATATATTCAATATTACCGCGACAGGTCGAGTGAATACATTAAAACAGAAAAGAATATTAAATGCACAAAACGTTACGATACTATTTTAGCCAACTATACAGTTCCATGGGAATAAAATTATAAGTCATTTGCACGGTTTATCGTTACGACGTAAAAGTTCATTATTTCTATAGTTTGGAGGAGGTGACATGTTTAAAAGAATATCTATCATTATGATTACATATTTAAAATGACTGTTACTCCTGCAAATACAGTGATCGGAATAAACCATCATTGTTACAAGAAGTGATCAAATTGCTCGTTTGGAAAAATGAGTTGAAATTGAAATGTTCAATGCTATCCCTAAGGTAAATGAAGGCCATTCCAGGTTAACTTATTCTCATATATTCAGGTCTTCCAGCCAGAAGAAATTATTCCAAGTTGGACAGTTTGTACATATGAATTCCCCAATAGACATCACTCCAGCGTATTTATTACTATTATTATTATTACTAATATTACGAAAACTACAATGTTTACTATTCAAATTTCACACCAATACTTAATAGTGATCAAATGTGTTTACAGCTTAAATGCTGTTAAAAAAATGTAAAAATATGTAAGTGAGGAGACAGGTTTAAATATTCAGTTCTCGGTGGAGTACTGGCGTGTAAAGTCACTTTATAAAGCCACGCGCGCCACACACCGCCGGGAGGACCGATGCAGCTAGGTGTCGAAAGGGATTCACTTCTCTACCTTTATACAGTGACATAATCCCCATGTTAGGTGTGTGATATTAGGATTAAGTCTATTCATGGGGTCACTTACACCTCAGCTGCGTACCTTGTTCTCCTTTTACTATTTACATTTTTTGCTATTATCTTTTTGTTTTAAATTAAAGATGTTGACAGGTGAAACTGTATGGAGGTAACGTGTTTAATTTTAACTGCTTTTTAAAAAAAAGTTACTTGTTTTCGTCCTTGTATAAAAATTATAATTTTTCAACTACCAAAAGTTAGTGGTAGAAGTTAACTTATTATTCTACTGTATACGCCTTTACAGTGTTATTGGCTACATTAGGGGTAAATTATAAAGACCACTTTATTTAAAAAATATAATAGTTTTAAAACATATTTTAAGGGGTGCAACTGTGTGTAGTTTGTTGATGAAATGTTTTAGAGCTTGTGTGGTTAATTACCTTGTTTACCTTTACTGTAGTTCTCTGATTTGTTATGGCTAGTATGAATAAGGATAAAAAGCATTAAAATATTTTTTTTATTTATAAACAGTACTTGCAATAAAGATTATCTAAATTTTCAAATCGATTACATTATACGGAAGAGGTCAGATAGTGTTTTAACTAGAGAACTTGTGTTGAAATGTCGTTAATTTTATAAATTTTATGCTAAAAGTAATGGCAAAAAGTATCTTAAATCGATATGAATAATTAAATCAAGAACGTCAAAACGTATGACCTTGAAACTGACCTTGATGAAAGTTGGCTGGGGTCCTACTAAACGTCCAGATGTGCATTTTCGAAAGATATAAAGCAAAAATCACAGTTTTGACTATTTCTAAGAAATAAAGAGAGCAGGAATGCTGAATCTGCTTTTTACACATAATTTTTTTTTTTTTTTTTTTTTTTTTTTTTTTTTTAATTAAAAGCTCATGATATATAGACCTTCAATAAAATTGAGCTAGCCCCAGTGTTCCTTGCAGAATGACAGAATGTCGGTGTTTGGGATTTGTGTAACTCACAAACTGTGCCAGCGATGTTGCCAGTTGCCTGACCACAAATAACATTTGCCTGTTTGAGTGTGGTTGTTATTAGTGAGATATGATGATGACTATATGAAAGCCACATCTCCTAGTTATTAAGGACTAGTTAGGGCCTTCTTTAAATCCTGTAGTCAGTCTGTACGATATCTCTTTATAGATAGATCCTTGAGAAACTACAAACTTGGTACATGGGTCCTCTTGGCCAAAGTTAGAACCCTCTTGATTGTGAAATCCAAGATCAAAAGGGAGTATGTCTGTCTGTCCCATATTGTTATAATTAATACTTCATAGAAAGTTACTAAAGCTTTGACGGACTGTCAGGTTTTTCGATATTCTTCTGTATCGGTTTGTATATGCCCGTATAATATTACCCTAAATTATATTGGTGTAACTCAAATGACATAAACCTTCTTATATCCCTCACCCAGTCGGTCTCATTCATAGTTTGTTAAAATTACTGGTATGTTTGTCCCGTTTACCACAGACAAAGTGCTATATATTAACATTATATATAATTAGTATGAAATAAGTGTTACAGTGAACCAAAATCATAACTTTTTGTATATCTACTGTTACCGCAATGATTTTATAAACTCATTAGATTATTACTGCTAATAAAATACACGAGTGATTATCCCGGAATGCATTATTAAAATAGAAGTAAGATTATTCATTTCATACTGACAGTAAAAACCCAATCTGAATTGGATTATACAGGTAAAATCTTAAATGGTAGTAGATAAAGTTATCCTAAATGTTCCACAACTATCTGCTAGCATGACAATTATAAAAGTAATATGTTTCTACCATGACGATCGCTATTTACTATTGGCTTCTGGTCAATTCTCTGGAGTTGGTCGGTTAAACCATACCTATTGTGACCTGTATACTTTAGTTGATATTAATAATTAGTGTTTTGTTTTTATTAAGTAACAGTTTTAGTATTAGTGTGCATGCAGAGTTGACGTAGAATATGGTTGTTGTAATTCCTGACTTATGCGTGACACAACGCTCTGGTATGATTTTTTTTATTTTAACCTAGGTCGAAGTTATGTGTTTGGTTAATTATTCACCTGAGGAAGTAATCAGGTAGCAGATGTTGAAACTTATTGTTACTGTTTTTCTGTAGCACTTAATGTTGATAAATTTCAGGAAACAAATCCTGTTTCCTTCAGAATGTTCATGCTGTTAAGTAAGATAGTAGTACCAAGAGGGGGTGTCGCCTGCAATGATGCAACTAAAATGCTCCCAATAATCACATACTATCAATAGAGCGGTTGTCAGAGCTCTACATCACTGGCAACATTTGAAGGATGAGATAACGTTCGAGGTTTAGGACGTTTTCACCGAGTCTTGTGCAGTAAAAATGAGGTTTCAGAAATAATGCAGGTTCTTGTTCTGTGCAGTGAATTATATTAGGTCTCACATCCTCCAGTTTATTAAGGATTATCTTTCAGAAACGTACAGTGACTATCCAGACGTGCCCTGTCGTTGTTATGCACTTTGGGTAAGTAGAAGTAAAGTGCTGCAAATATCTACGTCAAGCTTTGGTATGATCATGACTTAATAGGCCAAGCCAGTAAAAGGGCTGACAGATGATGACTTTGCAGGCTTGCATTTTGCAGTACAACTGAACCCAATTTTTTTTTAATTGAATCTTCAAAGCGACAAATTGTTCGTGATTTGTTCCAATATAGGAAAGTTTTTACAACAAGACGTTCTCTTCGAGGCCAACAAGAAATTTTGGGCACTATTAAAATTCAGAAATTATCAAGTGAAAACTAATGTGCTTTTCCCGTACTTCGTATTATGCAGTTGATACCATTGTAAAACTAAGGAAAGATTGTCTAACTCTTTTTACTGACACATCAATGATACTTCGATAGCAGAAAGATGCATATAAAATCCTAAATGTTATACTAACAGTTGAAATCGGAAATTTACCTTCAGATCTCCAATTTTAACTAATTGAACTTATTTCTAAAGTGAACTTGCAAACCTCCATTTTACAGGTAGGTTTTTAAATATACTTTTAAGGCTATATTTATTCAATTATTGTATTTGTTAATTATTTATTAATAATCAATCAGCATTGTTAATTGTTACACATTACCGTTTTTATACTTACTTTACAAGCCTTAAGTTATAACTTTAAGAGAAGAAACCACTTTACAAGTAGAATGTTTTTAGTTTTTAGATCAACATATATCTGTGAATCAACTTATTCTATTTGGTAAGATCCTTGCACAGGTTAGTAGCCCATGAGAGTGGACAGAATAAGGTTTAAAAGAGGATCATCCGTTCCTTTTAAAAATAATTGGAATCCTTGTACTGTATAGTAATTTGTAGTTAGTACATATCTCTCATCATACTTTATTTCATCAATATTCATGTGAAAATACTTAGCCCGCCTGTCCCCTAAAATCTTTTAATTTGGCTCTCGAACGAAACATTTTTGGGACCTTAGAATAAACTATGAATAAAACGTAGGTTTTCACTAAAGAAAATAAAGTCTTTAAAATCACTTTTAAAGTTATATTTTCTAAGTTTGTAATAAATGTGAAGCTTCAGCTCAGTATTTAAATCATGTCTACTACTCAATTACTTAAAATAAACTAATCATGCAAATACGTAGTACGAAGTAGGTTGGCTAGTAAAATGAGACTAAAGCCAACGCTAACGCAATGGGTAGTGATAACAATCAAGCTAAAAACAGTGCTATTACGAAGATTGCACTGTTTTTCGTCAAATATTCACAATATTATGTCAAAGTCATTAAATGTGTTACAGCGTCAATGGTGTTCAACAAAAATAAGAAAATAAAGTACTACCTTTGAAATTCATTGACTATCTGATAAAATGTCCAAATATTCTAATTAAAAAGAAAATGGTTAATTAAATCGATAGATAAAAACTTTTTAAATAACAATATACCAATACGGACAGAAAACATTTGTCTATGTAAGTGAGGAGAGAGGTTAAAATATGCAGTTCTCGGTGGGACCGTGTCGTGTAATGTCGCCTTATAAAGCCACGCGCACCTCACACCGCCGGGAGGACCGATGCAGCTAGGTGTCGAAAGAGATTCACTTCTCTACCTTTACCGCACATAATCCCCATGTTACGTGCATAATATTAGGTTTAAGTCTGTCCGTGGGGTCACTTACACCTCAGCTGCGTACCTTGTTCTCCTTTTTGGAGGTAAATAGTTTCAAAGTTTTGTTTTTGAATTTATTTGCCTTCTACTATTTATATATGTTTCTGTTATCATTGGTTTTGAATGAAAAAGTGTTGTAACGTCAGGCTGTAAATAAAATGAGCATGCTTAATTACTCTCAATTCTTAGCTCATGATGTTAAGTAAGATAGTAATACTATAAAAGGTGTGTCGACTTCAATGATGCAACTAAAAATGCTCCCGATAAACACATACTAGCGACAGAGTGGTTGTGTGAGCTCTACGTCAGTAGCAACATTTGAAGGATTAGATAACATTCGAGATTTCGGTGATTTGTGTGGTGAAATATTGTAAATTTTACAACATTTTTTCCTAAAGTAATATTAAGCAAAAGTTATCTTACTTTATAAATAATTAACTCAAGATCGACAAAACGTTTGACTCTAAGTGCGTTTAAGCAGATTATAAAGGTAGCGTTAAAACTGTAATCACTGTTTTCGCTATGTATAAGAAATAAAAAGAGCTGGAATGCTGGAAATACTTTTCTTACATAACTTATATTTCATAACTGGAAGCTCGTCACGGATTGAACTTCAATAAATCTTTGCGTATCCAGAAATAGGTTTATAATCTTGAATTTTGAAATATTTGAAAGAAACAAAATGGCGGAAAAAAATCTCTTCTTCTTGATCTAAGGGTTTACTCTATTATCGGTGCCTTCTTAATAGACTCGGGTTTAAACATTATTAAAGTTTTAAGATATTAATCATATATAACACAAAAAATTAAAAATGCTTTAAAAATATAAATACTAAAAAATATTTTTCTTATTAATGTTTTGTATTTGGATGTGTTGTTTCATTGCAGTAAATTGAACACAAAGATGTTATTTTATAAAGTATTTTTGTTACACTATTTCCCCTAAGAATGTGAACAATGTTATATTAAGATGCTATCAACCTTATATCTTATAAATTGCCAGGACAACAGTTCTACGTTTAACGTTTCGCCAGCAGTTCTTTCCTCGTACCAAACGGTGTACAACTTCTACTCGGAGATATATTGTGGAGTTTGACAAAACTTATTCTGTCGTATATTAGAAAATCATTTAAAATAATTTTTGTTATATACATCTTTGTAAATTCCTTTTTTGTTGTTATTTAAACTCTGAGGATGGAATTGTTTTAATGTTTATCGAAATTTCAGCAATATTTTTTAAGAAATATGTCTTTTTAATATAGTTATAGTTGAGACTGAGCCACTCAATATTAGCCAAGGCAAACCACTGTACTGTAATTGTACTCATCACTCTTCAATATTTCTCCATCTAGATTGCACTATATTTTTTATCAGGTGGTCAAAAGATTTCCAAGTTTAGTTTTCTTTTTTATTTAACGACATGAACACTATATGTGTGATGACTCCTACATAGTTTTTGATTTTATTTATTAAAAAAGTGTTGTTTTCATAGTAGCAGTTATATCTAGATTCTACAGGCACCTGTCGGGAACATAGAAAATTACGTATACCAAAGAGGTAAAGAGAAATCAGATACCTTAACCTCTGTGGGAGAAACGCCACATTACACTCAGATTAAAACTGGTATTTACCAATTTGATTTCTTTTCAGTCCTACAAATATACCTGTCATACATATTACGCTTTAAAAATATTAAATATTTATATTATTAGTGTAAATAATAATAAATTTTATATATTTAAGTTATTAATAAATTCACGTAATTGTATTTTTGGTATAGTAATTTAGTGTGGGAGGGCACTTTATCGATTGGAAATTTCTCTCAAACATCATACTGTTTGTAAACATTTTAACAACATTTTATCATCTTGATGTATTGAAGATAAACCAGGTAATAATAGTATACTGTAACATCAAGTGCACTCAATTGTGCACCAGATGAGAATATTTTTTCATCTAGATTGAACTATATTTTTGTAGTCTAGGTATTTCAGATGTCAGAACCATGTAAAGAGTTCACTAGAAGGTGAACTAGAGCTAAACTCAACATTCTCATCACAAGTTTCTAGTGGTAGACTGTGCACCAGATGAGAATACTTCTTCATCTAGATTGTACTATATTTTTGTAGTCTATGTATTTCAGATGTCAGATCTATGTTAAAGAGTTCACTAGAAGGTGAACTAGAGCTAAACTCAACATTCTCATCACAAGTTTCTAGTGGTACACTGTGCACCAGATGAGAATATTTCTTCATCTAGATTGTACTATATTTTTGTAGTCTAGGTATTTCAGATGTCAGAACCATGTAAAGAGTTCACTAGAAGGTGAACTAGAGCTAAACTCAACATTCTCATCACAAGTTTCTAGTGGTAGACTGTGCACCAGATGAGAATATTTCTTCATCTAGATTGTACTATATTTTTGTAGTCTAGGTATTTCAGATGTCAGAACCATGTAAAGAGTTCACTAGAAGGTGAACTAGAGCTAAACTCAACATTCTCATCACAAGTTTCTAGTGGTAGACTGTGCACCAGATGAGAATATTTCTTCATCTAGATTGTACTATATTTTTGTAGTCTAGGTATTTCAGATGTCAGAACCATGTAAAGAGTTCACTAGAAGGTGAACTAGAGCTAAACTCAACATTCTCATCACAAGTTTCTAGTGGTAGACTGTGCACCAGATGAGAATATTTCTTCATCTAGATTGTACTATATTTTTGTAGTCTAGGTATTTCAGATGTCAGAACCATGTAAAGAGTTCACTAGAAGGTGAACTAGAGCTAAACTCAACATTCTCATCACAAGTTTCGAGTGTTACGCTGTGCACCAGACCAGATGAGAATATTTCTTCATCTAGATTGTACTATATTTTTGTAGTAGTCTAGGTATTTCAGATGTCAGAACCATGTAAAGAGTTCACTAGAAGGTGAACTAGAGCTAAACTCAACATTCTCATCACAAGTTTCGAGTGGTAGACTGTGCACCAGATGAGAATATTTCTTCATCTAGATTGTACTATATTTTTGTAGTCTAGGTATTTCAGATGTCAGAACCATGTAAAGAGTTCACTAGAAGGTGAACTAGAGCTAAACTCAACATTCTCATCACAAGTTTCTAGTGGTAGACTGTGTACCAGATGAGAATATTTCTTCATCTAGATTGTAACTATATTTTTGTAGTCTAGGTATTTCAGATGTCAGAACCATGTAAAGAGTTCACTAGAAGGTGAACTAGAGCTAAACTCAACATTCTCATCACAAGTTTCTAGTGGTAGACTGTGCACCAGATGAGAATATTTCTTCATCTAGATTGTACTATATTTTTGTAGTCTAGGTATTTCAGATGTCAGAACCATGTAAAGAGTTCACTAGAAGGTGAACTAGAGCTAAACTCAACATTCTCATCACAAGTTTCTAGTGGTAGACTGTGCACCAGATGAGAATATTTCTTCATCTAGATTGTACTATATTTTTGTAGTCTAGGTATTTCAGATGTCAGAACCATGTAAAGAGTTCACTAGAAGGTGAACTAGAGCTAAACTCAACATTCTCATCACAAGTTTCTAGTGGTAGACTGTGCACCAGATGAGAATATTTTCTTCATCTAGATTGTAACTATATTTTTGTAGTCTAGGTATTTCAGATGTCAGAACCATGTAAAGAGTTCACTAGAAGGTGAACTAGAGCTAAACTCAACATTCTCATCACAAGTTTCTAGTGGTAGACTGTGTACCAGATGAGAATATTTCTGCATCTAGATTGAACTATACTTTTGTAGTCTAGGTATTTCAGATGTCAGAACCATGTAAAGAGTTCACTAGAAGGTGAACTAGAGCTAAACTCAACATTCTCATCACAAGTTTCTAGTGGTAGACTGTGTACCAGATGAGAATATTTCTTCATCTAGATTGTACTATATTTTTGTAGTCTAGGTATTTCAGATGTCAGAACCATGTAAAGAGTTCACTAGAAGGTGAACTAGAGCTAAACTCAACATTCTCATCACAAGTTTCTAGTGGTAGACTGTGTACCAGATGAGAATATTTCTTCATCTAGATTGAACTATATTTTTGTAGTCTAGGTATTTCAGATGTCAGAACCATGTAAAGAGTTCACTAGAAGGTGAACTAGAGCTAAACTCAACATTCTCATCACAAGTTTCTAGTGGTAGACTGTGTACCAGATGAGAATATTTCTGCATCTAGATTGAACTATATTTTTGTAGTCTAGGTATTTCAGATGTCAGAACCATGTAAAGAGTTCACTAGAAGGTGAACTAGAGCTAAACTCAACATTCTCATCACAAGTTTCTAGTGGTAGACTGTGTACCAGATGAGAATATTTCTTCATCTAGATTGTACTATATTTTTGTAGTCTAGGTATTTCAGATGTCAGAACCATGTAAAGAGTTCACTAGAAGGTGAACTAGAGCTAAACTCAACATTCTCATCACAAGTTTCTAGTGGTAGACTGTGCACCTGATGAGACAATGAGAATACCACTTCACCAAGATTGCAGTACTTTTTGTAGTCTGGGTGTCTCTGATGTCGAAACGATGCTGGGGATTCGTTTTGAGCGTCTTCGTTCTTCTTCAACGACTATTTTTGGATCCCTTCGACAAGCATGACTCCAGATTTCAGGAGTCAAGTCTGTAACAGCAACATATTTCAGATGCTATACGTAAGAGTGCTATATTTAATCCGGGGTAAACTCCTAGCTTGAAGTATTATTACTACCAGTTTTTATTTAGCGTTAAAGTTTTAGTTTAAAGTATTTTAATGTTCACATATTTTCTGATAGTAAATGGTGTAATTATGTTATGCATACTTAAATATGTTATGTATTACTTACTTATTTTATGCTCTATAATATGTTATGCATCTTAAAAGTACCGGGAATAGGATATTCTATTTACAGCTCGGTTCGTTCTCTTGTACAATTCAGTCTTTTATTGTTCATAAATATAAAATTACTCGGTATATATTCATAGTAAACAAAACCAAATTGGACTGGAAATACAAAGGATATGGTTATTGATAGATCACACGAGAGTACCGATTACCTTGGAGTATTTCATGGAGAATTATAGTTAATGTAAAAAATATAAAACAAACAATAATAGCCTATTGTGATACAACCGTATGGCTTACAATAGAGATAGGATGCATTAATTGAAAAGGATTCCGTACATAATATACATAAAAATTCTCGGAAGATGTTAACTCATGTACAATGGTTAATCTATTCAGCAATGAGGAAGTAATTGGTTGACTAAAAATATTTTAAATACTCCATAGGACTAAATAATTGATTAAGTCTGTAAAACTCTACACGAGTGTCTAAATTACCATCTCAAGAAATTAGAAGTAGATTATTTTATTGGGTTTTGTGTTATTAGTTTAAAAAATTTTCAAATAATTTAATCATATAATTTTGTAAAAATATTAAATATTGTGCCACTGTGGCTGATATTATAAAGCATTATATTTGACGTAGCATTGTTTGAAAAGCATATCTTCCGATTCTAAACTAATCATTATTGAATATAATTACATTTTGTTGATTTTGAACATAATTATAAAGGATAAAATTAATTCTTTTTTCCCCAGTTTGCATAAAGTACCGACATTAATAACTACGGTAATATATAATTGCTTAATTTACGGAATTGTGTCGAGCAGGACTAAAGAACACGAAATGAACACTTAAATTTAGATCATTCACAACCAATAAAGGATTATTATTAAGATTTTTCTAACAATTTATTGCAATAATAGCTATTCTGTGTAACAAAAGTTATCGTTCCTGAAATTTATGTTGTATTTTTAAACTGTGTAGACCGCAATATGTAACCTATTACATGTCTACGCATAAACTTGCGTTTATTGTAATTAATTTATTAATGTATTTAAGAAAAACAGTCTCTTAATTTCTCGTTCATACGCAGTTCTCAGCTTTCCCGACAAGGGGAACAAGAATGAGATATAACTGTTATTAGGAAACTTTATTAAACTTTATAAAGAAAATTAATTAATAAATATAGTTCAACTGAAATAAAAAACTATCTGTCAATATCGTTGACTATCTGATAAATAAAGTATAATAAATTAGATATTTTAAAAGCAAATCAGATATTTTAAATTTATTTTTGATTTTTTGTTTGTAAAATACGTCAACTGGAATAATCGATGTTCTTATTTGAAGTGCCCTTTAACACGAAATAAGATGATTTTGTTACATATGTAGAGTTTTTGTAGTTTGTGGTAAATATTTTTGTAATACCCGTATTTACTCAATAGTAATAAATATCATATTTGAGAAACGTGATGACGCATGTTTTTCCTTAGCCAGATAATAAAATATGATATTCATATTTATATATACAGTAGGTGACACGTTCATTTATTAATGTGACAAACAAGAGAAAACTATACCATATGTCAGTAATTTGGCATAATTATATCATAGGTATGTGTAATAAACTCTATGACATAATCCATGTAATGACGTATAGTGATTAGCGAGATGTTATGGATAACATTATGCCACTCTCGAGAGGCTCTAGCGGTGTTTCAACGTTAGAACGTTAAGTACCAGGTATGGGCTTGCTTGCAGCTGCTGTCTAACAATGTACCACCACAAACTCCTGGATATGGTGTGGAGGTTAGTGGAGGGGTGGTGTGGTTGTCCGATGGCATCTCGCACACTCTTTGGAACGTCCACCGACTCACCAATAATCTGAAGATCCTGAAACGCTGTTCGCAAGCAGACCACTGTGTGTGTTTTATGTTTTGACCATGACAGCGACCGTTGAAGCCATGTCTCGAAAAAGTTGTCCAGGAAGGTGACCGCCAATACAGGGTTTAAGCTGGCCATTCCATGATTAGCCCGGTGTAGCAGGTTGTGTGTGCCTTTAGGCGGCTTAGTATGGGAACCATCGATGATCCATATGCAGGATTTGTGTACATTTATGGTACAGATTTTACTTATTAATAGCTGTATGTTATTTATGAAAAATTCGATAGTACAGTACTTACTCAGCCAGATAATAAAATATGATATGGTCTTTCTGGTTACGCTGGCCACGCTCCAGAGGGAAATAAGGGCGGGTTATAATTTTTACTAATATCAATTCTACTCTAATTTCACTCTCAAAAAGATAGGATATACCCCTTTACTGGGTGCACAGGTAATGGATTACCTCAAGGTACTATACTTGGTCCTTTTTTTATACTTGTGTAAATTGCAGACTACAATTGCGGAAAGATACAAATACAGAAACTTAGGATGGCTTTAAGAAAGGTTGTAAATATGTAAGATCTGGGACTTGAGACAGGTAAGATCTGGATGTATAACTGACTGCGGACATATTTTTCATTGTTAACAGTGTTTTGTACACCTTTGTCTAATCTTCTGCAAGAACTGATTGACATACAGTACAGAACTTATGAGTGTAGTCTAACATATAGATGTTGCATGAAGATTATACATGTATTTCTAAACAAGTACGAAAAGAAATCTCTTACCAACTAATTAATTTCAATCTTTGTTCTGTGTAAATGTTTACTAGTTAAACTCACAGATCGATGTGAGAACCAGGTGTACTAGCAACATCCTGATGAGTATTTTAATACACTGGTAATAGCGAAAATGTTACTTAAAATGGATTTCAGTATACATCAATGTACTTTTGAATATTTAACTTCACCAACTTATGTTAAACACAACAAATAAAAAATCCTGTATAAATAAACAATTATTATTCTTCAAAATAATGACCATCTAAATTTACCTCAAATTTATCAAATGTCATTCATTCATTATAAGGAGATCAATGAACATATAAAGCTCCATAAATACTCCAAAGTGTTTTGCAATAATAAACATTCTGGCGGCATTGCGTTGTTTCCAGTTCATGTGAATATATGGAAGGGCATAAGGGGAAATTATATTCCGTTACCTGCCCCAAAACCTAAACTTTTGTCTATGCTGTTGTTTTTAAACTTTGACAAACCCATGTGGAGCTTTTTTAACCATCTGAGAATGGAACGGTAGTTCCAGAACATGTAGTGGACATCTACAACATTTAGGTACCGTTTGACAAGGTACGGTACCTTGTTTTAGTTAATTATACAATTCCGGGGCAATAGAATATGAATGAGTTGTGAAAAACATTTTAAGTTCTGGGGGCAGATAAGGAATCATACAGGAGGGAGACTTGAGATTAGGCAATCCTGGAATGTAAAAACTTTTCTCAACGAACGGATTGAAACTATGGACAGCTATTCCAAATAAAAACTTGAAAGATTACTTTGTTTGAAGTTAGTTTTTAACGATGGAAGGATTGTATAGGAAACAGGACTTTTCCGGACATTTGCCAGTGATACAAAAAGTCAGTAACACTACGTTTCAATCTGGCATGATTAGTTTATTTTAACCTAGATTGTAACTATGTTTTAGGTTAGTTATTCGTCTGAAGAAGAGATCAGACTGCAGATCTAGAAACGTAGTGTTACTCATAGTTTGAAAACGTATTTGGAAATCAAAAGAAATCTAACAGAATCATTTTGAAATCCAAATCCAAAGAATCGTCTAAAATTGCCATCGGGAAGCTTGGATCGATTACTTATCCCAGCCTGTACATATATTCTCGATGTCTGTACTGTCGATTGAAGTGCGAACTGGATCAGCCCAAGAACGTCCACCAATACGAGACCAGAGTCAGCAATAACTTAAAACCTGAACAGCATGGAAGTTTGAACGTAGGAGCCACGCTCACCAAATTATAAAATTAATAAGTTGCCCGGAGATCGATTTCAATTAAAACGCTTTCTGTTGTCGAAGTTATCTAAAGTGTGTCCTTGGATGATTCGTTAATCAAAGAAACTACCAATTTCTGTTCCAAGCAGAGAAGAGAGTCTTGTTTTAAAAAATAGAATGAGAGTTAAATCACTTTCATGGACTTACAGTATAATTAGATCAAAGGTTTTTGCAAATTCAAAGAAATGGCAGTTATTGTATTTCCCCAACTATTACTATTACTGTATTTACGAACAATTAGACCACACAACCATTTAAAGGCATGGGATCAATCCTTCAAACACACAAAGATTCGACCTTTTTTCTCAACGAAATAAGAGCAAAGGTCGAAAAAGAAAGATAAATACTTTTCAAAGACAATGAAGAATGGTGTAAAGCTTTTGTTTTCAGCATAAATGATGGCCTCATTTAAGAATTAATTAAAAGATGACTGACGTTTCGCATCTTGCAAATATGCTTCTCAAAAACATCTCGTTGGCATGAATGAATGGAGAAATGTTCATGTATCCAGGTGAATTTAGGGCCACTTGGTTCTGTCTTAAACTTCCCTTACGTCATAACCCTTATTTAGTATGCCCCTATTTTGATTTTCGCAAATGTAGCATTATGTATGTATGCACTTGTTGTCAAAAGTATCAAAATATCAACAGGTGCAGAATCTTTTCAAAATTACAAACAGCAAAACATCGTTCAATGAGTCAGAACGCCGACTGATATAGTAGCTGCTGTCAATTGATAACGAAAAAGCTCAGTAAAATTACATTACTCAAATTATGAATTTATTGTAAGATAAGGAATCAAGATAAAAAACAGTATTTAGTTGTAGCCATACCTCATAATTACTATATTTGCAATATACTAAGTAAGGAAAGTGAACATTGTGTGTGTATTTAATACAATAACCCATAACAGTTTGTTTTATTACTCCACGATAGTTTAGTATGGAGAATTTTACTATAGTTCAATGTTGCATAAAACAAAACAAGGTGTTCCGATGACTGAAATCTATTCTCATCTTCAGGTGACAAATATTATGAAAGGTAATTAAAATTGTGACTGCTGTGATGCACAAATCATGTGTTTCAGTGGGAGATCTGTGTTGTTTTTATTCTTATGATTTTTCTGACAGGCTGCAAGATTCAGATATATTTTGATGTGCCATATTTATGCATTCAACTTTAACTTAGGTGTATCACATCGTTGGCAAATTTCCGTAATTTTATTTTCGTTATTATCTTTCCATATCATACACTGTTAATGATGAACTTTCAACAAAGAAGAGTGGTGTGTAAACTAAAGAAGGTATTGGTTTAAGATATTCCCTTTATTCTCATTATATTCATAAGAAATAACAAAAAATTGCTTTTTAATATCATCACAGTCACAAATTACAAGATGGTTATATAACGATTCCCTTAGAAGGAATCGGAAAGGAATTTTTGTTTTTCTCTTTTGCACAGGGCCTCCGTCGACCTAATTACGCCACTGTGAGTATAAGTTTTTGTATTTTACGGACGCGACGACAAGCAACACAAGATGTGTCACCCGTAAGTATCTTCGCAGAACACAGGAGGTCTGTTGCCACAGTTCCAGGTCAAGCTGCTCCAGCTTCTCTTCTCGCCGGTCGGCATCGCACCAGCTGCATAGATAGATTTCCAGGACCGGAAACTGAGACAAGCTTGTATTCAGTTATGGCGGGAGAGCTCGTGAAGTTGAGGCTTCTCTCTAAACTATTTACTTAACAAAGCGTGTTTATGTGTCACAACGCTTCAGAATGATTTGTTTATTCTTGTTACGTGTTGGGTTGGTTATACACATGAGTAAAGATCGATTGTGGATCTCTAAACATTTTGGTGTAAGTTTCTTGTTTCACTGAACGATGCAAAATATCCAGAAAAATCCTTTTGCCTTAATTTCTATTTTCATAAAACAAACGTCTAAATGAGTTATCCCAAACACGTTGAAAATAAGTCTATAATAACTATATTACCCTTATTACTTGTGAAGGTATATTAGTAATACAACATTCAAACAACGTGAATACTATCAAACATGTACTCGTATTATGAATCAAATGTATTTATTTAAATCTGGTCTGGTCTTCGGTAAATTCACCATTACCATTACATATTAAAATGCGCACATAGTAAATCTCGTTGCACCATACCTGCCCAGGCAACTCACAGTTTATTCTTGACCTTTATTTACATGTTACACATGATTTGCATGTTTAGTTACACATGATTAGTTAATATCAGTAAACATTATTAACAGCTAAAATGTTACCAATCTCTCGTCTAGATATGCATTCCATTGATGTAATTCAAAAATCTATTACCAGTTATTGTACTGATGACTACACGTACATTTCATCACCAAACGTCGTGAAAATCTGTTATAGGGTTTTCACTCCTGTTTTGTTGGCAATGATAAAATATCATTTCAAATTCGATGCACAGGGTGCAGCAACCGATGAGTGTCAAACGTGCAGGCTGTAAAGTATGAAAACTATAATATAAAAAGCAAATTAAGGACATCACAGTAGTTCGCTGTACTGCACCTTCTTAGAATCGTGTCTATCTGTGAACAAGATAACTCTTGAAAGAAAGTCGTAAAGATTTGACGCTTGGTAAATAGATTCTTCTTAGTCAAAAGAAGACCTCTATTGATATCGGGGTCAATAGGTAAAAGGCAACAAAGTTACCCTTTAACTTTCGTTACGTTCAGGTGGGTCGTGCGATATTCTCTGGTATCAGTTCATATACTTTTTTTTTAATTCAAAGCCTAATTATCATAATACTTAGGTGAGTTTCATAAGTTATCCAATTATCATAATACCTAAACATCTGACTTGATGAGTGTATTAGGGTGGTCTCCTATGCGAGAATGTAGTACATCTAATGTAATGCTTTGGCCACATGTGAAGTAACCGGGTACAGTATTGTATTGCAATCCAGCCTTCCAATATCTCCCTCCTCCACCATAAGCTCCAATTACCCCACAGAAGTTTTCTTTTTTTTAAATCCACTGCCCGATGTATTATGTTGTTTTATCCTATCCCATATGATTTTCTATCCAGTTTGATCTCCAAATGTAGGCTTGTTTACCTTATTACGCATGCTCAACGTTATGCCTGAGAAAGAAGGTGGATAGTAGCTCTCGAAACGTTGTGTTACATAGTAGCACATAGCTGTGGGAAATGTCTGTAACCCTCTTATTTTGAAAGCAGTCCATCGTTAATGATGAACTTCGAACAAACAAACTCTATTTGTCAAAAACTATATTTTGCGCAAGTCCATAAGTTACATAGTCTGATCTTGATTAATTAATTGTACTTGTTGTTCTCACTTGTAAGACTTGTAAATTTGAATTAAAAACTTCTACCCAACGCTAAGACCGTACAACTACGGTCGACTCAGCAGACCACGGACACTTGCGTTGCGGGGTGGCAGGCTGACTCACCCGTATAATCATGAAATGTTATGCTATAAACAGTATAGTCGTAATTTAACTCGTAAATTAATTTTTTTTGCTAGGACTACGTATATTTCATCAACCAATCTTGAGCAACTATTTACTTTAGGTAAATTTCCACAACTGAGTTATCAGAGCAATCATCCCTGTCTCTCCCCCTTACATTTTATACCTTTTGTCACTAATGCCCTCAGTCCATCAGTAAAGGTCTGAAATTACATTTCCAATAGTAAATAGTCAATTATCTATTGCGGGGACAAAATACGTATGTAGAACAATCTTCAAACCATTCTAAAATGTGGGCATACATACCATGCCAAGATCCCATTTAGTACACTAATACCGTAGTACAACATACATTTGAACACTCATTCCGCATTCATTCGTTAACAATGCTGCCCTCTTCGTTAGGGAGTCAGTCTTGTTATTTTGCGGTCTTTCAGTTATACGCCACAAACATGTTTACATTATAAAATGCATTTGTCGCTAAACAGCGTTTCGAATGAGTTTTAACGCATTGAGCATTAAGGGGGCAATCTTTTAATACGAGTATTATAGTCATAAATTGTATATTGGAACCCAGCCTGTGAAGGCAAGCGATCATAAACCACGGTCCTTGGTATCCCAGTTCGGTATTTATCTCTACCTCTAGTCTCGTACGAATACATTTCTCGGGCAGCAAATTTAGACATACAATACAACGTTATTTCCAAATGTAGAGGCTAAGCAGAGAACAGTTGCAATATCTTGAAAATTGGCCCGCACGGATCCGAACTTCAATTTTGCAATGACGCGGATCGTTTGCATTATGTAAATTGATCATACTTAGAATGGATTATTTTCTCCGACACACCAAAACACCAATCCGTAAGTGAAGCGTGGATAAATTAAGCCATAATATAATATTTGGCAATATTTGGTTATTGGCCTCAAGACGTAATTTCCAGAGGCTAATTTTGAACAAAGGTGATTAATGTTAATATTCCATTTCAAACCTTGATCAAGGTAAATTCCGGTGAATTAGACTTCTTCTTGTATTTTATCCACCGAAACAAAACTAGGGGCATACTCGAAGTATACTGAGCTTAGAACAAAATTCAAAACATGAGAGGCTGTTAAAGTTTTGGGCACATTTTCTGATTCCAACAAAAGGGATTTGTTCCAAAACTTTTTTTGAAGTTTTGTCAAAACGAGTCGTATCATCAGCATAGGTCACGATTCTCCCGTGTGGCAGTGTTGATAAGTCTAGAAACACACAGTGTTGATAAGTCTAGAAACACACTTGAAGTGTGATTTTGACATTACAATCCTCTACGATCAAATTGGTAATACTCATAATTGCATCTATTGTCGATTTGTTCTGAAGCTGAATTACCCACTAGAGAGCTGTGTTTGTTAAAAAATACTTAATTAGTAACATCGAGACAAGCCGACAGCTTTTATCTTTTTGAAAATATAATTTATTTGTGATATATTTTAGCCTTACAAACATTTGCAAAAAACCTATTAAAATAATGAATAGTATCCTATCGAATGTCTAATTAAGACTTAGCCGAATATTAAAGTATAATTCAATATTGTTATCCATTCTTTTTTTATACTTGTTTTTAAAATGTTTTAAATATCCTTGTCTAACTTTACATATGTATTTATGTATTACAAAGTACTACAGTGATTGATGCAAATCTTAATTTCATTTTAAATCTGCCACACGCGTTGCTTAAAAGTTAAACATATAACAGCTAGATTTTGTTTGATAATTTTCTCCTAATATCAGTAAATTGGAACATTTTCTGTATAAAGTTATATGATAACCTAGATTTATTACAATGTACAGCAAGTCCAAATTCTTGTAAGCCGCTCTCTCGTGGCGGCGCGGCGTTGTAGTCGCCACATTTGTCTATATATTTATATTTATAGAAAAATTGCGATACTTAATTTCTGTAGAATGTTTACAGAATAAACCTTTTGTGATCTTCCTAGTACAAAATAGTTGGTCTTGTGGTCCGAAATTCTTTGTGTACTGTCTCCACTTATGAGAATGTTTTGAAGGAATACATATATTATACTGATGACGAATAGTTATATCTATAAGAATATTAGTAATCATCGTGAAGAAGTTGTAAACTTGTGTTGAGTTTCTTATTATATGACAAATTGAAAACTGTGTAGTTAGAGCATGGACTGAGACGTGTGCTAGCTTGATATCTCTGCTGGAATCAATTTCTGACTCCGCCCCAAGTATAATAAGATCCCACTGTGATTATAATGAAATTATGAAACACCACCAACCCTTGCTCGTTACGTCCGCTCTTTTTCTGTCTGCTCATAATGGTGCAATGACTTTTATATCTTTACGCATATAAGCCAATATATTCCCTCCTAGTTGTGAGATATATGACTTCAAACATATTAACCTCATGTCGGGAGAGACATTTCTTGGCACCCTTAACATTCACAGTTATATTCAGATTAACTAAGATAATTACTTAAGTCGTACTCCTAACACGAATAAGTTTTAAATTGTAGACGATATACATATTGCATGATATAACACCTATAACGCTTAATTTGTAAAACATATGACGTCAAATCAATTTATAATCATTGAAGAGCTTTATAAAAGTAATTTAAATTTTTAAAATATAAGAAAAACATAATTCGATAGCTATATGAGCATAAGTAACGATTACATCTAAGTTATAATCAGATACAAAATAGTTCTATAATTGCCTTATCTTATTATTAAGTTTAGAACAGAGTAACATGTCTGAGCAAGAATGTGATGGATTAAACATAATCTGAACTGTGCCAACTTCTGAAGACTTGTCTATTCATTAGGATGCCTATTGTATAGTCTTAGGACTCTATAATGAGTCACTTTTTAGTAAAAATAATCGGTAGATTACGTAGTAAATTATGTCATATATAATCCAGTACTTTTAAATAAATTGTTCTGTATGAGCATTGTATTAACGTCAAGTTTAAATAAATGGAAGGCTGAGAATTCGGCTTTGAATAAACTGAGGTCTGTAGGACTGTTATTTGCTCAGCCACAACGTAACCCTGATTGTACGATTTAAAACTTTGAAAAAGCAATGAGTCACCCGCATCGCTCCGAAGGACCACTCACCAAGACAATTAATTAGATTATTAATATCAGGTACTATGGACACTTCACCGACGTTAAGTGTAATACCTCTTACACGTGTCATTGAATTTGCTTGTATAATCACAAATGTACGTTGTTACACATTTTGAAAAAAACACGCATGTTTTTCAAAGCGTTCATGATTACTTAAGTTTTGTAAAACCTAGCCAATTAAATTTATATATATATATATATATATATATATATATATATATATATATATATATATATTTATTTATTTACTTAAATTCTGCAATCGGCAAGTAATTATTAGTGTAAATAGATTCATAAGACTCTAGAATAGATCATCAAATAAAAGAAAATCTCACATTACAAATCAAAACAAACATCCTCCGGATGTACGTTGATGCCCAAGTCCGTCCATACTACTCTGATACACGAATAGGAAATATACCACATTATTTTCAAAAATTATGCAGAAACCATTGATACAGACAGTAACGCGGGAAATAACAAGTTCAAAGAGTTCAAGGACAAGCAACCATGCTGGTATAAAAATATATTGGTACTCACCATTGATCTTTGTAATATTTGGCAAGCGAGCTGACGGGAGCTATATCGAAAGATCTTTAAGAACAAGGGGAACATCGGCAGCAATCCGGAAGATTTAACGGCGAAAGAAAGAAATAGGGAGTGCGAGTGAGAGTGTTCGAGTGCGGGATAAAATTTCTTTAGACCAAGTAGAATCATGTGTTAGTGCGAAGTGAAAATAAAATGCTTAGAAGTGTTGTATTTATTTTCAGGTATGTTCTTTCTTTACCTGAGGATGAGATCAGATTGCAGATCTCCAAACGTATTGTTACTGTTTTCTTGTTTCACTGAACGATGGCAAATGTCCGGAAAAATCCTGTTTCCTTCACAATCCTTCCATCGTCAAAAATAACCTTCAAACAAAGAAAGGTATGTAATGTTCCACAATAGCAGGGTTTCATTCATCGTCTTAATATGTTTAATTTCATTTTCCGAGGTACCTTCACCTAAAATGATTAATTTCGTCATCACGTGTAGAGTTTATATTAATAGTTTGCTTTTGAAATACATACGATTATTTATCAATTTTGTATATTTTATGTAAATGTTCATAATTTGTAAAAATAAGTCAATTAATTACGTCAAATTTATCATAATTTATATATATATATATATATATATATATATATATATATATATATATATATATATATATATATATATACAGAATGAGTCAGAAATATGGTAAAATATTTTGTATAGCTAAAGATAAGAAGAAAATGTTATATAAAGGTAGGTCCGGAAACGCTCCATTAGTGAGTAATGGCTGGCGAAAGATTCTGCTTTGTTTTCAGTTCACCTGGTGAAATTAAGTGATTCTGAAATGTTTTGTTCTTACTTTTTAACTCAAATAAGGTGGATTTATAAGGAGAATCGCCTTAAAAATCAAATAAAACCACTCTAGAGGTTGTAGTGTGAACATTTTTTTAGAAAATGTATGAAATTTGCCAAAAATCTAATAAAAAAATACCGTCTTAAATATTTGATGTTAAATAATAACATCATAGATAAACATTGTTAAATGACCAATAAACAAATTTTTTTTTCCTAATAGAGGTTGTAGAGAATTTAATTCTGAAAACAACCATAATAAGCAAAGATAACTAAATGTGTAAAAAAGTTATGAAATTTACTCCTCACTTATTACACTACACAGCAAACTTTTGCTGTTTTATAATAAGGAATGAGTATCTGATTGGTCACAGAACCAAATGCTAATGTTCTGTGATAGAATATACAGGAAAAGAATGAAATGATTTATTAACATTACCAGTCCAAATTATACATAAATAAGATTCTGAAAATGTAATAATGTTCTTTGTTTATTAAGTAAGCCACAAAAAGATAAAGTAGCCTAAAGCTTCATTAATCCCACTTTTTAGACATCTAAATCAGTTTCAGTTTATGTATTGCCAGTTCGCATCGAAAAAAATATGTTTTAAAACTATTATATCATTTTATGAAATTTGTTGTTATAATTTTAATTTTCCCCTAATGTAGCACACAAAATTGTAAGGATGTATCCAGCAGAGTCTAAATATAGCTTGTACCAATTTTAAGCGCTATTTGTAAATTGTAAATTAATACTCAAGGACGAATGAAGTAACTTTTTAAAACTAACAGTGAAGAGTAATAAAGCAGGCTCACTTTTATACAGTCTGACCTTACAACAATTTTTCATTCAAAACCAATGATAACAGAAACATATATAAATAGTAGATTGTAAACAGATTCAAAAACAACATTTTGAATCTATTTACCTCCAAAAAGGAGAACAAGGTACGCAGCTGAGGTGTAAGTGACCCCACGGACAGACTTAAACCTAATATTATGCACGTAACGTGGGGAGTATGTGCGGTAAAGGTAGAGAAGTGAATCTCTTTCGACACCTAGCTGCATCGGTCCTCCCGGCGGTGTGTGGTGCGCGTGGCTTTATAAAGCGACATTACACGACACGGTCCCACCGAGAACTGCATATTTTAACCTCTCTTCTCACTTACATAGACAAATGTTTTCTGTCTGTATCGGTATATTGTTATTTAAAATGTTTTTATCTATCGATTTAAATAACCATTTTCTTTTTAATTAGAATATTTGGAAATGTTATCAGATAGTCAATTAATTTCAAAGGTAGGACTTCATTTTTATTTTTATTTAACGCCATTGACGCTGTAACACATTTAACGACTTTTACATAATATTGTGAAGATTTTACGAAAAAACAGTGCAATTTTCGTAATAGCAGTTACTCTTGTATTCTAGAACCAACTGCCAGGAGCACAACAAACTATTATTATACAAGGGTGATAAAGCATAACAGTTAAAAGTAACAAAATTACAGCTAGGGCATTTATTGTTAGTCCTGCACATACATTTGTCACATATTACGGTGACAATATAAATATATATGTGCGTATACATAGAGGATGTGTTTTTAATTTGGAAATATTGATATATTTAAAAGAACAAGTTATATAATGACGTATTGCAGCAGGCATCTACTTCCATGGGGAAACTGTTTGCATTAAAATGTAATACCCATTCAATCCTCTTTTCCCCCCATCACAAACAAATTAAATGAAATGGGAGGGAACATTTTGATTACAATAAAGATTTAATTCGATAAACGTCTACAATAGAAAACCCTTTAGCTTGATTTTTATTACTACCCATTGCGCTAGCCTTGCCTGTATTCTCATTTTATTAGCCAAACTACTCACATTGAATAAAACTCGCGTATTTGCATGATGAGTTTATTTTGATACGTAATTGAGTAATATACATGGTTTAAACACTGAAGCTTCACATTCATTACAAACAAAGAAAATATAACTTTAATGATGATTTTAAAGACTTTATTCTCTTCAGTAAAACCTACGCTTTATTGATAGATTATACCAGGTGTATGTAAAATGTTTCGTTCGAGAGCCAAATGGAAAAATTTCAGGAGACAGGTGGAGCAAGTATTTTCACATGAATATTGATGAAAGTTAATATGTTTAAAAAGATATACTAACTACCAATTATTATTCAGTAGAAGGATTACAATAATTTTTACAAGTAGCGGCCGATCCTCTTTTTAACCTTATTCTGTCCACTCTCATGGGCCACTAACCTGTGCAAGGATCTCATCAAACAGAATAAGTTGGTTCACAGATATGTGTTGATCTAAAAACTGAAAACATTCTAATTGTAAATCGCTTTCTTCTCTTGAAATTTGAATCGTTCAAATGTATTACTGTTGAACCCATTGTCATATGGCAGCAATGACAAGAGAACTCTATAAGTTTTGCCAGTCTTCTAAAGATGCCCGCCATAGAGTTCATGTCCAGCCTCCCGTCGACCACATCGTTGGTCCCTGCTAGAATCACAAAGCAGTGCTCCGGTGACGCTGTTGAAGCAAGGCGTATGTCGGCAGTACAGCTTTAGAGATTTGGATGTGACTGTTCCCTACTTGAACGGAATAACACGTTTTTAGCGTTCCTATTGATAAACGTATAGATTTTCTTTCTTTATTGTTTTTGTGATGGATTAGACAAAGCTTTAGTGTCTTATTCTTTCTTAAAACTTTTCAAACTGAACCTCAGGACCTTCGCTTATACCGTTACGTAACACTTCAGAACAATTGCGAAGAGGTATGGCGTGATGGACAGATTTCAAATGGAGGAAGTTTTATTTCCATTTATTTAGTTTTACCAAATCTGTTATAGAAGATATTGCTCTGTTTTTCCTTCTTTTAAAATTATACTGTTTACTTTTTCAGAAGAATTATTTAGTTTTTTCAACTTCTAAATATAGTTATAGCATATTATTGGTATTTTTAAAAGACTCAAATAGTTCTTCTTGTTTTCTTTCCGTCTCTTCAGTTAATTGTTCTGTCTCAGTTGATTGCTCAATATTTCGTGGTGTCAGTGCTTTTGATAAAAACGCCTTTTTGGAGTACTGCAAAAGGCGTATAGTTATAGCATATTATTGGTATTTTTAAAAGACTCAAAAATGTCTTCTTGCTTTTTTCCCGTCTCCTCAATAAATTCCGTTTCTTGGTGTCAGTGGTTTTGATAAAAACGCCTTATTGGTGTACAATCTGACCAAATAGAGTGGTGTAATATAGCTTCCTTTTCCATTTGGGGTTTAGCAAACTGTTCCTTCAAGGCAGCAATATCCGATAGCAAGTCGGGGCTGGCCGGAGTGTGCGGAGTTGAAGGGGGTGGTGCACGATGATGGTGACCGCACAGGCGTCGCGACGCGTTGTCGGTGCCGTGATGGGGATGAGTCTCTGCTGGTATATACCCAACGCAGTACTTATTTACAAGTAAACAATGCTTGCTCTTAAAGTCAGCCATTGTTTTTATCACAGCATCTGCCTTAATCCAGCTATTACATCCTTGCAACAACAGCGCTAACAAAGTGCACCATTTGCTGAAGTAATTGTTTCTCTGTACTTATACCCATTTTGGATTAAATATTGCTTCCTAGCAGTATTAATAATTTTGAAGTTCATTTTTGTCACTAATGCCAAATGGGGCAGTGTAGCGGAAACAACGGCTATCGTAAGACAACCAGATCAAGCAACGTTGAGTGTGGCTGCTGTTTGGATTGGTGACCGCTAAGCGATCTTGTCCTTGCAAGTATATAGTTCTACCCGGCCGTTTGTAGTGGTTCGGAAGTCACCTTTAAGCCTTTGGTCCCGAGGTTAAATGTTAGAGAGGGCTTCTTAGCCCTAACTTCGCCTGGTAACATAAGGCATCTTCACTTTACTTTTACTTTTAATAATTCGAGATTAAACTTTAAAATAAATTTTAAAAAAAATGAATGATAAAACCAAACCTTTTAGTAAATAGGATAAATTCAATCATGAATTAGAATGCATAAATAGCATACCCAAATTGATAGCACTTAGCTACTGCGGAATTGAGTGACGAGAGCCAAATGTTGCTGTTAAGGCTCGTAATTAAGACTCTGATTGAGCGTAACTATACGTGCCAAGTATGTCTAGGTTCCTCTCAACCTTACTCGTTAAATTATGTTAATGTGTACGTTGAGTTTTTGAAGCTGTTATTTACAGCACAATAACACCGAAAAACAATGCAGGCAATGAAGTTACATATTAACACTATTTTATACCTACCAGATTTATGACTTTAAAAGGGTGAAATATTTAGAAATTACTGGTAAATTGGCGCATACGCACGCCATCCTCACACCCCTTTACTCATACGCAGTTAATAGCACACCATACCTTCATTATCACCTGGGTGTGAATAGTACCCAACAAAAAAAGTTTAATACTGCTGTTCCAGGTTTTGGGTAGGTTACAGGGACCTTTCACTCTCCCTTTCTTCACTTCCGGTGGATTACGTCGTTTGTAAACAGGCTTACTCGTCTATGTGCTATCGAGAATGTGGATGAACAGATCTTCTTGGTGATGACCGACTACAGAGGGACCTTCCATTTGACCCAAAAAATCGTAGCTCTCAGTTAAAACAAGTCTAAATTCCAAACCATGCAACCATATGCATATTTAACTCAGTCTGAAAAAATCTCGATCTTGTCTGACACTGTTGCAGAAGTCCAACAATGACAACTGTCATGACCAAGATGATAAGCGATGGAATAGACCTTGGAGTTTTAAAGGTATGGATTGAAATTTTCTGTTGCTTGAAGGATTTAGTTGTCCAGAGAGAATGGACGCTGTTTCTGCATGATAATTTAAAAACATTTTTAACAAATGCCAGATTCTACTTTAGGTTTTACATGATTCAAGTAAATTTCTCGTAACCGCATCAAACTTCATGAGACATCATAAGTAAATCGAATCCCCTTTTCCACCTGGTATTATTATTAATGGCGGCCATCTTTTGTCAGTAATCTTTCTTAGTGTAGTCACAATTTAATATTGCTCTGATATTAAAAGGCTATGTTATTATGATCATGGAGTAAAGACATCAGACCTTGATCATAACTATCATTCAGGTCTTCCCTCGTACGTTTTGTAGGCCATCCTTGAGGTTTGAGCATTATATATGTCACATACATTTGGTATATAATAAAAATATATGGATATTACATTTGAATATAGACAAACGGGAATCCATAGGAGTGACTTATAGATCCACGTAACGTCCTACAAATTTGCGTATATATTTTACAAATTAAACTTGTGCCATACCATGTTGTCTATGTCATAAACGCTTTATACAAAAGATACCGGCTTAAGTTAAGTTAGCATTTAAGTTTAAACAGCTCAAAAGGGCAGATCCTGTGAGGTGCGACAATGATAAAAAAACCACTAGCAGTATATTTATGGTTAAGCTGTTGAAAATAAAAACATAAACTTCAAAACAATAATTCAAACGTCTATTGACAAAATGCATACACCCAACCATACAAAATAAAATCTTTGAACACGTAAGTTTATACCGTTTGACGATAACACATGAGGGTGGTGACTTCTGAGGTCGAAGTAATAAATACTCGAATTGCAAAGTTTACTCATAAGTTCAATTTAATTTGTGAAACTTACAAGCACCACTTTTGGATGGTAAATTAAATGTATGTATTGCCACGTTGCTGCCAATTAGAACACAAGAACTAAAAACGAATATCTTCTAAGTGGGCCTAAAATATCCAATGTTCTCTGGAATTATGCCTACTATGTTCTACTTTATAAAACAATAAGATTTCACTTCCCTTCGCAACATGTAGACTCACAACCCGGGTTTCGGCGTCATGGCACGAGACATTGAAGCTGCAGTCTAAGAACGGTTATTTCTAGAAGAGGAGTAGAGTTGGGAAACTGGTAGCCATCTACTCAAACAACACGTGAGATACATCAGGTACGTGAGCTACGTGAACTCGCCTAAAACAAATTCGCGACGGTATTAGCCATTTAATGATACAAATTACTTATTATAACAACGTGTTCGCCATTAAGTACGACGCCACCGCTTTTATCTATCTCAATCAAGCAAATAAAAGATCTTCAAGGGTAAGTAACTTTACTATTTACAACTTTACTTTACGTTACATTCATTTTTATATGTTTGGCATCAAAGGGCTAATTTAATAATACGAAAGGATAAATTTTACTTACGGACAAAGCGCGCGAGGTCTGATCGGTCACGTAGTTGGGCTGCTACAAAGGGTTAGAAGAAAATATTCATCCGCTTGCCAATTAGGTAGTTACTCCGCCGATAATTTAGTTCCGGAACATTGGATAAAAATAATATTAAATTATACTAGCTGAATAGGTTGCGAAATTTACATTATATGAAATTTAATTAACTAATTTACGGTACAAGTTATCAGTTTCAAGTAGGCTATGTTCAGCCAATTCACTAAGGTCAAATATTTTAACTTGTTGAGGCAAAATAAACGTAAAACCCCAAGGATCCACAGAAAATGTTCTTTCAGACTTCAGTCATTTTGTTAGTATCTTGAATTATGAATCACAAGATGGACATTTTTGGAAATTGGAAATTGTTGACGGGCACAAGAGATACACCAACCCCTATTAGGGCAGGGTCCCAGAATTATTATGGAGCATGATAGTGTCCTTGTTCATCCGTTTTGATTCCTTCAGCTATAAATTTAGAGTCACAAAATATTACAGGACGCTAATTTCGAGTACCTTAAATCCAATCATTATGGATAAAATACGTTTTTGTTAGCAGTATTGACCACGCTCATTCAGCTTGTTACGCTGCTGTGGGCCAACATAACATGCGTAATAATATATATGTATGTATATCTTAGCAATTTGACAATTTCTTTGTAATCTAACAATAAGCGATATATTAATTACATATACTGCATCATAATCAGTTTACAACCTTTTCATATCTTTAAATTTGTTATAAACAAGATAAGGGGCAATAATGGTAATAACCAAGGACGTAGCCAGCGAGGAGGTCCTAGGGGTCCGGACCCACCCCCATATTTCCAAGGTTTTCAATTAACTTTTAGCAAACTATTATTTTTATTTCAATAATTCAGTATTACTTAAATTTAGGGTCAATAACTGCTTAAGGAAAAAAAATGGGGAATGAGCGGTTGACTGCACTTGCCTTACTTTCTGTCCACTACGGGAAAATATCAGTCGTCTTGAACCCCCCCCCCCTCAAAACCTTATACCTGGCTATGTTCTTGGTAACAACCATGTCTTTGGTTTAAGTGAAACAGAGCAGTGATACATTTGCATGGGTACCCTTACTGAAGTGACTGTACAAATTCCACACTTTAGTAGGCGGAAATAAATTTTAAAAACAAAACGTGTATAAATATTATTAAATGATCTGTTTCCTATTCCTATTGCCTGAGTTTTACAAAGATTAGCGATTCTTCCTATACAACCTAATGCTAGATAACATTCAGATTAAAAAAAAACTATTTCAACTAATTTGAAACATTTAAGAGAGCACACTAGTTGGCTAGCGGCTGCGCAGCTGTGACCGCATAGGCCTAAAATTTAAAACTGCTGTATAAGTACATACTCACCGCAAACCCATAAAGGGTTCACTACGGATGTACCGTATATGCTAATAGTTACAATAATAAATTGTTTAATACAAAAAAATGGAAAATTTAACCAAATATTTTTTTATGTAATGTGCTTATTTTAATTAAAAAAATAAATAAAACCTAAGATTGGTATACCGGGTAATGTTAAAATAAGGCATCCCTGAAATAGCTTGAATTGGACAAGTTCAGTTCTGTACATCTAAAACAATAGTACTCCATTGTAAGAAACTGAATTTTTTGATTGGTTCAGAGGTCTAAAACTTGCTGACCAATAGCAAATGTAGTTGGTTACTTCTGTCTTGCAATGTTAGAACAAAGCTACTGGAGAGCTCTGCTCATTATCTTGTGTAGTTTAGCCTTGTAGGCACATAGTTAGTAGACCGGATTGAAAGAAGACCCCAGTTTACGGGTATGTACATTTTATAAGAACTTTGAACCAATCAACTAATTGTTTTAATTTAAATAAAAATTCATACATATCTTTACTGTGTAAAAGATTTTAAATATCAATAAAATTTCACTAAAATGTTTTAAATAACTAAGAAGTAAATTGTTTTAACAAAGTAATAAAATCTAAACTACAATAAAATTCTAATAAGATTTGTAATTTGTTTCTTATTAGGGTTTTCGGTGAACCGGACAAGAAACCAAATAAAAGGTGTAAGTGTTTTAGTTTAATATATTAAGAAGAAGTATTTTATTTTTGTTGGATACAACAATTCAAGCTATAGTCAGGAATATAAAATGGTTTAACTGTTAAAAATTTATGATGAAATGTGCTCTTACTAAAATTATATTAAGAAATGTAAAAATGTACAAAACATCAAATTAATTGTCAATTGAAGATTGCAACAAGATAAATAAAAAAAAATTGTTAACATGACAAGACTACAATTTCATTTGGCAGAACACAAACTCCATTTAAATATTATTATTTATGATACAAAACAAATAATCTGGTTATAATTATTTGTCATGGAGTATCTCCACCAGAGGATACAGTGCATAACTAATAATATACATATTTATTAGAGCAACCATGTTACACGGAAACTTAAATTTTAGTGTCTCAATGGTAATAAATAACTAAAAATATAATCCTCTGTTAATAATTATTGTTTATAATTTATATTCAGTATGGATTTTGCCATAGAAACTCTATCAAAGTTTTCTTGTTTCAAATGTGAGAAATGGCAAAGAATTGTAAAGAAGGAAACATTATTTGGATAATACGTCATGCTCGTAGGTTAGAAAATCAAATATTGTTTACAATAGCCATTAAAGAAATAACACTTTAATTATTTTATTCAATAAAAGTTTAAAAATATACATAATTAAAATATATTGTAAAACATATGAAGAACAGTAATATAGAATATAGGAATACTAATATTAATATTGACGTTATAAAGAAAGAGGAACATTCTATAGCTGCACGTGGTAGTTGGTGATGTCGCATTCAGCTATCTGCACAGCCTTGAGTTAGTGAGATAAGGAGGTATTTTGTGGCTGGAGTCAGCAGAGTTCTCGGTATTCAGTAAACTGGAACTGATAACAAGTAGGATGTGACGCATGGGTCCAGACTACAGACTGACCTTTTCTTGTTTTAACGCAACAAACATGTCACCTCACTACAGTGGCAAATCCAGAATTTGACTTTTGGGGGGCTACAACAACTAATATCTTATCTAAAGGGAGAGGGAGGATAGTTTTATATTTTCTTGCCTGAGTATTACGATTGTAGGACTGTAGGTCCACGCCTAGTTTGACGAGGGTGGCTGACGTCACTTTTCTGCAGGGTAGGACAGTTAGTCCACGCCAACACCCGTGGACTAACTGTCCTACTTTTCAAGACTACTTTTAAAAATAGTGATCAAATTAATTTCATATATTATGATTGTGTTACTATGAAACAATGTTTACACAGAACAATTGACTGAAGTTAACGGGCTCTTATACTATTATATAAATGTCTTGTTCTCTATACCTGATTTTTCTGTGCATTCTTACGATATTTTAATCGTTGTTCTCCTAGTCGGAGCGAAAACGTATCCAATAAAGCAAAGACCATTATAACCGTTACAGCCATTCTAAGTTAGAAATGGCGTAACTAACCTGACTTTACTTTATGTATATAATTTTGTTTAATTCTTTCTGCAGCTGTCTTATGTAGTGTACTGACAAATATTTAGCAGATAGAGAGTTTATATCTCGAAACATCCATTCAAGTGCTGCAGTGTGAGTACGACGATCCTTTGTCAACCCCTCGTCAAAAGAATCCCGTGAGTCGGACAGTGAGTCCCAGGCCGGGACCGTGGACCCACTGTCCACCCCTTAAGAAGTAGGTAAGAAATGCTTCCGACAGTTTTATGGCGTGGACCTACAGTCCGTTTACCGAGTATTACGTGAGGTACAGGGTGTACGGATATACGGTACACCACTCCCTCCCCCTCCACCCATAATTGATACAAATATTCAAGATGTATCTTGTGTTACACTGAAAGAATACTACTAGCTGAACTGTGTCTGATATTTTAGTATATTTGTATTTGTTTTGATATTTGAAGTATAACAGCTGACAGACAGTACGATACAGGTTTCTCGCTTGGTAATTTTTTGAATGACGAGTCGATCTGCGACCCGTAGAGGTTCAATCACAGCTAGCCACCGTCGCTTTCACACTTCCCTCACTTCGAGCGAGAGATACAGCGGAGTAATGAACGTCTGCCAATCATCTCTTTGAGCGACTAATTATGGTCTTAAAGTAGTTCTCCCCGCTTTTGTGTCTGACGCTAGTCTTGTATTAGTGAGTTTTAATAATGTAGTACTGCTAGTGGTAGTATTAACGACACAATAAAAGAACAACACCTTTAGTTTACTGGTTGCACAATTTTTAAATATTTTATTTATTAAAAGTAATCAAATATAACTCGCTGTTACTGTTACACGTCTCGGTATTGATTCTGTCAAACGTGTCTTAGTTCATAGTTGACCTGCCTCTAAAAATAAAATAATTAACTATCAACCCTTTGGCTGTGAATTTCTCATATATCGACAGTTGTGCAATAATCCTATTTGCTAATCGATTTTCTAACTTAATTTAATCAAATTGTCGAACCGCCAAAATAGGGACATATGTTGGTCTTTTAAATAATATTTGAATTGAAGTTCATGTTCTTTACATTTTCGTATTTAATCATAATAGAACGTTGCATTTTTTATATATCAGTTACATTAATAGAATATAAATAATTATAATATTAAAAAAAGATATTAGGAATTAAATATTAAATTTATATTCAAATGATGTTGAGAACTTGATGCAAACTCAAAACCTTTCCGACCAGATAACGTCCAAATGTTGTCATACATAATGATACACTAAACATTTTTTTTTTCAAGAGGCAAAAAATAAAATAATTTAAGAATTACGTCCAGACCAAAAGTAAAGGGTAGAATTTTTATAAATGGTTACCTTAAATTTCTCTATTATTAACTGATTTTAGTATCTATTGTCGTAGCTATGGCCTGGAAATTCTTTTTAAAAGTGGTTATAATGTTAGATTAATACGGAGGGGAGTGTTAACACGCTATCTGGGAGAGAATATTCTCCGTAACTATGGCAGTCCGAGACCTCAGACGATCTGCAAGGCCAATGTGGAACGAAAATTCTGTTTACATTCCATAGAAAACTAAATGTCCTGAAAACTATGCCATATCTCAGCCTTGACTCATATATACCACCCTGAGAGTCTCGTAGTCGACAATGTCACAAGCGAGAAAGAGCGACAATGGTCAAAGCGAAATGGTCATTTGACTCAACGGAAACCAAAAAATAATAAATGAATAGCTGAAATTCTAGAGATTATTATGATATTCAAATTGAAATGAACATATCATATTATTAGTTTCAAGAAAGTAGTACATTAATGAATTTTGTGTATAGTGTATAGATTTAGACTGAACTGTGGTAAGACAGGCCTGTTTGCTGGAAGAAGAAGATTTAGATTTCAATGTAGTAAAGCTGTGGATAAAGTTAGTACTTAAAACTTGTAGAATTTTCTTGAGGATCGTGTATTGCATTTCCCACTTCCCGATTATATGCCGTAGATGATAATTTAAATTTGTCAATAATTTTCCAAGTTCCTCTCAAAGGGGTGCAACCAGCAACAATTGAATCCCAGCAAGGTCGGATTTTACTCTAGCAAGAAATAAATTTATACTGTTTTTAGAATTAAAGGGAACACTCTGTTCGAATGTCCATTACAAGCGTCTACAAACATTTAATGAACTTTTTTTTAAAATCTGTTTTATTAAAAGTATTATTGAAATATTCTTGATGTAATATTTTCTGAAAACTTCAATTAGTTTTTTAGTCAGAATTTTCAATTTACTTTTTATGTTCAGTATGCTAGTTTCAGAGAAACTGCTAATTAACTGCCTTTGTGGTCAGACAAGCAATATTGGAAAGCCTCTGGTTTTAAAAATGCTGTATTCACCGCAGCTCGTCTGGCATATGTAAGGTGCATGTCTGTAGTTTGTCGGAAACTGTAACAAAAAGCAATATCTAATATGGCATTAGGTTTTTTGTTATTACTAGTAGGAAACATTAAATTAATATTTAAAGATTTCTTGTTATTACTAGTAGGATAACATTAAAATAATTCTTAACCTTAAGTTCGTAGCTATGTGCAGAAAGGTTGATTCAATGAGAATGTCGAGTTCAGGTCCATTTTACCCTCTGTTTAGTGCATCACCTGAACTCTGATGCTGTCACAGCCATCGCTCCTGGAATCTAGGGTCCACGTCCTTCTGAAGGAGTCGAAAACTTCGAAACCCTTTGCATCGTTTCGACGTCAGATACAGAGAGACTACAAAATTAAGTGTAATTTAGATGATGAGGAATTCTCATTGTCTCATCAGGTGCACAATTGAGTGCACTAGGATGTTTCAGACACGATTCCAAAACACAGATGAGCACCCAGTTTTAATAGATAGCGAAGCTATGGTGGGAAGGGTTGATTCAATGGGAATGTTGCATTCAGCTCCATTTCACCCTTCATTTAGTGCAGCTTCTGAAATCTGATGTTGTCACAGACTTTTTGGATTCCTTAAGGAGTAAAGTGAAGTTCCTATTTTCTACGCCCATAGGCATATCCGGGAGGGGAGTTTGTAGGGTCATAACCCCCACCCCCATTGATACAAATATTCAAGTTATATTTTAAATTGCGTTAAACGGAAAGTATACTTGTAGTCGAACAATACTTTAGTATATTCATAGTCCAGTTTTGTTTGAATTTGTATTGAGATTTTTGTATAACAGCTGACATATAGTAAGATAATCATCCTTCGTAATTTTTCGGAATGACGAGTCCATCTGCCACCCGTGAGGTTTGACAAATATAATACAGACCTCACTGCCCGTGCTTCGGGCGAGAGAGACAGCGAGTAACGCCTTGCTTACCAGTCATCCTTTTAACGGCTAATCTGTTATAGTCTTAACCTAGTTCTCATCTCTTTCGTTGTTTAGTTAGTTTAGCTTTTGCTAGCTATGTAGCCTATTAATGACTTTTTTATTAATGAATATCGATTTTATTTTTTAAGATATAGCAATTTTTCCGAGCCTCTGTTATATTAATACAGCGTCATTTTCTTGAAATTCTTTTGTGTTATCGGGCGCTCTCCAAAAGGGTAAATTTTGCTTATGTTATAGCCGTTTTTATAAAACATAAACTAATAAACATAATCATAATCAATTTTTAATATTATTAGCATTTAACATATTCCGGGTGGGGGGAGTGCTCCCCAGCTTGCCCGGGAGGTACAAAAATTTCGATTTGTAGCCCATCCCCTTTAGGTCATCCCAGATACGCCTATGGTATTTCCCCCCCCCCATAATTTGGTTACCCTAGATACGCTTATGCAACACTCTTAAAAATGATCAGCGGGATTAGACCAAACAAACGTTTCTTATATCTTATATCTCCTTTCTCACTTTGTTTATCACCAGTCTCCTCCTATGTAACCTTACACGGAAAAGGTCATATTAACATTCTCTACTCTTACACAAACTGGTATGTGTGGCTGTTCTCTCCAACAAAACACTCAAATGTGGTTCCTGAAACCTAAATAGAAATCCCTATACCCAAAAGTATCCAAGATATACTTATATTATTGCAGTAGGCAGTAGATTTAAAAAGTCAATAACTACTTGTCTTTCTACAATGTATATGGAATGCTAATTAATGTGTATATGCTAATAATAAAAAAAGAGATTATTTCTGAAAATTTTGACATATGAGTCTGAATTGAAACTATTTTGCTCAATTGTCCTTCTCATATCCATATGGGAGGGAGGAGTATAGATTTACCTCAATTTTAATTTATGTTTAAAGGGTGTTCAAATCTAATCACTTTAAAGACATAAATATCAATATGTCATCTTATTAATTAACATATTAATTAGAATGTGGGTGTATCCATATCTACTCTGCCTTGATGGCTGACATAAAATAACCTGAATAATTATTTCACTAATCCTATATGACTTGCAATCCTTTTTGAAATAGATTCAAATCAGCTATTATAAAAATCCCTAAACTAAAATGACTGCTAGATACACTATCCAAGCATGCAATAAATAATTATATATTTAAACTAATATCTGATTTTAATTCTTATAGGATTAACTTGATCTTGATGGAAATGGAAGGGTTTGGGCAAAATAATTAATTGTTTATGACTATTTTCTGGTTTTGATTTCACATATTACAATGGTCACAACTATAATAGGGATTTTTATAATGGTCTTAGGGTTAAGTTAATGTAAATTTGTTATTTCTAATAAATATTAATGTTTGTATTTCACATTATTAAACTTGAAAATTAATGAAATACACAATTGTATACAATACTAAGTTATCAGTGCACCTAAGAGAGAATTGTAATAATTTCAACAAATGGGTCGGGGGGGACATTGCCCCCTTTTGCTTTGTTCACAGCATGAGTGGTTGTAATTAACCAACAAGTTATTCCTAAATTACTTGTTCCAATAAGAGTGTGAAGTATATGATTCAAGGTTTTCACAATTACTGAAATTATGAAAATGTTAAAAACAACATTAGTTGGTAAAATTTACTATATGTAAATATTTTGCAGTCACAGAGTAAACATTCTCTTCAGAAAGTTGAGATTTTATATCTATAAATAACAGTAAGTAATACAAAATTATGAACTTGAAATAATATGTTACGTGTAAGTAAGATTTCTGATAATTTTATTATTAGCAAATAATTTTGTATGTGTTTATTATTAGAGTATAAATTAAATGACTTTTAATTTGAAAATTGGTACGGTACTGTATTTATATTTGTACAAACATACAAAGATCTTAATCCTGTATATTGCATACAGTCATGTAGCAATGGAACCAGTGTTGCAACTTCCTACCACACTGTACCAAAACAGCTGTTAAATTGTATTACATTTTTAATACAATATACAGGATAATTTTAATTATTGGTGTATAAATTAAGAAAAACATTAATATAACAGTTGATAGTAATATTGATACAACAGTATGAAAGAAATGAATATTTTGCGACAAAAGTAGCTGTGTTGATACAGTGGTGCCATCTGTAGACTTCCTTCCACTCCCAGTGATACCAGCCACTTCCTCCTTACTTCTCCACTGTACTCTGTGAGGTGAACACCTGCTCTACAACTAGTCAACAGGTAAGGTGTATTTGAAACTACTAATCATTTCTCAGTTTCTTGTATTTTCTTTATGAAATCGAAAACCTTTTTAAATCTTAAATAAAACGAATTTGATCAAGTAATATTCATTTTAACATTTTTATTAATTATTAAACTTATAGCTATGTGATACAAAATCTCTGTAAAGCAGTGGCGCACCCAGGGGGGGGCTTTGGGGGCTTAAGCCCCCCCCAAGGGACCTGATATATCCGACTAATAAATACTGTATGTGACTAATCATTCGTTATGTATCATCATATATGTTTTATCGTACTTTTATAAACTATAATGAATGGTAACGTTTAAAACCTATTTATTAAAAGTAACACAGATTAAATCATAGAAATCAAGAGTTGTGAAACAAATATTTAGACGTATGTATTCACAGTATAACTGCCTGCGCTGCTGTGTTAGCTCCTCCATTCCATCCTGCTCTATGGCGATGACTACGTGCCGTTGCCATGGGCGACCAGCTCTAGTTTCCACAACTCTCACCAGACGCGCCCGTGCCCGCCCCGGCAGTGAATTTGTCTTTTGTCCAGTTGACAGTCGTAGTTTTATCGAATTGCAGTATAGTGTGTGTTATGGGTTGTCTGGCTGTCAAGTTCAAGCTGTGTTTGTGGTCTAGGTCTGACAAATTGGTTGGACAGTAGTCTAGTAAGTTATGGGTGATAAAAGAAAAGCTAGTATACAAAACTATTTTAAACCGTTGAAATGCCACAAAAATATTTCGGCAAGTAAGGAGCTGCCTACATGTGCTGAACAGCCTGAGTTTGTGTTGGAGGATGTCTCGGGAGCTAACGTAAGAACTCTGCAGTCCGATGTAAGTCAAAATAACTTAGACATTGCTTTGTTTAAAAACAAAAAAATTGACAGACAGTGAAAAGTTAAAAGTGTTGAATGACAGATGGGTCCCTCAAAGTAGTTTTAACTTTCCTTACAGAACGTACGGGACTCAACAACGAAAATTTTTGTTTTCATGGCTAAATAAATATACTTGGCTGTCTTATTCTGGAATTGAAGACTCTGCATACTGTGTTCATTGTATGCTTTTTTCCAAAAAAGAAGTAGGCAAGAGTAACGCTCAACATACTGGCCAACTTGTTGAGGAAGGTTTTTGTCTAACTGGAAAAAAGCATTAGAAAAATTTGAAAAAGCATGCAGCCTCACAGTACCACAAGGACTCTTGTGTAAGCGCAGCTAACTTTAAAAGAGTAATGGATAGTGAAATCAAATCAATCGACAAATCCCTTGATAAAGGGAAAGACCTTCAAGCCCAAAACAACGTGAAAAGAATCCTTCCGATAATAGACACTATTATTTTGTGTGGAAGGCAAAATATTGCTCTTAGGGGCCATAGAGATTTATGGCGAGTTTGATATAAATCGTAGACCTGCCGAGAATGAGGGTAAACTTTAGAGCACAGCTTAGAGAGCCAGAATTGAAGCGGGGGATCAAGATTTAAAAAAACACTTTGAATCATGTGGAAAAAAATGCTACACGTACATAAGTTGGAACTTCCAAAAAACCAAATAATTGATGCTTGTAAACCAGATCATAACTGAAAAAATAGCAACTAAAGTTAAAGAGGCTAAGTTTTTTTAGTATTCTCGCAGATGAAACGTCCGATGTTTTCAACAATTGAACAGTTTTCGTTGTGTCTACGATACGTAGATTCTGATGCATCAAATAATTACCAAATATTGTGAGCAATTTCTCAAGTTCATGCCACTAACCTCCACAAACCGGTAGGGAGTTGGCAAAAACTGTAATAAAAGGACTTGAAGATAGTAACATTGACGTCAATAACCTACGTGGCCAGGGGTACGATGGAGGCGGCTGCCATGAGTGGGAAGTTTAATGGGACCCAAGCCTGTATCCAAGAAGCTCACCCCACAGCAGCAATATTTGTGCATTGCGCTTCTCATAGCCTTAATCTGGCATTATCAAACGCTTCTGAAGTTGCACCTATCAGAAAACTGTTTCGGAATAGTAGAGAGGGTGTATAATTTTTTCAACACTCCTAAAAGACAAGCCGTTTTACAACAGTGTATTGCATCGGAGATAAATGTTGAAACCAACAGGAAAAAAACTGCTACAACTTTGTCCAACAAGATGGGAGCAAAGGGCATGATGCCGTCTTTGTCATGAAGGAGCTTCTTCAACCAGTTGAAGTAGCGTTGGAGGAAATAAAAAAAACTGGAGTGATAGAGACTCTTCTTCTGGAACTCTTATTTTACTCAGCTCTTTACCGTCAAGGCGAATTCATCATTTCTCTCTTGGCATCAGACAAGCTCCTTGGTTACACTGTAACCTAAGCAAAAAGCTGCAAGGAAGTGATTTGGAACTATCTTCTGCAATCACACATGCTGAATAACTGTACTTGAAAGCCTAAAATCCATAAGAACAAATGCGGATGAAGAGTTTCACTCCTTGTTTTGAAGAGGCTACCCATATGGCCAACAACTTTGGATGTAAAATCTCCATGCCCCGAACAGTTGGCAGACAACAAAATAGAAACTACACACCAGCAGATACGCCTGAAGTGTACTACCGGCGATCTATTTTCATCCCTTGGATTGAATCTTTGATAAGTTCTTTGGAATCCCGATTCATGAAACATAAAGACATATTGAAGGGGTTTGAGTGTCTGATGCCTACAGCCGATGGGGATCACGTGGAAAGGAAGAAACCTCAAAACTTAATTATCTGCAGCTGTGTTGTTTTTATAAAAAATGACCATAATTGAAAGTGGTGGGAACAACGAAAGCCTGCTCAAAGCCGAGTTTGAGTTGTGGCACAACAGCTTTAAGACCCACACCAACACACCAAGAAATGTAATTGATTTGTTGAACTTGTGTGATAAGGACATGTTTCCTAACATCCACATATTGTTGAAAATATTGTGCACTATCCCTGTAACTACGAGTACAGCAGAAAGGTCGTTCTCAACATTACGTAGACTCAAGACCTATCTAAGGAATACCATGGGTGCTAACAGACTGAGTGGAACTGGCGGCTTTGAATATTCACCGTGAAATAGAAGTGACCAATACAGAGGTAGTTTTCTGTTCTCAAAAAAATCGACCAGACGTCTAGATTTTGTCTTGTAATATTTTAACTTTAACTTACATCTCATTTTGTAATCATTAAATTTACATTTGTAATTTAAATGTATTATTTCTTTTCCTTGAAAACTTAAAACTAATTAATGACAGTCCAACTTATTCCAGGATGACATTTCATAATAAAAATCAATATAAAGCTTTAACTTGTAATTTTTAATAAGGTTTTAATTGAGCTAAAAGCTGGTTTTAAATGTAATAGTAGCCTATTAACTTAAATTTTTCTCTAATAAGATTAAACTTGTAGTTGATTATGAAACAGGCCACAGACAGTTGGTTTTAGCTTACTCAATTATCTAATGATCATGTAATACAGTGATGTACCAAATGTTACATTATTGTAGTTCGATATGTTATAGGCCAACTAATTATATATTACTGGTCATTGAAGGTCATGTAATGGGAAAAACTATAGGCGTACATTTTATACTTGGGAAGCCGAAGCCCCCCCCAAACCAAAAATTCTGGGTGCGCCCCTGCTGTAAAGAATGCATGAAAACACAGGTGTTAAGAATTAAGCTTCATGAAAACTATTAATTGATTAAATATAATTTAATTTGAATTTAAGAAAATTAAAACTCATAAAACAATAGAACCAAAAACTTTGCATTACCTATAGAATAATGATAGTTTTCCAAAAAGTGTTTATACTACAATTTTTTCCTAAACTTCTTGATAAGACAGCATTTGTCTATGTTAAATATTTTTCTATATTGAATTCAGCCTTTTGAATCTTTGTTAAAATGTTTGAAACGTTTTCTTTTTAAGCATGATTGTAATGGTAAAAAACTGTACCTTAGACAACTGTTTTGGAGTGATTACATTTCTATCAATATTGCACCAGACATGTTTCAGTTTTCATGTTTATTTTACATTATAGTTACTGTAATAGAATTTACATGCAACCGTTTTGTCCAGTATAAGCTTAATCTAATAGAGGTACAGATACAGCCATTGTAGGTCTCTCTTGTTTGATTTAGTATTTATTTTGCACTACATGGATAAAAGTGTTCTTGAACTGCATATGGAAATAGAATCTTAACTACTTAACAAAATATGAACTAGAGCGGTGCATTGAAATATCTTCTAAACAGTTCACATATTAAATCAGAGTTAACTACTATAATATTGTCTTTCATCCACTTGTGGTGGAGTTGTTTTAAATCAAATAAACTCACTCTGTATTCTAGCACTGCTAATGTTTCTACAAAAATGGATCGTGACGACCATAAGGAAGATCCAAAGAAGAAGGTGGATGAGGAGAGAAAGGTTCGATTCAAATCACCTGAACGTACACGAAGATCTCCTCGCCGCAGAGAAAGAACCGAAACTAAACCTGATCAAATAGGTGACTCTAGGTAAGCCAAGCAAGTAGCTTTCAGCATGGCTGTCATGATAGCATACTTTATATCCTTTACCATCAATGTTGACATTAAATGGTCCAAATATAATGACAAGCCAACTTCGTCTCATTAAATGATACAACTTGAAAGTGGCGTACATAACGGAAAGTTTAATCTAAACAATAAAGAAATTATTAAATTTTGTTATACTGTTTTGAAATCTCTGGAATGAACAAATCGCTCTTGAATAAGTATTTAACACTTTTATAACTATCCCTGTAGTGTCTATAGAGACCTTGAAGATCTCCATGTGGACTGACGTTACTGTGCGTACCTTCTCTCTTCAGGCTATGGAAGTATGACCTATAGGGAGGTTGTTTTCTTCTCAGGGCTGTAGGGTTTCCGCACACAGATGATTATGCCTGTAGAGACTACATTTTCAATGCAAAACTAACTGCCAGAGTTAATCAGACTTATTAGTGATGTCAGAAAAATGTTTTCTTTGGGATTAGCAACCTTTACTTGTGTACGGTAGACTTTCAGTTGTGTTCTTAGTGATATGGCTCAATGTTTTTTCTATCACGCCAAATCAAACTACAGTGATTGACTTTTAGAACTTATTTACTTATAAGACAGTTTTAACTTTCAAAATTCAGTGGTTACACTTCTTTTGGATTTAATAAACCAATTAATTAGGTATCCTTACTTCAGTTAAATCCAAAATCAACCAGTGTAGTGTTCTCACTAATTAGATGTTTTGGTGATAACTATCCATGATCAGACTATGGCTGTAGAACCTACCAGTAATATAATCGTTGAACTGTTCATGTCGAGGTTTGTCATGAAAATGTAAACCTACAAAGATTTAACGGTTTTAATTGCACCTGTGTGAAGTAAGTAATTGAGTTGAGCAAATGTAAAATAACGAAGCCATTCGACAGATTCACTTCATTACTGTACTTTGATGATGGATTAAAACATGTAACAACACCTCATCGGTTGATTTTGGATTTGACAGAGATAAGGATACTTAATTAATTTGTTCATATTTTAATTAAATCTATTTACTAGTGCATTTTAAGAAATAATAACATTCTAAACTCAACAACTTTTCTCTTTTTATGTAAAAATAGAGATGTAATTTTTAAGTTTTTAACATTTTATTTAAAAAGCCTCTATTAATTTAAAGTATTACAATTTGATTGGTTTTTTTTTCTTATAATATGTCTATTCATTTTCATATGTATAATTTGTTATAATTCGTTATAAATAAGATAAAAGCCAACTATGGTAACAACCAAGGACATAGCCAGTAAGGAGGTCTAAAGGGTCCGGACCCTCTCCAAATTTTCAATTTTTTCAAATACTTTTTTAGCAAGCGATTATTATTATTTAGATAATTCAGTATTACTGACATGTACTGCTGAAAGATCATTCAACATTGAAACGGGTTAAGAACTTTTTAAGGAAAAAAATGGGGAATAAGCTTGCTTGGGGAGTTGACTGCACTTGCCTTACTTTGTGTCCACTATGGAAAAATATCAATCGTCTTGACAACCCTAAAATTTTTTCCTGGCTATGTTTTCGGGCCGTGGCAAACTTGCTGCTCATATGGGCATATTGATCAGATCCAGATATTATTTCACTTCAAATATGTAATAAATCTCATAAAAATTACAGTGAGTCAAACTGTTGATGCTTCTTGCTCTACAAATCTATGAATCTATGCATTGTATGAATGTTTTCATCTATCAGCCACTCTAATAGGGCTTCTCCAATCTTGTTTTCATAATGGATGTTTTAGATGTTGGGCAGTGATTTATTAATGATTATTTTCTCAGTGTAATCTTATATGAGTATTATCTATATTTTATATTATATTGTGCAGAAAGGTAATAATTATCGTCAAGGTTTTGAGGTACAAACAGGAACAAAAAATTGTCAGCACATTTTAACTTAAACCGTAATAGAAGTTGCTAACACAATTCAACTTGTACTGTGTTGGCAATTTTTGATACGGATTGGAAAATCTTGATAGTCACTATCAAGTGACTGAACTTTGTTGAAATGTAGAGGAATTGTCTCACAGAGCGGCTATAGTTGTTTCATATGTATAGCTACTGATATAATATTCCAATTCAAATTAAAATTTTTAATTACCATAAAAAATATACATTATATGGTAAAAGTCAACCATTTTGTATACAATTTTGTAATCATACCACAGTGTCAATTTCCAACATACAAATTTTGCTCTCATTTACTCCAGTCACTTTTCAATTTACACCATCTTCAACGTCATGGTCTATTTTCAAAATGGGTGGTCTCCTAGTTACATGCCAAGAACTCGCCGACATTATAAAATGTCATTGAGGCTAAAAAGCGTTTAAGACGGGTTTTTAACGCCTTAGGCGTTGGTGCTTTTTTAATGGAAGCGGGCAATTTGTTGATAAAACGGACCCCTGCTCACGAAAGTGTTTATAAACAACCGTGCTTCCAGAACGGTAGTTGTCTCTGCCTCTTGTCTCAATACAGAGCTATTACAGATATAAATTAATAGTATCTTCTCTACAACACTGTTTGTTGTGCTTTTAGATGTGGTTTAAACCAGAAAACTTTTACAATAGCCACTGGTGTTCCTTTGTCACATGAAAATATTGTCTCACAGAGTGGCTCTAGTTGGTTCCAGTGCATAACTACTGAGAGTATATTACACAGAGCTATGACAGTTACAGTGTATAGTGTCTCATTGTCTTCTCAATAGCTCCCTGTTGGGCTTGTCGATGCCTGTCTTCTGTAACTTTCAGTAATAAAAAAATCTCCTAATATTTTACCAAAACCTTCTACATGCTTTACTAGAACTTTTGGTTATCCAATATTCAATTATAACATATCAAAAACTAAAATTTGTTGTTGCTCTAGAACGTTCTGGTTGTACTTTAATAACAAGTAGAATAATCAGTAGTTTTAAATAAATTACACAATTTATGAAACATCATTCAAAATGTAAATTCTGACAGAGATATTAAATTTTATACAATATTTAATTTGATTCTTGTGAATAATTTAGATTTTATTTACAAGATACATGGTTGCACTATCTGTACAGCGCTACACAGAATTAGCAACAGTTTCTGCCACAAAATGTTCTATATGAGAGGCATATTCTGTTTTAGAGTTAAAACTGGTGAGTTTAGCTCCAGTAAAATGTAAAATAAATATTTGATTTATTTTCATATTTACTGTTTTAATTTTGTAGGAACAAATACTATTTAAAGAGTTCACTAAAATAGAGAGCTAATTTGCTAAACATAATGTACCAACATATTTATTCATGCTTGGTTACTGGGAAATATTCTGACTAATTAATACAACAAATAGAATGACACTATTGAGTATAAACTATTATTAGAGCTATATTTTACCAAAATATGTAATTACCAACACATAAATACAAACAAACACAGGACAGACCACACTTCGTTCAATCATTAAGTAAGCTGACAGAGAACTAGATTGTCATAATTAATTATTAAGACGTTTACAGACCAAGGCAAGAGAAAAGAAATTACGTAACTCGTGTTCATTGATAGTTTGGAACCATTTGGTTAGATGTCTCAAATAATGTTGTAATATAAAGAATATTATCAAAATCCAAAACATCAAAATAGAAGATGCTGGCATTTACGTATTTCTTATAGCGTCAAAATAAGAGATGTTGCAGTTCTCAAAGGGTTATTATTTATCCAACCATTATGTTTTGGTTGTTAAAGTGTATTTGTTGCTTGTACAAAAAGACAATGAATTTTGAGATATTTTCTGAATAACCTATAAAATAATTATATTAATCATATCTAATGAGACTTCTCCATTATGACTGCGATTAGAAATAATGTTGTAAAGTGCATGAGTATTAACATTTTTTCTGTGAGGCTACAAATAAAATTGTACCACCATTACAACTGACCCTTAAATTTTCGAACCACATTATCCTGAAGCTACAAGTTTTCATTTACAAAACTTTATTCTTGATTTTCAAATCCTTTGAAAAATTATTTAATGTTTTAAAGTTTTGTTATAACTAATCTATACCACTGCTGTGATAAAAGAAAATTGACATTTTGATTATGGTATACGTCCTTAACTAACAACTTAGTGATATTAACTCAAAACTGGGCAATGTTACAACATAGAAACGGGCCATCCTTAAACCAAGCTACAGTTTTAAATTGGCATTTGTCACGATATTTGAAATTGTAGTGGGTTTTTAAATGGATTTTTAGACATTAACACATTGACTGCAGCAGTTGACTTACAGCGCAGAATCAGGTTAATATGAGTTGGTCGCACTTAGTATATAGCTGCAGTGAAGGTGTTAAACAGTGGTTTTAGCAATGTTTTAGACATTAACACATTGACTGCAGCAGATGACTTACAGCGCAGAATCAGGTTGATATGAGTTGGTCGCACTTAGTATATACCTGCAGTGAAGGTGTTAAACAGCGGTTTAGCAACGTTTTAGACATTAACACATTGACTGCAGCAGATGACTTACAGCGCAGAATCAGGTTGATATGAGTTGGTCGCACTTAGTATATACCTGCAGTGAAGGTGTTAAACAGCGGTTTTAGCAACGTTTTAGACATTAACACATTGACTGCAGCAGATGACTTACAGCGCAGAATCAGGTTGATATGAGTTGGTGCACTTAGTATATAGCTGCAGTGAAGGTGTTAAACAGTGGTTTTAGCAACAATTTTGAAAATTAATCTCTATAATTAAAGTAATAAAAACAAACTTGCAGAAAATAATAGTTTAAAAATCTTTTACAACTGTTTAAAAGGATACAAATTTATGCACAGATTTTACAATAAACTTTTCACCACGGTTATATTGGCCAAAAAATTTCTAATAGCAGGATCTTATTATAAACTTTCTTTCATTATTAATTTAAATTCCTGGATAGAAACTGTTATATACACTATACAAAAATTTATTATACAAAAAATTATTTCTATGTTTTATGTCAAGTGCTTGAGATGAATTTAATTACTTTTATTTCTGATTCCAGATCACGCAGTAATGTTAATGAAGAAGATGACAGGAGCTACAGCCCTTTGCGAAGGGTAATTGTTTTAATACTTTTCTTATATTTATCTATAGAATGCTATTCGGTACCTCCTTATCAGAAATACATGTAATCGCCAAAAGAATCCAGTGTAAATACAAAATACTACATAAATAACTAGATTGTTTTTCTTTTAGTTAAAATTGTTATTATAATTATTCTATTATTACATTTCTTATGCCAAATCTTGCTTACTCCTTGAAGCTTATCTCATCTTTGGTAAGTCAGGTAATTCACCGCCTAAATTTTATCTACTAATATAATTTCTAAGATGTCTTGAAGTTACTAAAGAAAAATCTCAGATGACAAATTTTGAAAATGTCTAATAGAATTTATAGTAATAAATAACATTAAAATAAAATGTTATGGTGAAATTTAAATAATTTACATAAGCTTTATCCAGTTCTAAATAAAGTTGCAGCCCTTTCCAGTTACAAATAAATTTGTAATGTGTAATGTTTTAAAATAATTTTCTTTGTGTTATTTAAGTTGACTGGCTTTATAGTTTTGAAAGTCCCACTTCACTTTCAGACTGATATTTGGCCATAATTAACTGAAAGTCATTATTTTTAGTGGTAAATTTTTTATTCCTGTGCCTGTGCAAACAACCAGTTGACGAGAGTTCAAATTGCTGAAGACGAATAGAATAAATGCTCATTTGATTTTCAGAGTCTAGTAGAGAAACCTTCATAAAATTTCAGCATAATGTTACCGAGTTTATGGCATTTGATTGGGATATCGCCCAATCTGGAGATTGATTTTGGTGCTGTAGGTGGATAGTTGGCAAATGGATGAAGGATTGCATGAATATTGAATTGTATGTTTGAGTGTGATCCTGATGTGGTAAGAATGTACAAAAGTTTAGCGTAAATTCTAATTATTGACTTTTGCTATGAACGTAAATCATGTCTCCGCAATAAGCATTGATTGATTGATTGGTTGGTTTAAATTAAACACGATGATGTACTCATAAAACCCAAAAACAGCATGACTAAATTGCGGTGACAGTGAACTAAAAGATTATAAATCACAAGAGCGTGTTTCTAAAAGTATATTTTTGCAGGCTTGGTTAGAAAACAATAAAAATAACTCAATAAGAAAATTCCCAATGTGATGTTAATGAGTTTTATATATGACAGAGTTAGCTACAGGAACTGAAGATACAGCCAGCTAGATTTCAGTAAAAACTGGTTCATTACTTAGACAGTGTCAGAACAAGTAACAAAAAGTCAGATATAATTACATTTTATAATTGAGAATGGTTGCTCTGGAAAACCTCACTTCTCATTCTTTAAACAATAAAACACTTAATTGATTCATTGTCATATATGAGTGTTGATGTTATACAGGGTGTTTGAAAAGTATGGGTACGGCTTAATATTTTAAAAACCATAGGAGATAACATCTTTAAACTTTGCACAGTGTCATATGGCTATGTAAACTATTTTTCCTTGCTATTACCATGACATGCCAACCATGGGGGGACGGCCCACAGAGGAAAACATGGAAATCTTAAATTGAAGCATGGGTCGAGTGATACCTCATTTGAAAGAGCTCACTTAGTAGAGTTGAATTCCGCAAACCGCATCTCAAAAGGTTTATCCAATCAGAAATGGCGGTTTGTTTTAGGTACACATTGTGAAGTACATTATGCACTGCCATTTCTGACTGGATCGTCGTATTCTGATGCGGTAGGCGGCGTTTCACTCTACTAACCAATGTGTTTTCACTGACTTTTTTTTAATTAGCAAATTATGTCATAAATTTATAACACAATAAATAAAAACTAAAAAACATTGGTATTTATTGTTTTATATGTACCTAAAACAAACCGCCATTTCTGATTGGATAAACCTTTTGAGATGCGGTTTGCGGAATTCAACTCTACTAAGTGAGCTCTTTCAAATGAGGTATCACTCGACCCATGCTTCAATTTAAGATTTCCATGTTTTCCTCTGTGGGCCGTCCCCCCATGGTTGGCATGTCATGGTAATAGCAAGGAAAAATAGTTTACATAGCCATATGACACTGTGCAAAGTTTATAGATGTTATCTCCTATGGTTTTTAAAATATTAAGCCGTACCCATACTTTTCAAACACCCTGTATATTAATGTGTCTGTTGATTGTGTGTTGTCCTGTTTTCAGGTGCGGGGACAGTTGGATTTCTCCCAGAAAAAGGAGCAGGAGCCCGGTGACAAGGGTCAAAAGTAAATTTGTATAATTTACCCAATCAGACATGAACCACTATGAATACAAATAATTTTTAATTGAAACATTTCTGATGCTATTTCTTGAATTTGTTTTGTATTCTAGTGTATGTCTTAAAGATTAAAAAATTTAGAAAAATACAACAAAGAGTTTATTATTAGAACCACTGCACAAAATCTTCAACATATAGATTTTCTTGGGATAGATTTTCACATCCAAAAATAATGTCTTGTGAAATTAATTCTTAAAGATTATACTTTAACAATTTTATTATTCCATAATTCTGTTACAAATAGGTTTGTCATCAAAAATTTACAATGTATTTATGATCATGTAATTATTTTCAATGACAGTAAAACAATTTCATCTGAATATCCATTTTATAAAGTAAGCTTTGTCTTTTTTCGGGTTAATTTATGAAATATTTTATCACTATTTGTAACAACATAATATTCTATACCACAAATTCTAGTTATTGAGTAGGGTGTTAACAAAATAGTCTACTGGAGGATGAGTGGGTGTTAACAAGTGAATGTCGTGTAAGAATTAAATGAAGCAATGGATAGTGATTACATTAGGTGGGTTAAATAATAATGGAATCCACATTACATAGGTTATTTTAATTCTCCTAGTTACAGTGCAATAAATCCAAAATGTAATATAGAATGTAGTCATTAGAGAAATACAGTTATAAAACTTATTATATTATAAGACAGAGCACTGGTTTTATGTTTTAAAATTTAAAGCATTAAAGTAAAAATATTTGTAGGTAAGGTAAGAAAACAAAGTAATTGCACAAGTAATGATACAAGAGTATTACTTTTACTTTATCTTCTGACCTAACACAATACTTGTCTAATTGCAGAGTTGTAACTGTGATATAAAAACTTAACAAACTACATCTGTTTTCAACACAGATCAGTGTTTTTTGTAAAACTTTGACTCCAGTCCCATGGGTAGGAATTAATAAGGTAAATATTCATAATTATAAAAAAACTTATAGTCAGTTAAAATTTTATCTGAGTTTTGCTTTAATAAAGAGCAATAAATTATACTTGCCTAAATTTAGGAAATATTTGTTCCCAGTAAAAGAAGACAAGTAAAAACCACAAAAGGCCATCCTTCAATATTTGTGTCCAAGATTTTTTTATAAACTTTTTATTTATGTATTTTGTGTTGGTTGAAGAAGTCACAAAATATCTTAATTGCTGTGCAACACAGTTTTGATAACTACAATACATTATAAGTGTACTTTCATAAGTATTAAAGATTATTAATTTGAAAATGAAGTTTATTTTTGAAAAGAAAACCATATAAAGAATAAAAACTAGATTATGTTAAATTACAAAAATGTTTTTATCATGCCACTATACAATCTAAACTAAAGGTTATACACTTGAAGCTAGTAATATAACTTTCCCAAATAGTACCCAAAGTATATGACACATTTAAGATATATATCCTTGTGACATATCCGTGAATAGGTTTCATACATGTAACTAAGCCTAAAGTAGTGCCAATATGACACTAGTGCAGTACATTCACGTATCAGATGGTAACCATTAATGATGTTGCTGTCGATCGGCTAACAGAGTCAACAGGATCAACAGGAGTCGATCAGCTATACAGGAATTTTGAGTGGCTCATCATCACCTGTTTGGATACTGGCAAAGTTCTGGTAGTCACGCTGCCTCTCAGACACGATCATCGCTACCACCAGCTCACCAATAAAATACCAGGCTTGTAAATGCCTGCAATGAAGAGGTAAGTTTGCTCCTGTCAGAGTGCAAGTCTTGGACATCCAGCAGCTCAATAGGGTGGGGATTATTCACCAAGCATGGTATGCACCTGAAGATGAGAGAAAAGCAACTTCTGGCCGAGTTGGTGGTGATGTCCTTGTGGAGAACCTGTAGATCTCCTGTGGGTCGGCCTGATCTTTCTTTCTCTGGACAGTCAACACAGACTGACTAAACACCCATAACCTCTCACCCAGTCAATAAACCAGCTTCAATATCTGTCCAGCCTCATACTCCTTCTGCTCTCCCAATCAATTCTAGTTCTGCTCCTGCTGATACAACCCAGCCTGTCATCTCAACTACAGTAATCGAATCTGCCAGCCCAGGTGTCAATCGATCAGCTTCTCTGATAGTCAGAGCAGATAGTGCACCACCTGAGGTGGTTGGTCGTTCATCCGGAGGCTCAAACCAACACTTGTAGCAGTAAAATTACATTTTATTTTGAGTTAAATTATAATCTTTATTTTATTTAAGTTTCACAAGAAAGTTACATTATAATTCGATTTTACTATTTAGAAAAAAGTTAACTTTAATTTATTTAACTTTTACAAAAAGAGTGGTTGTGTAGCCTACTTAAGCTTTTAGGATTTAAATTTAAATATCTTAGTTAATAGTCTAAACCCCCACAGACCTTGTTTAAGGGACCATCCAAGCTGAAAATATAAGATGTCTCTATAGTTGCTTAATACAACTTTAAAGTCTTGTACCTTCACACACATAAATAGTAAAGAACCTAGATCTACTGGAATAGTGGTTAGATGTGTACATTGCAGTCAGTTTATTAAAATATGATAGTACTCTAGCTATTTTGTTCATAATTTAACATGGCACGAAATTTATGACTATGGACAGTCGGAATAGTAGAACGTTGCTTCTGCTGCAATCCATGTGTAACATTACTGCATCTTTTTAGAGGTGGTAAACATATGTTATTAACAAACAAAAATCATAACAGTTTACACTGTAATTGACTGCTCAATCAGCTACCCCAACAGAGAAAGTCCAATCACCAGGGGGTTGTTTACAAAAACATATTTACAACCCAATCCATCCAGTTACAAAAGGAACACGCGAATAGAATATAATACTATGTTTAGCTTTCCAAAATGTTAAAAACGAAGTATACAAGTGGAATAGTGGAGAAATAAGAGAAAAATTAAATTTACAGTAAAATCCAAATTACAAATTTAATAGTCAAATTATACAATATTAATGACTTTGACTCTGACTTTGACTTTGACTTTGACTAATGTAAAGTATAGAGAGAGAAATTAAGGATCCAGCAACCCCATGTGAGAGGCATCACTTATATTATAGTTCATATTAATTAAGTATTATAATCATATAAACAACACAACATTGCCTTCTAAACTCAGATAGGCTCCATGTCATGTCAATGCCATCCGCTATTGAGTTATATAGCGTAATAGATGCAATGAGTAAGGAGAACTGGGAGGAGGCATGTGACACTGTCCTAACATAACCCTACAATAAAACCCTGCTTGCTCCACTCCCACTCCTCAGCAGAGGAGGCATGTGACACTGTCCTAACATAACCCTAGAATAACGCCCTGCTTCCTCCACTCCCACTCTTCAGCAGAGGAGGCATGCGACACTGTCCTAACATAACCCTAGAATAACGCCCTGCTTCCTCCACTCCCACTCTTCAGCAGAGGAGGCATGCGACACTGTCCTAACATAACCCTAGAATAACGCCCTGCTTCCTCCACTCCCACTCTTCAGCAGAGGAGGCATGCGACACTGTCCTAACATAACCCTAGAATAACGCCCTGCTTGCTCCACTCCCACTCCTCAGCGGAGGAGGCATGTGACACTGTCCTAACATAACCCTAGAATAACGCCCTGCTTGCTCCACTCCCACTCCTCAGCAGATGTCACGGCACAAGAGTCAGCGTCTCAGCATTATCGATGGATCCGATCATTACATGTCTCAAGCATGTAACTCACTTAGCATATATGTCTAACTTTAGCATCTATGTCATAGCAGATGACTCACTTTATGCCTCAGTTCCAACCAATCAAATCCAAAAAAGTTAAGTGGAAAACTATACTATATAGGCAAAATACGGTTGATACAATTTCTAAACGTTATATATGTAGCTCTCAAAAATAGAATTTGCAATTTTATTGAAATGGAATGTGTATTACTGTATGATGACCAAACTATACTAGCGATCGTACTTATACTTTGAGCAACCAGACAAACGTGTTGTGTTGTTGAACCTAGATCATTGAATAATCTGTTTGTACGTGTGATGAAACTTAACATCTTGTGAGCATTGCTGACAATGTACCCTAATGGTCCTTTAAATTCATCATCAAAACACTGAGATCACAAAACTGTGCATTCTACCAAGTTCTGTACCTGTACATTTACAGTGTTCTATCTGTAAATTTTATATTTGAACACAAGCAGTTTTATTTTGTGATGAATTCACACAACATTACATTTATAAACATTTAACTTACAAGCTACACCATCAAATATAGAGTTTGTCATCTTGCAATATCATAAAATCTTCTATTATGTCCATGCTATTATATACTGATAGGTCTAAAAAGATCTAACACATTTTAACATAACCTTTATTCACAGAATTTTAAACTAATACTTAACAGTTTTTAAACTCAAAAAATTGTTCATTTACCTTACTAAAATTTCAATATATCCTCTGTTTGTGAACTCAAAATTGAGCATATTGCACAACTTTCCTGCATTTCTTGAGCACTGAATTAACTCTTAACCTATGCTTCAGTAATTCCTTTATTGCCAGCTACTACTAGCAGTTCAAAGTGTAATTGTAGTTTACTGAATTTAGTTCAATAAGTCTCAGTTCAAACACGTTTTAGACTTGAGTATGGTGTGGCTCACTCTTCTTCACGTAACTCAATCAAACTATGGGTAAAGAAGTTTAAAGAAACAGGCAGTGTTTTGAAAGGCAAGTCATCAGGGAGGCACAGACATCAGAAGAGGTCATAGATCGAATGTAGCAGTCTGTTCTTCAAGTCCCACGAAGTCTGTAAGTAAACAGGGTATTGAGCTAGGACTTCTAAAAAATACAGTCCACAGGTTGTTACATAAGACGTTTATATGCTTACAAAATGTAGATGCAACATCACATTAAGCTAACAAATGAGCCTAAAAGGTTGGAGTTGTGTAATATTATTCTAACTAAAAATAAGGATGACGATTTCTTAAAAGAGTAATTTTTTTCAGATGAAGCAACTTTTCTCATGAATTTGTCAAGCATGAACATGACACTCAAAAAGGTAATGTTTGGTGTGCTTTAATGCACGATAGACGTTTGGAACCATTTTTTTTCAGAGAATTCTGTAACCAGATCAATTTATTGTGATATGATGGAACTTTTTGCATTTCTCTATATAGACGAAATTGTAAAACTACAGAAGGCCCAATTTACTTCCAGTTGGATGCTACTCCACCACATTTCCATAACAATGTTCAACATTTCCTGGATGACAAGTTTAAAAGATCGATGGACTGGGAGGGGAGAATCGTTACAATGGGTAACTAGGAGTCCAGACTTAATTCCAATTGATTTTTTTCTAGTTCTGTTTCAAGAACGTTGTGTACCTATTCAGAGATTAGAAAGCATTACTCAAGAAATGCTGAGATATGGTGAGAGTTTGAATTTTTGATTTGATACATTCAGAACCATAAATGATGGCCATATTGAGATTTATTGAGGACTACTAAACATTGTTTGGGTTTTCCTATTGGTATATATATATATATATATATATATATATATATATATATATATATATATATATATATATATATATATATATATATATATATATATATATATATTGGTATAAATGTTACCATATAGTTTAATTTTTTTTTTTATTAATATTCATACTAAAATGTGTCAGTTCTCAGTGGACATCCCTGTGTTTCATTATAATGTGTATGCAATAAAACTTGGCTACTGAAAGAGAAAAAAAGATAGATCATGAATAAATTAAATAATAAGGGTTCCCAATTTTTTATTTTGTATGAAATTAATATGATTACCTAAATGATACTCATTTATTACTGGTAAAGATTACATTGCAATTTGTCATTGTCACATTGAAAACACATCATTGTACACTTCAATGTTAAGAGCAACGAAATCCTACAGTTAAAAGAAGCCATACATTAAATAAATAAAAAATCAATTAAAACAAATCAATTAATTAATTAAAAACTAATTACAACACAGATAAAAGAATGTTCTAAGGTCAAAAATAGTTTAATTCATGATTAATCCCAAAAAATTCATCCACTTCATAAAATGGGTGTTCCAAAAGGAAAAAGCCAATTTGTCTTTTAAAAATACCAAATAGCAGTTATCTTAATCTTTTTGGCAGTGCATTCCATAATTTTGGTCCAAGAGATAATGTTGCTAATGAATATTGTTTGTAAGTAAGATTTTTGGTTACAATATTGTTTACGCCCCTTTTGTGTTATATTGGTGGATGTTTCTATATGTTAAGTTGTTTGACGTACCCATATAAAGCAACAGTTTATACACAACTAATCAAGGGACTGTCATAATATGAAGTTCTTGAAATGTTTGTTTACATGAAACATACACCACAACTATAATCACTATTTATTATTCTCTTCATTATCTCATTAAGACATTTGATTATGGTTGACAAAGTGAATTTTCCCTTGTGAATCCATGTTGATTTACAAAAAGTATGTTCTTAGCTTCTAAAAAATCAATTAACCTATTACAAATAACTTTCTCAAAAACTTTAGAATTAACAGGAAGAAGTGCAACTGGTCTATAGTTAATAATTTCTGAGCAGTTTCCCTTGTTTTTAAAAACAAGCATAATTTTAGAAACTTTAAGACTCTCTTGGAAAATCCCTGTTTCAAAACTTGTATTAATTATAGATGACAAAGGTTCTCCTATAGCATTTGAAATATTCTTTAATAAATTAGTACTTATGCAGTCCCAACCAACAGCAAAACTATTTCTCAAGTTCCTTATTATTTTAAGAATCTCTTTTTCAGAGATTGGGTAAAGAAACATGCTGTCTTTGACCCTTGAAAGAGTAATTCAGATTATTGAAACTAATAGCCAATTGTTCAGGGATGCCTTTAAAATATTCATTACACTGATTGGCAATAACATTAGGATCAGTTATCAAATTAACGTTGTTTCTTAGTGAAATGCTGGCTCAATTTACTGTATATCTTCCTAAGGATCTGTTTATAATTTTCCATGTATCAGCAATTAAGTTTTTTGAATTCATAATTTTATTTGTCATATATTCTTGTTTTGTTTTTCTCAGCAGACTTTCTTATTTTTGCTGTTGCATTTTCAAAAGATTTTTAATTGCAAAATTATTACGATTTCGAACCCAAAGTGATTCAAGGAAAATTAAAATACTTTTTGTATCAGTAATTTCCTTAGTTATCCAAGGGGTTTAATCTTTAATCTGTTTCTTAATATTTGTATTTTTATTGGGCAACAAATATCAAGATTATGATTTAATATTTCAACAAAACTAGAATATTGCTTATCGACATCACAACTTGATGTCATTATACCCCAGTTTTCTTTTTGAAGAAAATAATTTAATATGAGCAAATTTTCTGCATTGAAAAACCTTGCTTTTGTTGGTATTCACTTTAAGGAATATTCTCTTGCATTATTAATATGAATATTAAGTGTGATACCAAAGTGATCTGATAATCCTGTAATTATAAGTTTTGAAGTTACTTTTTTAAGGCCAACTTTTTATTGATTAATATGTTATACAAAGCTGACTGTGTATTCTGAGTTACTCTGGATGGTTGGGTTATAAGATAACCAAAATTAAATTCACTAAAAAAAGTCATTAGTTTAAATTTATTATTAGAGTGCATTAAAGTATAAATATTAAAATCTCCCATCAGAATACAGCTAGAACTAGAATCAACTGAGTCAACTATTCTGAATAATTTACATATAAAACTGTCAATATCAGAATTGGGCGGTTTGTAGATACAAATAATTATGTAATTCTCATTATTTATTTTAGTTATAATTCCTGTAGCTTCCAGTGATCCTTCACATGAAGCTATATTAAGTTTTTGTAATGATACAGAACGTTTTGTGAAAATTGCAGCTCCACCACCTTTAATTGAGGTTCCAGAAAAAGAATTGGCCAATGTATACATACCATTATTAAATTTGATGTGTTCAAGAATGTTGTCGCTCGACCAATGTTCAGTTATCAATAAAATATCAGGATTTATTTGATCAATTAAAATTTCAAAATGGTTTAATTTTGGTTGTTAGCTTTTTGCATTCTGATGGAAAATCTTAGTCTGTTACTATACGTTTGTCTTTGCCTGTGATACTTGCAAGTTTTTTGTCTGATCTAATTCAAAATTTGTTCTATTATTATAGACTACATTAAAACTATTTAAAGTGTCAGTTAAACAAGATACTGAATGCTCCCTAGTAGAAAGAAAATCACTGAAAACCTTATTTTCTTAATTGCACTGTGAGGAGTAGACCATCCTGAAAAGTTAGTGACCACTGATTCATTGTCGAGGCGTTTGGTGTCTGTAGACTCTGTTACGTTCAACACTTCACAGGAGTCACCATCGACAAATTGTGTACATGTCTCTGATACTATAATTGGGTTTGACATGTCAGGATTTTCATGATTCTGCAGCAGCAAAGAGGTGGTAAGTCGCAGATGTTGAACAAACTCAGCATGTGTTAAACCATTCCTTATAACTCTTCTGGCATGTTCATCATAAGTTACAAGAGTTACTGAGGTTCGGGTGACACGCTGAAAATCAACTATTTGAGCAAAAAAAATGTTCCGGATTGACACCATCCCGCACACATCCCATGGGCGAACAAATCAGCTGACTGAAATTTCTTTTCTTGAAGTCCTCTTTGAGTTGTTGAAATGCTTTATTATATATCTCATCATTGGGTTGAGGATTTATCTCATCATGATAAGGATTTATCTTTGGTGATTAGACTATATACAACCACACCCGTTTCAGTTACCTGGCAAGCCAAGCGATCACTGAAATAATCCTTACCAACATCTGGTTTACCAAAGTGTCTCTTGAAAACTTTAGCTACACCAGCGCTCATATTTCTGTCATTGCTGAAGTCCAAAGATACATAATGTGCAAAGGCAACACTTTTGTGTCTACAGTTATCCTTTATTAGTTTGTTCATGTCTGCCTCAATGACATTGATCTGTTTTAGTTAACTCTCTGCTAATCTATCCTCTGATTGCCACAATCTAACAGCCTTTATTATTAAAGCAGCCAGTTTATATTTCTCACTTTTATTCAAACGGAGGCCATGTTTAGTATAGTGAAGTCTTCTAAGACAGTTTAGGTTCAGTACATAAACATTTTGCCGGAAGCGTTATATAAATCTGAATAAATCAGGTCAACTTGAATGTTTTTGTCTAGATTGTTACTTTTAAATGAACATAAATCCGTGTTGCTTATTATTTTTGCAAAGCTTTATATGTGAGAAAACTATTTCATGAAAAATTATTCCGAATAATTTAGAGGTGTTAATTAAACCGACATTGGTTTATAAATTCAAAATACCTTTCTGTAGTAATAATATGATTCTGGTTGTTTTAAAAATCTTTGGAAATTGACCTATTTAAAATACATAAATTAAATATATGATATCCTTTGAGAATATGAACAAGTATGAGATAGGTCCTGAACGGACATGAATAATACACTAAATTTACAAATATTTACTTGATTGAGGCAGGGTGAAAATTGTACACAAATTGAAAGTGAACGCAATAGAATAGAAAAGTTTGAGTCATAACAGGGAAATATAGCTGCTCGGATCACCAAACATTACTCGTGAATGCTGTCAACACACCTGAACTCTTGCCCTGTGCAAGCCGTCTTGTCTGTATATAGGAAACTGCGTAACAAATTCATAATTGTATACTGACTCATCGAGCCAAGTCCAGTCAGACAAACAATTATGTGCTCTAATATAAGCACATTGGAAAATAAAACATTCATTTTAGATTTTAGCAGTCTTACATTTTGATAGTAAAGTTTTGAAACTCTGTATTTCGAAAACATAAACCACAATCTGAGAATAATACGAGGGTCAGTCAAATATATAAACAAGACTTTTAACTTATACGTTTATTAAAGCTAAACAATACAATGATTACATGCTACTGCTTTTCTACATAGTCTCCCTCAACTCTCACACACTTTTCCCAGCGTGAGGATAGCTTATGGATCCCTTCTTCATAAAAGATTTGAGGTTGTGTCTTGAACCAATTGCACACAAATTCCTGTTCTTCCTCATCACTTTCAAAACGGTTTCCACCAAATGCTTCTTTGAGAGGACCAAAGAGGTGAAAGTCACATGGAGACAAATCTGGGCTGTAGGGAGGATGTTCCAATGTTTCCCAATGAATTTGGCGTAATTTCTCTTGGGTCAAGACAGCTGTGTGAGGCCTAGCATTGTCATGAAGCAAAATGACATCTCTGATTGGCTGATTACGCCTTTTGTTCCGAAAGGCTGCTTTTGCTTGCTCAAGAAGTTGACAGTAATAAGCAGCGTTCACAGTACAACGTTCGTGTAAAAAGTCAATAAGCAAAACGCCTTTGCAGTCAAAAAAGATGGTGGCAAGAACTTTCCCAGCAGATAACCGTGTTTTGGCTTTCACAGGGCGAGTTTCGTCTTTCCTTCGCCACTCCATTGACGCCATTTTGGATTCAGGAGTGTAGTGATGGACCCACGTTTCATCACAGGTTATTATGCGATTTAAAAAACCATTCCCCTCTCTCTCAAGCCGATTCAAAAGCCTTAGGCAAATGTCTCTCCGGGTTTGTTTTTGATCGAGAGTCAGAAGCCGAGGGACCCATCTTGCACAAATTTTCCGAAAACCCAGATGCTCTGTGACGATGGAATGCACACTACCATGACTAATTTGCCACTTCACTGGCAATTTCATCTATCGTTAAGCGTCGATCATTTTCAAGAAGTTCACGAACAGCACAAATGTTCTCATTAGTCAAACTGGTCCTTGGACGCCTATTGTGACTTTCATTTTCAACTGTTTCACGTCCGCCTTTGAACTTTTTAACCCAATGGTACACTTGAGAACGTGATAAAGTCTTATCCCCAAACGGAGTTGTCAGTCTAACAAAAATTTCACTTGGTTTAACACCTTCGTTTGTCAAGAACTTAATAATAATTCGTTGCGCAACTGCAGGTACAACCTCTTGTTCAGACATGGCTACAATGACAAACAAAACAGCACTGAGAACGCATTGTTGCAGCTTTCCCCCTCCCCCAGGCTGCCCCCTACCACTACTGCAACATGGCTACCTGCTACAACCTGGACGTTGGGTATAGTAATAAAAGTCCTGTTTATATTTGACTGACCCTCATAGTTTACATGACCCAGAGTTGTTAAATACTTCTTATTGTAGACTCCTTATAGCACTAAAACATGTTAAGTAATGGTTACTAAGTTTGCTAAAATCATCTAAAACAATTAAGATATGATTGTGACCACTAATATACTTTGTCAAAGGACTTGCTTTCTATGTAAACTTTTTCTAGAGGCACTTTAGAATTAGCTTGACACTATTGTTTTTTTTCCTCTTAGGACGAGAAGCTTATAAATGCACTTAGTCCTATAAGAACCTTAGCGCTGCTTCCGGAGTGACAGGATATTCAGGATGGGTAAGGTTAGGGAGTAGGGGCCGCCTCCAATCGAGATCCATGAGGAAGAATTAGGGTACTAAATCTCAAAGTCATGTCTCTCTGGAAGAAGGGGAGGCAAGCTCTGAACCAGCCTCTCCAGTCAAAGCAGGCAGGGTGTGGCACACCCTTGTTGAGGCTAGCAAGAACCTCTGATACTTAGGGAACAAACCCCACCAACTCCAACAGTCATCCCCCGCAGTAGACTAGACCTATCGAATTGCCCTTGAACCCCAGAATCTCGACATTTAGTGATGTGCCGCTCCTGGACATCAGTAAGGTTGCCCAGATTTAAGTGACACATCGATTTTTGCTGTGCCCAGTGGTAGGTTCAACTGGAAGGTATAAACCAGCCAGAAGTGATCCCTACTGGGTTAACTTCACATGAATTGTCCCTCGTATTGACTTTGGAAAGATTTAGAATGCTCACAAAATGTACAAGGTTTTACTTTAATTAATTAAATAATTTATAAAAATCAAAAAAGAATTTGAAAATAAGCAGTCAGTTTCTCTTTCTCTATTAGTTTTGAGTAAAGCATTTGATTGTGTTTGTTCTATTGAATAGTATTTTAACTAAATTAGACTTTTATGGAATATCTTCAAAGTCTATGAAAATTATTGAGTCATATTTAATAAATCATAAACAGAATGTAAGTTTAAGACGGACACAGTCATCATTAATAGATATTTCCTTAGGTGTTCTGCAAGGTTCTGTCCTTGGACTCTTCTTTTCCTTGTGATAATTAACGATTTATCAAAAAATTATTGTGTGAATTCTGTGATCTATGCTGACGATTCAACTCTTTTTTCCTGTCATAATAAACTAGAAAGTATAATGGTTACAATGGCTGCAGCTCATCGCAATGCTTAGAAATGGTTCACAACTAATAAACTTCTTTGCAATTAAAGTAAAACGCAAAATATATTACTTAGCCTTTCACAAAACGATCACCAACCTCTCTAATTATTGGGAATTTGTATTGACACGAAATTGAGTTGGAATGATCATGTTAACAGTTTAAGCAAAAAACTTTTGAGAGTTGCTTTTCTGTTTTGGAAATGAAGTTCTATAATATCTACTGAGTACCTTAGGACAGCATATTTTGGATTATTCCAATCACATATTGCTTACGGCTTGATATTATGGGGCCATTCTCTAGCAGTCTCAAAAAGGGGTTATTAGAACCATTTGTCATGCTGCACCATTAGATCATTGCAAATACTTATTTATATGGTTACAAATACCTACCATAATTAATCTCTACATTTACCATATTATTTATACACTAAAGCAAACCTCAAAAACTTTATCATTAGAAATCAATTTCATACACACGACACCAGAAATAAAAATAAGCTTGACATTCCTCAACATCGACTGACCAAATTTAGAATATCCTATATAGTAAATCGTGTAAGATTTTTTAACAAGCTTCCAGAAATTGCTCATTTTACTCCAATAACTAATTCAAAATGTAAATTTTATTTATGGCTTTTAAATAATCCATTTTATTCAATTGACAAGTTTTTAAATATGGATGTCAATATTCAGTTTTAAATCATTGGGTTTTGATTTAAAAATATATGTTTATGTTACAACTGTAAGGTAAATGTTTTTGAGTCTGTTAAATCTGTTTTGTGGTTTTCAATAATGGTTTGTTTCTATATTAATATATATTTTATACTAATAAGTGTATTGACAATGCCTATTTCAATGTATATATGATCAACGCCAATAAAGATCTTATGTCTTATGAAACAAAGTACATCAGGTATGTTCAACTTTTCATAAATGTTGCTAATATATTGCTTATACTTGGATGACTTCATTAGAGTCATATTAGCTAAATAACATATCTATATCTTCCATTTTCACTTGCAATTCTTTCATGAATCAGTGGACATTTCTTTATGTAATAATTACTTCTATTGCTCTAATTTTTAACGTTTTCTAACAACTTTATTACATTATGTATCCTTCTTTTGTAACTCACTAACATTCGAATATGCTAAAGGAATTCACAAATTGTATTCGCAACACCAAAATTCAATTTTTCAAATTGTACACCCATTATTTTTACTCTTTGTCTTATTTTTATGTAAATATTTAAAATTTTATCCTCCTTGATATCTGTTATTTGTATGTTTTAATCGTCTTCCTCAAAATTTCTACTCAAGAAATTATGTATTTATGTATAGAGTATTATGTTTTCCTTTCATATGAGTTGTTAGTATTTCCTCACACTACCTCACTACTTCCCTTAATTTCTCAAGGCGGTTTAGAACCCAAACTAAAGCTGAACTGTCAATATATATGAGGGTTGCTCAAAAAGTATTGGACCTTTCGTCCTCCCGCTTAAACAAATGAAGCGGTAGTGGCCAAGCTTAGAGGGGATGTGGAGGTGAATGTCATGCGTGTTCATGCACTGTTTTGTATTGTGAAAAAGCTTCAGTTGCCCGCAGTCAGCCTAGTAGTGTAGACCTGTCTGTTGTGCTCGTAGGTTTTTATCAAGTTATAAAATGACAGAAAAACTTGTATTTTGCAAAAAGCTTGGTGATTCACAAGTGGAAACCATCTAATTCAGAATTTTGTGGATAAAAACAACACACCTCTGGTTCATCAAGCTCTGTACTCCCCCAACATGGCTCCCTGCGACTTCTGCATATTTCCTAATCTGAAAATGCCCCTGAAAGGAGCTCAATTTCAAGAAAGAGAAAACACACAGAATACGATGCTCGACCTTAACAGGATTCCACAAGATGCCTTCCAGAAATGTTTTGAACAGTGGCAGAAGTGTGTTTGTGACTCTAGTTCAATAAATGCACTTTTAATTAACAAAAGTCCAATACTTTTTGAACAGCCCTCATATAACAAAAATTCCTTATATTCTAAATAACAAATAAATTTTAGAAAACTATATATTTGGGTTATAGCCTCCTTTTCATATACAGACAAGAATCTGTGAATATTTTTGAAAAATAAGCGACTGGTTTACAATCTCCCATTTGCTTCAGGACAATCCCACACACAACATACTTTACTGGCATCTGTGTACAAGTGAAATATGTTTTCAAAATTTTGTATCATTAAAATACAGGTGGATAGCCTACTACTACGTTCTTTCAACTCTTGAAAAACATGATCACACTGTTGGGTACACTTCATGTTAACGTTCTTTTTCTGAGTTTGTTTATGGGTGGCATAATTCATACATACATACATACATACATTTTTCATTTGCCTATAGTTAATTTTTCCAAATTTAACTTTAAGATTAGGACTAAATTTAAATTAACTTTCATTTTCACTAAAATCCATTATCATATGGTCTCTTTGATAAAAAAGTGCTCCAAGAACCATATTCAATTCTAATTCTTTTGCCATTAAAAATATATTTTTTTATAATGTGTTTTCCCTTATTTTTACAGATATTATTTTCTTATCTTTTAAGAATGAAGAACAAATATTGCAGATGGCCCCAGATGTCACAATCTCCTGCAGTTATAACAACCCGCAACATATACCTCAACACACTTTGCAGTTGCGTTGAAAAATATTGCAGGGGCTAGAATCCTACTCTTTTATATATATATATATATATATATATATATATATATATATATATATATATATATATATATATATATACACACACACACATATATTGAAAAATTTTGCAGAACTCATCCAGCCTCCAGCCAAATTCTTTTAGGAATTTACAACACTGGACTTGACACCATGGAAGGATTAATGTTTTAATAACATTTACAGTTTCTAGTTCAGAACATTAACACAACAAAATGTCATTGTATACTTTGACTTCAGATACCTATAGACTAATATGTTCTCCTAATTTATGTAGCCAATTTAAAAATTCTTTCTTCATGTTTTCTAACATGTTACGTGGTAAGAAAGAATTTAAGATACAATAATTTATTTAAATTACACTTAGTATAAACAAGTTCATTGCAATTTAACAAATTATCAAGAAGTGGCCCTATGGAACTATTTAACAGTAAGCTTGAAACTTATCTGATAAGTTGTATATAATTTTTATTAAATTTAAAAGTTCACCAATTTTCAAACCATCTTTTCTTACTAAACTTGGCAGATATTTTAAATCAAGGTTTTAACCCTATTAACAATGTTTGCTTCAAATGGTAAGTTCGGAGCTCTCATGTTTTAGTTTAAATGTTCACTTAAAACTTGTTTACATTGTTCAACGGTTGTACTTACTTTGTAATTACCCTCTTTCCACATTATAATATCCATAGTACATACAGGGCTATTCGTAAATACATTGTTATCCTGATCACACATTTTTCCTTAATGTTACTGTCTGATATATGCCTAATTAAATTGTCTCTTGCATGTGACTGAATATTGAAACTTGTAACTCTAATTTCACATTCATCAAACTTATATTTATTGTCATGTACTTCACTGATTTCCTCTGGCTTTAGTTTGCACTGTAGTAAATTTTGATCACACCACTTAGTATGTATCATTTTGTTTTCTGCGCTCACAATGTCTTGTAATCTACCATCACTTTTAATTTCAGAAGCAATAATCTGAATATTTAAGATTTGATATTTTAACAGTTTAGTTTCATTATCCAAATTTAACTTGCCTTGTGAATTATTATTGTGTGAACTTATATAACATACTGGTAACTACTGTTTTACTCAAAGTTTTTCTTACATTTTTAACAGTTGCATTTTCTTGAAAGGTAATATCTCTGCATTTGAGTTCATAAATCAATTCTTCTCATATTAAGAGATCTATTTTGGCCTCAGTCATTTTGTTGCACTTTAATTCCACTCCAAAAGGCGTTGATTTTCAAAATAAATTTGAAATAGAACACCAGCTCAAATAAAAATAGCAGAGTTGCAAAAATTTATTCCTCCCGCTTTGTTGGATTAATACAAATCCAAGTATGTTAAAGAGTCTGTATTATATACTTAGACAAACAGCAAACAGAGTTAATCAATGAACAGGCTTCAAAGACCATATAATGAAAGACAAACTGCCGCTTCTGAATTAACTTTAAAATGCAACTTACATTCCTTTTTAACTATTATAAGGAAAAGCGTGTTTTGACTAACGTTATACGAATATTTTTACAATCCTACTGGAATATAGTTAGATCCAACATCCATTTGGACAATCCTAACCTCCACCCCTCTAAACTTGAATCTTACTGAAGTGTGGTCTCTGGTGTACAGTGTCCACTTATGAGAGCCTTTCTAAAACTTTTGAGATACTGGCAGACAGAGCACACTGTAATATCTGATTGTCTGAGCATCTATCAGTACCTGACAGTAACTTGGAATCGTCACTCGTCAGTGTACTTGTGTTGTTAGTTCGCAAAGATCTATTTTGTGAAGTCGTGAAGTTATCGAGAGAGCATTTTCGCCTTATAATTGTCTACAATTTAAAACTGTTTGTCTCAAGAGGAGTGCATCAAACATCTCAAAATTGCCTTTGGTTCTGAAGCACCTTTCCATGATTCCATGCTACTGTTTTACGTGGTATTCAAAATTTCAAAGAGGCTTTAATTCACTAAGATGAACAATCGGGAAGGCTGCATTCTGCCGTCACTGAAGAAAACATTGATTGAATGAGTGCTATGATCAAAGAGGATATACACTGCACTTATTTAATGATTGAAACTTCCATAGGGATTTGATCCACATCAGCGTGAATAATAGGACTGTAAAAGTCAGAGAAATATTTTCTCGGTGGATATCTCACAATTTGACTCATGAGCAAAAAGCTGAGAATGTAAGAGTCAGCCAGGAGACCTTCCAACTGATTAATAATGGTGATCATCGTATTATTTCCAAAGTTGTCACTGGTGAAGAGATTTATATACTATTTCGTGATGTTGCAACTCAAGGAGAGAGTTTTGTATGGGTGTTTGAGAACGAGGCATCCCCATAACTGTCTAGAAAAACAATCGATGAAGGAAGTAATATGTACAGTGTTTTCTACAGGAAGACAGGGCTGGAGAAGGGTATTAAGCTGGAGGAATAAATGACTGCCATAGCAAGGTAGTACACCAAAAATTGCTTGCCAGAAGTTGTTCCTCATGACTTGATCATTAGGGTTAATATTTTGCACCGCAACAATTCTTCTCACACTGCTGGGAAACTTTGGATTTGTTACTAAATTTCTGTATCAAATTAAAATATTCTTTTTATTAATATGGAGGTTAAAACATAAAAATTGACTTTAGAGAAACTCTCTCACTATGTAAATTAAAATATATCTACAAATGTATGTGCTAATAAAATAATGGGAAACTTAGTGTCCCAGTCTCAATAACTAATTAAAAGTGTAATTCACAACTAAAAATTATGTAAATAATTAAATTTTATGAATTAAAAACTGTAAGTAACCTTTACATTTAATCATGGACTATATCACAAACTCAAATTGTAACCATTAAAAAGAAATTTATGTTGACCCAGGCCCAGGTTTCATTGTGTATATCCTGCAGATTCTCCAGAGGCAAAGTCCGCTGATTGCTGTGGTCATCCCCAAGCTGATTGCTGATCACTGACAGCATAAATTGAAGGTAATCCCTGGAGATCTCTTGGATTCTGATTGTCAGTTCTCCATATTAATACCTTTCTATTTTAATACCAAGCAAATTTTACCTTTTCCTTTCCTCACTGCATCGTTAGCAAAATAAAAAAGTTCTCGGTGAAACTTACTAAGGGAAGGAGATACAAACACTTTAAATTCAGATTCAAAATTATGTTCTGAACCAGAGAGTCCATGTTTAGTTCCTGGAATGATCAAACATTCAACTGTTCTGTTGTTCTGATGTTGAATAACTTTCACTATAACTCCTCAGGGTTTTAAATGATTCTTTCCTTTGCCATATCATTCACATCAGAATTGAGGATAAAAGACACTTTTCCCAACAACGTCATAAACATTTTCATACCCATCTTCTGAGATACGTGAATGTCTACAGAGCTCTTACGTGTATATTGTTGAAGAGAATAGATGTTCTAATTCAACACCACACCAGTGGCGTAGCTACCTTGGGTGGCACCCGGTGCGGAAGTTGGTGGTGTCAATTTTTTCGTGAGTTGAGGAGAAATACCCATGTCCCTCCTCTCAGCTTGGAATTCACACATTTTGTTGTACACTCTCTCTATCTTCTCACTAGACTGGACAATACTGGCACTATCATCTTTACTGTTTGTACATGTTTTAGGTTTATCTAGAGGAGCCATGGCACTGTTATCACTGTGGCCCAGGTACAGACTGAGCACTTTTTATGTTGAAGTATGCACCATTCTCCTCATCATGCCAGCTGGTGTTGTTCATGACTATCACTTAGAATCCAAATATTCTAGAGGGGGAGTTTCTTGTTCAGTAACAATACCTTTATGAATTTTCTTTTTTATTCCGTTCATCCTGAAGTCATATTAATTATTACTTTGAGACACTAAATTTATCTCGCTTTTTGTCTTCAATAAACATTTTTCCTTTTTTGCTGAATTTTTTTATTTTCAATCTAAAGCTGTTCCAAATAAGGCTCTCAGGAGAAAGTGGTTAAATCAGCAACTATTTTTATCTAACCACCATCTGAGCCGTTTGCTTTAGAATATATACTTCTGCCTAAAAGTACTGAATTGAATTGATCATGTTTAAAAGATCTTGTTATTTTATTTATATTTATGGTACGTGTTTGAAGCTCTCAATTTTCTCCTCTGTACTAATAAATCTTGTTATTTTGTAGCTGATGAGGTAAAAAAATCAATATCCATCTGTATGTTGTAGTAATATCTAATCAGAGACCCCAGAGAGTAGTCTAGAATACTCTTTCATTTGGTTTGCATTGCTTTGATGTCTGCTCTGAGTCTTGCATTTTCTCTAATCAAGTCTGATACGGACCAATCTTGAGATGAAACAGTAGCTGCTGAGGAACTGCCAAAAAGTTCTCCAATTTTGAAGTGGAGATTGGAGTGCAGGAGTAGGAGGACACTGTGGTCAGCAACACTCCAGAAGTAAACGATTTAGAAGGTGATACAACCTTCACTTGAATGGACAAGATCTTGAGGAAATTAACTCTGATCTTGCGAGTATAGGCAAATGGTCATTGAGACACGGTCTCAGGTTAAACTCTGAGAAGTGCACAGTACTACATATTGTAGCGCCCAATATTGCATTATTGACGGAGATGTGCAAGTGGAACTTGGAGGTCAATTTCCAGAGATGACTAATACTGCCAATAGTCTGGGCGTTATACTTGATGGTGATCTCACTTTCTCTGATCATATCAACTTTGTCACTCAACTGGCTTTGGGAAGGCTGCAAGGTTTGTACAGGTACAGGTCCATACCTACCAGATGGTGCAAAACTGCAACTTAAAAATTCATTTGTTTATCAGTGTTGCATTACTGTCTTCCTGCCTTTGGAAATAGCATTACCAAAGAAGAAATGCACCGCATCCAAAAGCTGCAAAACAAACTTGTTGTCTACAAACTTCATAGATGTGAGCATGTGTTGGCCTTTCGTGATACTGCTGGTCTTTTACCGCCAGCTTGCAAAATGCAAACTTGCAATCTTGTCCACCAGGTATTAACTCAACGGGAGCCACTGTATCTACTTGAAAGGCATGTAACACGGGGATAGGTCTCTCTGCACAGTACTCAACATGATATTGCACTTTCCAAAAGTGAGGTTGGAAGTTGGTAGGCAAAGTTTTTTCTATTTTGGCCCAAAATTATTCAATATCCTTCCCAATGACCTTCAGCTTCTAGTACCCCCAACTTTTAAAAGAAATTTATAGAAACTGTTTACTTTGAACTTGTAAATTAATGACTGAATTTTGATGTAAATGCTAATTGAATTGTGTTTTTGATAGTTTTAGATATATTTCAAGAATTTTGACATGGGTTATTCTGTAAAGCAGACTTTGTACGTGGATAAAGGCATGATTATTGGTTTATATAATCATGCATTCACAGACGACCTTTGACATTAATGGGGTGCTTGAAGATGTTGTGGTTCATATAGTAGAAAGATAGGAACCAGATTGACCATTCTTTTATCTAATTTTGTCTCCACTGTCGATTCACATGTCTTCTTAGACATCTGTAAACTATTTCTCCTCTCTTCATAACATTACTTTCTCTGTATTTATAATTTCCATAACGGTTTTGTGGCTTTCCATTTTTATTACTTCTATGTTCAAAGTAATGTTTAATAATCCTGGAATTAATAATGGTTTTATATGAATAAATAAGCAAGCAAGCAAACTAATTGAATAGAATATACAGAGTTTCCCAAAACTCTCTATCAATATTTTAAAGTTTTGTCTTGGACTGAAAACAAACCAAAATATCATATTAAAACATTGTTTTTTCAATTAATAATTTTTAATTTGAGACCGGTGTATTCTGATAAGTTGGAACTTGGTATATACCATTATAAACTCGCAGGCAGGTGTTAACTTTCTCAACAGACTGCCCAACTCAATAAAAAAATGCCATTTTGGTGTTACAGGCATTTTATAATACAGGCGAGTTTATGGAATTTGACCGCCCAATTGGAATGACAAACTCCACTGTTTATAAAGAGGGTTACATTGGCAAGAAATAAAAGAAGTGTGTTTTTAAAACTATATGTCTGAATAAGAATTATGAGTTTTTTGAATATGTAAAATTTTTGAATAAAATAAATTGACATTTGCTATGCAATTAAATTATTACATTTGATTTGAGTTTATTAAAATTGGTTGATAAATAAAGGAGTTGATGTGACTTTATAAAACCGAGTACTTGTGTGATTCGTGGAGTCTTTTAATTTCTGAGAGTGGACTGTACAAAGAAAATACACACAATAAAAATGCATACATAGTTACTTATTGAAAAATCACTAGCAAAATTTTTAATGATGCATTAGAGATAAGTGATAGGCCCTGACATTAGAGACAAATAAAAAAAGGTGGACTAAACTGTTTCTATTTAAACAATGTTTGTCAGGAACTAGTTATAAAAACAATATGGAGTTGTGTTGGAGTGAAATATCAAGTAGAAAGTACACAACAATATCTACTACCAGTTTCTCAGTCTCCGGAGCACATTTTAGCTATACATTTAATTTTCTTCCACTAAAGCAGTACCAGAACGGTGGGGTTCCGGAGTGTTCCGTACAACACTGTTCGCAACTTAATATTGCTTGGAACGAACCAGATCTTTAAGAGAGTAAAATAGAAATGAATGTAATACCTTCACCATCAATGTTAATCAGAGAACACATTGAGATCCATCTGCTAGAAGAAAGTAAATATGCAGACAAAGTAATTAAGTAGTTGAACACAAGATTGATCATACAAAAATTTGTTTTAAAAATGTTTTTCAAGGGTTGTTTTGGGCAATTGGGCAACCACTGACAGTTTGTTGCTGTACCTGAGAGAAACTTGAATTTAGATTTAAGTCTTCACCTGAGTGGTGCTGCAAAGGGAAATGCTTCAGCAGAGCGAATTGTTCACTGCAGAAGGGCCCAAGACTTTCATAACAAATTACAACATGAAACTGACCCTGAAAATATTGATAAAAAATATCCTTTTCATTGTTTTTGAGCACATGCAGAATATTTCCCTGCCAGTTGTTCCTGTTCAGGACATATTTGATTTAATTGATTTTGTATTCATGATGTAAAGTAGAACATGAAACTGACCCTAAAACTATTAATAAGGAAAAACATGTCCTTGTCATTACTTTTGAGCATATGCAGAATATTTCGCTGCCAGTTGTATTCCTGTCCAGGACATATTTAATTTAATTTATTTTGTATTCATGATGTAAAGTAGAACATGAAACTGACCCTAAAACTATTAATAAGGAAAAACATGTCCTTGTCATTACTTTTGAGCATATGCAGAATATTTCCCTGCCAGTTATTCCTGTTCAGGACATATTTCGCATGAAACTAAGGAAAAACATCTCCTTGTCATTACTTTTGAGCATATGCAGAATATTTCCCTGCCAGTTATTCCTGTCCAGGACATATTTGATTTAATTGATTTTGTATTCATGATGTAAAGTAGAACATGAAACTGACCCTAAAACTATTAATAAGGAAAAACATGTCCTTGTCATTACTTTTGAGCATATGCAGAATATTTCCCTGCCAGTTATTCCTGTTCAGGACATATTTGATTTAATTGATTTTGTATTCATGATGTAAAGTAGAACATGAAACTGACCCTAAAACTATTAATAAGGAAAAAACATGTCCTTGTCATTACTTTTGAGCATATGCAGAATATTTCCCTGCCAGTTGTTCCTGTTCAGGACATATTTAATTTAATTTATTTAGTATTCATGATGTAAAGTAGAACATGAAACTGACCCTAAAACTATTAATAAGGAAAAACATGTCCTTGTCATTACTTTTGAGCATATGCACAATATTTCCCTGCCAGTTGTTCCTGTTCAGAACATATTTGATGTAATTGATTTTGTATTCATGATGTAAAGTAGAACATGAAACTGACCCTAAAACTATTAATAAGGAAAAACATCTCCTTGTCATTACTTTTGAGCATATGCAGAATATTTCCCTGCCAGCTGTTCCTGTTCAGGACATATTTGATTTAATTGATTTTGTATTCATGATGTAAAGTAGAACATGAAACTGACCCTAAAACTATTAATAAGGAAAAACATCTCCTTGTCATTACTTTTGAGCATATGCAGAATATTTCCCTGTCCAGTTGTTCCTGTTCAGGACATATTTGATTTAATTGATTTTGTATTCATGATGTAAAGTAGAACATGAAACTGACCCTAAAACTATTAATAAGGAAAAACATGTCCTTGTCATTACTTTTGAGCATATGCAGAATATTTCCCTGTCCAGTTGTTCCTGTTCAGGACATATTTGATTTAATTTATTTTGTATTCATGATGTAAAGTAGAACATGAAACTGACCCTAAAACTATTAATAAGGAAAAACATCTCCTTGTCCTTGTCATTACTTTTGAGCATATGCAGAATATTTCCCTGTCAGCTATTCCTGTTCAGGAGATATTTTATCAAATTTTTGTTTCCATGATGTAAGGAAGAACGTCTTATGTTAGCCCTTACAGATATAACAAAGTTCATATTTATTCTAATAATTGTAGAGGGCAAAATAAAAATCACTGTCTCAATAGATTGTTTTTGCTGCTGACCAATTTAGGTCTACTTAAACAAAAAATCGAACCTTCCTTGCCCGAGGACATTCGTTCCTGCCTTGCGACAAGGACTTTGCCATTATCTAAAGTGCAAATAAACATGGTAGATCTGTCAAGAATAATAGTAACGGCAAGCCTTACACGTAAATTTGTTTTTAATGTGACATTTTAAATTTCAAGCAATGGTGAAAGGCGTATTACAAGAAAATTTGTATTTCCAAAGACACTAGAGAGATGCATGGTCCATAAAGTGACAAAATGTACTTTGGAATAAACTCTTTCATACGGATCACTTATAGAAGTCTTGTGGAAGATGCTATAATATCTAGAAACTGTATTGATTCATTAGCTACACATACACATTTGGTGACCCCACTCAAGTTCTTCCAATAACTCAGCTCTAAGCAAGCCTATCAAAGCTTAAAAAACGTAATGATATTAGAGATTTCATGGACTGTCTCTAAGGAGTACGTACAATTTATTATGTTGTAATAAACTGGCCAACAAGTGATGCTAGAGAAGATAGTTATGCACAACAAGAAATTTCCTACACATTTTTCATTATAATACACTTTCTCTTGAAAACATCCTTTTTATCCTATATATGTTTTTAAAAAATAGATAAGGGGAAAAAATAACATATTTTTACTTAAAGTTAAACAAGTAATTTGTACAATTAGTTTCTGTTCCTTTAATCTGAAAGCAAGCTAAAATGTTCTAAAGCCTTAGAACATGACTTAACTGTGGTCCTGTAATTAAGTTAAATAAAATAGTCATGGGCAAGGGGGAGGCTCACAAGGCTCAAGCCCCTCCTCCCCCCCCCCCGAAAATTTAGAAGACACATTAAAATTGCACTCAGTAATTTTTTTAAACCAGACCACTTTTACAAGGTATTGTAACTTAAAAAATTCCAATGAGAAGATTGGAAAATTCAAATGACCCCATGTTTTGAGGTGGTACTTTCTAATCCTAAATCCCCTTGAAATAATTTTATATATACGCCAATGAGACCGGAAGATATCAGTAAACATTATAGGTTTGGTACACAAGGGAGACTGTCCCATACAGACACCTCACTGTTTTGCGCCAAAGATTATGGCCCACTAATTATACCTTTTTATATTTCATCAGGCTTTCTTGTCAAATACACTATGGCTCTGACAAATGCAAACATATTGTTTTGGCAGCTACAAATATTTATCAGTACAGGTCTAGGATAAAGTTGTTATGGCACAATTTATTACTGATAGAAAAGTACTACAAAGTTTAGTTTGAGTCGATTAGAAACTAAGACAATCCTGGTACCACTCATATTGCTGCCATCTTAAAACTTTACACGACATCCAAAAGTGACCGTAGTATTGTAATGTTTTTTGGTTTCACTGTTACTACAATGTTAATTAACACTTACTAAACTATTGTTAATTGTTATGTACTAAATGTTATATTCAAAACAATAATAATTAGTTATTTTGACTAAAACCTAAAATGTTTTATACTATTTGATTATACAGGTATACTCGTATGCAGTAATTCAGAAGTTTATAGATTTTATTATTAATTTAGGTACTACAAATGAAGAAGAATATTTTTGAAAATCTGAACATTTCACACATTGTTATTTACCTTAGATTGGAGTTTTAGTTTTGCAAAAAGTATGCTTTTAAAATACGGAATTTTGAAAAGTACAAACAGAGCATTGCAATGGTTTGCAATATTTGTAACACATTATTCGTTGGAGTCAAGCAGGTAAAAACAACGCATTATGGTGTTTTGTAGAAAAGATACTTAATTGAATAATGTATTTGTTTGTGTATATATGTAGTAAAAGTAACATTTTACTGTGAAATAATTGTATTTATTGAAAGCTGAGAATCACATACAATTACAGAGCCACATTTTAAGACTGCATAAGATAAATCTAACAATTATCAAACTTAACTCTGTTCAGCGCATGTTTTACATAAACTATTTCAATATGTATTAATAAAATATGTATATTTTACTTACAAGTTGTGATTAACAAATCACAATTGCATTGTTCACCTAATATAAAATGTAACATTTTTACTCAATTGCATATTTAATGTAAATACTTCACTACTAAATGTTACAAATTCTATCACTGAGATTAAATAATACTAAAATGGTGTTATTGATTCATGACATATATGAGTGAAGTTTATTTCTACAAGTTATCACTAGTTAATAAAGTTTATGAACATTTAACTACAAGCATGATGTATGAATGGTGTTGTAACTAAACAAGTAATGATTATTATGTTAATATACTTACTACCTGATATTAGTAACAGTTTATTTAATAAATAATACAATTTATTTGTAAATGATTGTGATTATAGTAGTACTACGGCGATTGGATTACGAAAACAAAAGATACAGCATTGTATTATTCATCATTATTTTTAATAATTGAATCAATTTAAAATGTATAACATAAATTTATTTTTTTAACTTATTGTTTAAAATTGTACAAAAATGTGGTAAAATCTTGATTTTTGTTATCGTTTTTAATTATTTATATAGACTTGTATAAGTTGTGAGTCTTATCAATTGTCGGTGATGTACATTCTTAACTACTTGGTAAGCATCTAATATTATAAATATTAATATATATATATATATATATATATATATATATATATATATATATATATATATATATAATACTGTTTCTACTCTGAATATGTATTAGTCTAAACACTTTTGACGTGACAACGTCTTAAATTAGGTTGCGGCTCGGAGTCACTCATGTAAAAGTGTAACGCCCGGTAACGTTACCTTGCCCGTCCAGTGGGTCCGCCGCACGGGATCCGCACGGGATAAAGCAGATAACTGTGGGTCCGCCGCACGGGATAAAGCAGATAACTATGTTTGTTCGTGAAAATGTGGAGTGCTTAGATTCGTCATTTACAACAACTACAACAATAAAGGTAAATAATTGTACACTGATATTTCATTATCGTAAACTATGATTGATTGATTAATTGTTAGATTGACACAAAAGTTGAGAAACTGAGTTTATAGGTTATGTCATACTATTGACAAATGTTGATAGTGTTAAGTAAATTTTTAGTTTAAATCACTCTGCAATCAATCGTAATTCAGTCGATTGAGAAGAAACAGCGCGTATTGCTAGTCAAACATTTAAAATAACAAATTATAACCTCTAACCTGTCATAACAGTGCGACCAAACAAACGAACTAAACCGACCAATCACCACGCGCGGAGTTAGAATTTAACTGTGTTTAGCAAGAATTTCAAATTCCAATTTTAGTAAATGTTTTATTCAACTTTACCATTTACAATAACAAATTTTAATTAATTTCAAATTATGTACAATGTTTTAGTAAACAAAATATATTTCTATAGTTAAAATTTGTGCAATTCTTATTTTCATTCAATTCCTTGTTCCTATTGTGCAATTTAATAATATTCATATCAATAAATATTCTACCGAGAAAAAGACGTTGTCACGTAAAATCTTCGCCCGTAAAACCGACTTTACAGGCAACCATAATTTTTTTATATTTATAATAACATTCCAACTAATTTACTTAAACTTTTAATTTTCCATGTAAAACGTTAAATTAATGAAAAAGTTAAAAAAAAAGATTATGTTATGAGTTTTATTGCAGAAGATGGACACGAATACAGTACTTTTGAACCTCGTTAATACGAACCTCAATAAAACAAATTCCTTGATATGACAAATTTTTACAGATCCCCTTGAAACTTTCATAAGACTCAATGCTAAAACACCTGTATAAAACATAGTAATTAGATAAAAACCTCCATAAGACGGATTTTTTTGTGATTTGGGCTAAGACTGATTAACCTCTTTAAGGCAAATTTGACCTCTTTAGGATGAATATTTTATGCACAAAAGATGAATAACGCCAGTATTAAGCCTCGATAAAATGAACCTTTTTATTAAGAATATCTCGATAAGACGAATTTTTTCCGTAGCTCTTGAAATTTGTCTTATCGAGAATATAAGATTTTTCCGCAGATTGATCTAAGACATTATTTAATATTATATCATTTTTATTTACCAGTTGTAAAACCACATAATAGTTTCAGCCCATTTATTATGTTAATTGCATAATTTATTTTAATAAGTACATTGTCTATCTGATTATCATTTCAGTAAAATGTAAGTTAAGGATATATATTTTACCCATAAGGGAGAGACCCTTAAGGATGATAATTTGTACCATCTCAAAATATTTCAATAAAACAATAACTAATTGTAGTTTATGCGTTATACACTAATGTTAATTATAAAAAAAACATTATTTTAACCGCATACCAGCAATCAACAGTTCAACATTTTAAGAATATAACATATTGATTTACTTACATGAAAACATTAATAAAACATACTTATTATACTTGGTACATTATTGTTAATAGAGTGTATTATAGTTTTATAAAGCACTACTGAGACCAGTCACGTGTTTATTGTCAACTGTAATTTTAAGACCCTGTGCACTGGTGACCATGTTGATTCTAGACCCTAAAAAGTAAACTTAATATGTATTTAAATTCTTATTAGTTTGTTCAATTAGTGCTCTTAATTATTATTCAGTAAAAGTTATACATTTTTGTACTTTATCTTTGGAATATGCAAAATACATACAATTTACAAAAATAAATAAAGAGTGTATCAGTGTTGTCGGCCCGAGTACAAAATGCTACAAGACAAATTCAAATTTATATTACAGCCTGTCCACATGAAATATAAATTTACTGGTCTCATGGTCAAATTCTTTGGTTTAAGGTAGAAATTTGCTAACACATTAAGCAATTTTATTTTCCTATAAAAATGTTCTACTAAAAATTATATTGAGAAGCTTCAAACCGCCAGTTCACTCTAGAATTGGGCGTTAAATTGAAGTAGAATTACTAGACTGGTGGTCACTGATGCTGCTATTGTGGTTAACAATTGCCTGCTGATCTGGAAATATCCTCTTGCAGAAAACTCCACGGTTTGAACATCCAGCTGCATCAAGAACGACTCAAGTTGTCTCTGCAGTATCGGATCTAAGTCTCTGTTGATCAGCTTGCAGATTATTTCTGCTGTCTCGTCCGCCGCTTGAGTGACATCAGAGCTCGAGGAGACGACCAGCAGCAGGAAAGAAATGTGACTGAATATCCAAATTCCTGATTTAACCAGGGCTATTGGATTTCCATACATGGGATACAAGAATAACACGTAGAGGGCTATAGTGACGTGTACAAATTTATAGAAGATTGCACTCATTAGAATGTCACAGTAAAAAGCATTCGCTTGGTCTACAGCATCTCGTAGCATTTGGTAAGCGCTCATATAGAACTTGATCCTATTATTGGAGCCTTGATCTTGGCCATGAATAATATATGGAAGATTCTGGTGTCCCATTGGTTGACTACAACTTTGGACGATTATTTCTTGTTTGATCTTAGCGTTGATGAGTGTGAATCTCTTCGCAATACACTGAGTGACTTCTTGGAATTGAATCAACACACAAATTTGTCTGCAATTCGCAGCCATAAAACAAATAAAGGTTATGATTGGTTGGCTAATTATATCTTCATCTTTTGCCAAGTGCACAACCATGTATAGGTAAGTTCCTTCAGATATGAAAGGAGTAACTGTTAAAATAGTAATGAGTGCAGTGATCTTAATTGTCATCCAACTATCAGGTGGCACCAGTTGCAGACTACGGTCAAATCTCCCAAGTCTACCCAGTGTGTTGCAGACGTCGAGAAACTTTGAGTACTTCCTAGCACAAGTGGAGAACATGACTACTTCCGTCAAAATTGTAGAGATATGGAGTATTTCCTTTGCAAATTGAGTGGTCTTGGTACTTGAATTAAGTACAAAACCTTTCATTACATTCATACTAATGCTAATACTCAGAAACCCTGTTTGTAGTATAGTCATAGTGAAGCCTCTCCAGAACACTGCTGAAGAGAACGTGAGTCTCCTGCTTGTGGCTAATCCTGACGTGTATTTCAGTGGGAACCCCATAAATACTTGGTAAAATTTGAGTGATAGTTCTGAGAGAACAGACATCTTGAAATACTGAAAGTTCTATATCTTTCGTTTGCATAAATGTAGTATATTTGTAATTTATGCTGACTATTAAATATTCGGATGTTTAAATCATGTATTAAATATTTTTTTACAAAGTAACTGTGATATATTCGTTGAATTTTGGTTACCAGTTAAATATTCAAAGATTTTTTATAAATCAAGCTTTTAGCTACTTGCTCAAACCAGTTAAGCACACTATAAACACAAGTTAGCGCTTAGGCCCACTCATGTTCTTGTATATTGGAATCAAGTAATTGGCAAATAACCTTGAAAGGTTCAAACGAATGGTTAATGATAAAATTCAATGTCATTTCTCTATATGAGTGATCCATATGAAGAGTATTTAATATGCACCTAAGTTTTGATATAAATAAGTCCGTACTCACGGCGGGAAAAATGAGTCGTAAATTACGACTTTGCCAGTTCTAGGGTTAAGCACACTATATGCACAAGTTAGCACTTAGGCACACACTCATTCTTGTACATTGGAATCAGGTTAAAGTAATTGGCAAACATTCTTGAAGTGTTGAAACGAATGGATAACGATCAATATTCAATTCCATTACTTTATTAGATTATTTCATATGAAGAGTATATTGCTATAATAAAAAAGGATAATATTTACCTCGTTTAGTAAAAATGTTTCCAGACATGTTCATTTTGATGAATAATTTGCATAAATTACAGTAACTTTAGGTATTAAAATTATTTAATTTATCTCAGTATCTAACTTTTACTACTGAACATTTTACAAGCGCTGTATTACAAATTAATTACTAACATTAACAAACGATATAAACATTTTCTAGTGTAATATGGTCAGAATTGTTATGTACAAATGTAGTTGGATTCCTGAAAAAACGGGCCAGCTTTTTTGGGAGCCAATGAAGATTCTTGGTTTGAAGTTTGTTATTGAGGATGGGCGATTAGAATAAACCCATTTAGAATAAATACTAACTTTGAGATACTGAATCCATAGGTAATAAATACCTTAATATGTTTCATACGATACAGAGAGAAATTACGCAAATAAATGAAAAGAAATTAATGGTGAATTAAGTACGGACTGTTTTTGTTATAGACATGTCTTAAATATAAATTTAAAGCTAGTAAAATTTACTATTACAGGTATACTGCACGTAATGATTCTGGGATGAATCCCAAATTGTTTTGGAATGTAATTAAAATCTATCAGGGAAGATAAAACATTTGTTTCTCATTCAAAAGGTTTTAACAGAATCCGCAAGTGGAACTTCGGGTGGAATTAAAACCATGGAAAATGAGTTTAAGGACTCTTTTTTACCGAAGGATGCAAACGAAATTAAGATTGATGGTTCAGATTACAGGTTAAACTTTAACTTCACTTTGCGAACTGTAGCGGAAGAGAAAAACTTATGAAATAAGTACTGCAGCTAATAATACTGATTATTCGTCCAGAAGTTTTTCTAACAATTTTTAATTAGACAGGTCGGTGGTTTATTTCAATAATTTATTTAGCAGTTATTTTTTTCACTCTTTCGTTTTTAATTTTACAAGTACAATTTGAATTGGATTGAGAATCTGTTCAAATTTAGGACAAAACATTTTACCTTTATAGTCCGTTTTAACTAAGTGTTATTTTTTCTGGTTTTTAGTATTCACCTATCATTTTTAAATATAAAATGGGGGTTTGTGTGTGTATCAAAATAATATTTCAATTAGTAGTTAAACTTCTTGAAACTAAGATTAAGTAGCAAATAAAACGCATAACAATATTTAAATCTCAACTCATGCTATTTCCAGTAAAAGTCGAATAAAACTTTTGTCATAGCTAATTTGCAGTAAACTCTTCATAGATCAATCATATTTCATACCTGTTGTTTCCGGACCCAAAAATACTGTACTCCGATGAACTCTTTCAATGTTTCTTTCCTTAAAAACCAAAATTGGATTACGAGTTCATTCAGTTTTGAGCTATGGCTAAAATGTAAAATTTCTAATTCTGCACGAAAATAAATTAAAATCAATTAACATTGTAGTTATTAGGTAAAAAACTACTATCATATTTATTTTAACACTTACATTAACATCATCAAGGACGATAATTAGGATATCATTAGGAATGATATGTTAGTTTATTGAAAATTTGCCAAGCACTCAAATAGTCAATTTCAACTGAGTATTCCCACTTACCCCATAAAACCAAATTTGTTGTTGTTGTTTGGTTCATTTAAAATTTAAAATACTTTAAAATGGAACCTTTTCGGCACGGATGATCATTATGTAAAGAAGGGTCTAAAAATAGTCATGCAACTGAAATAATCAGTAAACTTTCAGGGTTTGTAACAGTAGCGTAGCCATAAATTTCGTTTGGGGGGTTCGAAACCGGGGGATCCGGGGGACGTTTTGTGTGTTATTTGCCAATGAGTTCACTGGTAAAAGGTAAATACCAAAAATATGGAGCTTTAGTAATTACGCCTTAGAGAAAGTGGAAAGATGTAATAGGTAAATTCAACTCTCACAGCAACTCTAGTACCACAAATTTTCTTGTGTAGCTACAGAAACTTTACGAAGTTTGATTCTGACCGAGTAGAAGACACCAAAGTGATGTTGGATTCACTGGATAAGAAAGAAAAAGAAGAAAACAGAGCTTCACTCAAGCGTATAATTGACACAACTATATTCTGTGGAGAAAATGAAATACCCCTTCGGGGACATTGGGCCACTGACGGCCGAAAACCCTTTAGAAAAGGAGGGTAATTTTCGAGCGTTGCTCGGGTACAGATCAAACTACCGGTCGGAAAATGCACCGAAAAAACTCTACTGATTAGAAGTTCGGCTACTTTGGATTTCACTGATAGAGGTATTTATAAATGAGTTATAATGACGATTTTTTGTATAATTACACTGTAGACGAGAATATAATTATCGAGAAAAAAATCACTTCCGGTCGGTAAATACCGAAGAAAAGCTCTCTACAGATTCAAGTTTTGACGATTTTAGATTTCACTGGTTGATGTAAAAGTGGTACTTATAATTATGTTAGGACATTGATTTTAGGTATTAATTCAACGCCGACTAATAAATATATAATTACCGAGAAAAAAAAACAAAAATAATCACTTCCGATCGGAATATACTAAGGACAATGAAATAATACCTCAGTCAGTGAAATCCAAAGTAGTCGGAACTTCTTATCAGTAGAGTTTTTCCGGTGTATTATCCGACCGGAAGTGATTTTTTCAATTTTTTCTTCAATAATTACATAGGTATTATTCGGCGTTCAATTTATACCTAAAATCAATGTTCTAACATAATTCTAAGTACTAATTTTACCTCAACCACTCAACCAGTAAAATCCAAAATCGTCAAAATCTGAATCAATAGAGCTTTTCCTCGGTATTTTCCGACCGGAGGTGATTTTATTGTTTTGTTTCTCGATAATTATATATTTAATAGTCAGCGTTGAATTAATACTTAAAATAAACGTCCTAACATAATTCTAAGTACCACTTTTACCTCAACCACTCAACCAGTGAAATCCAACATCGTCAAAACTTGAATCTGTAGAGAGCTTTTCTTCGGTATTTACCGACCGGAAGTGATTTTTTTCACGATAATTATATAGGTACAGTGTACAGTTTAATGATAACAAAAATCGTCGTCCTAACTCAATCGAAAACACCACGTTTACCTCAATCACTGAAGTCCAAATTAGTTGAAGTTCTAATCAGTAGAGTTTTTCAAGTGTATTTTATTTCCGACTGAAAGTGATTTTGAATTGATCTATGATCAAAGTTATCGATGAAGAAACTTAAAGCAAATACCATTTTCAAGTATTTAATTGTACAATAGTTATAGTTAACAATAATATGTTGAACAAAAGTGAACACTTGGATCTACGAATATACTTTCGCCAAGAAAGCTTAAATACTTGAAACAGGCGTAATTATTTTATTTTTAAACTGGTTCCAACAACTCTAATGTGCAACTTTCACTGTAACATTTAAAAATAAATTATTATTGTTACACTTGTGATTTAGGATTATTGGTTATTAGAGATATAACGTTTTGAACACTTTAAAATAGCACCCATTAGAAACCAAAAGTATATTTATTTAAACATTTGATAATGTCCTTTTAATTAATTTAACATAAATGCCAAACTAGGTATAAATGTTATGTGTGTGTGTGTGTGTGTGTGTGTGTGTGTGTGTGTGTGTGTGTGCGTGTGTGTGTGTGCGTGTGTGTGTGTGTGTGTGTGTGTGTGTGTGTGTGTGTGTGTGTGTGTGTGTGTGTGTGTGTCCTTGTTGCTTGTTTTTCTTGTCAACTACTCAAGAAACACAATGCTGATAAAATATATTTTAATTTAATTCTTTTTTGCTATTTTATATTCATTATTTTTAAGTTTTTTTAACTAGAAAATCAAATTGTTGTGCTGGATTATTAGAAACATCGTCAGATTATATTTCATTACTTTCATACTGGTCCGATAAGGTTTCAATTATAGAAATCGACACTAAAACCATCAAACCCTGTACAAGTATACTGATATCGAGCGTTATTAATATAGGCAATTGTATTTTTCCAATAGCGGAACAAGAAACATAAATTATTGGTCACGCTAATTAGGATAAAACAATGGAAAGTCTGTGTTCTTTATATCACAACTGTCACGGGAAATTCATGGTTTTATTTTATACCATTCAGTAAGAGGACGATAAGCTTCTGACTACATTCAGTCTCGATTCACTCGCTCAAGAATACACCACGTAAGTAATTATGATTTATATAATATTTAAGTTACATTGAAATTTTCTATATAATATTTATTTTATTTCTTATCTGTTCCTATATAATTTGATACAAATTTCTTGGATAATCAACAACTAAATTTGTAAAAACATTGTGTAACTATAATAAAGTATAATTATATTAAACTTTCGTATTAAACTTTCTAATATGAACTTTATAAGCATTTTATTAATAATTGTATTATTAATTTGGTAATTAGTTTTTATACAAACCTAATTACTTAAATATATTACAAAAATAATTTCATTTCTGTCTGTCTGTCTGTCCGCACAATATCTCGTAAAATAACTTTCGATTTGAAATTTTGCATGCAGCTTCAAGCTACTAGTACAAAAGCAACACCGAGAATGGAGATGAAGCAAGCCACTCCATAGGATTTGAGCTTTAGCGACTGTTTTATCATTGTTCTAATGAGTAAAAAGTCAAAATATTAAAGATACGATAGTATAACGGACTATACTTTAAGTTGTTGTTACAGGAAATGATGTTTAAGAAACTTATTTGTTTCTTCCTAGTAGTAGCGATTGTTCGCAGCTATACAACGGTAAGACATATTTAAGTTATTATATATCTAGCTATATATGATTTTACTTTGCATTAATTTCAATGTAAATGCATATTTACGTTAAAAAATTAAAATTAAAAAATGTGGATGTTAGTTTTAGCGAATATTAAAATTTGGTATAAGTAAAAATTATAGATTTTTAAAATTTTGCTATGAATAAATAAAGGCCTACAATGATCTTGTGGTGCCACTCTACAAACAGTCCTCACCACCTTCTTTTGAAGAAACAAGATCCTATGGAATGACCCCAGAGAATAAGGCCATTTTATGTATGTAATTGGAACAAACCAAATTAGCAAGTTTTCAAATATTCTGTGGATATTAAGTCCCCCAGCTTCCGCAACAAAAGGCTAACTCTCGAGATTCTTTTACATAACTTGTCTCGTGATCTGACCAAGTTAATTTAGTATCGATCCAGATCACCGATAAAGTTACTGACTGCGACTGTTCTGTTGACAAACTGAGAAGGAAATTTTGGATTTTCCTGGTCACAGTGAAGCCTATTGGAACTACACGAGTTTCCTGCTTCCAGTTTTGCAGTTTCAATACTAGCCTGCATGGAGTTTATAATTATATTACTCGTATTTGCAAAAAGCGATGTGTCGTCTGCATAGATATTGAGGTTGTTCGGAAAATCATTTATTGTAACTAAAAATAAAAAAAGGACTAAGAACAGACCTCTCTTACCATTTTGATAGAAATGCTGGCCATGAACTGTAAAAAGTTTTCTTTGATAGGCATTTATAGCCACAATTTCACAATCTTCTATGACAGAGTTCTCATAAAGATCCTTGTTACACTCAAGTACCACTTCGTCCATATCTGGCCTATCAAACCTGGGCGGTAGAGAAACTACAATAACATTAGTTTTAGTTTTTAACACTTCTATCTTAGTCTAACATTTTGAGACAACACTGTCTTTAGATTAGGTCTGATAACATTACTGCCAGCATTGATTACAATTGTATCATTGAAAGTAAAGTTTTGTGCAAATCTATCTACATCATTAATAATCCATCAGAAAAAAGTAAAACGATGCCAAATATCTAAAGTCTAGTTGGCTAATATAATCTTAATTAATAAGAAAGTTTGATTAAAGATATTTGTTTTATATTGAAACTTTAATATTAATCTTTTTACAAAATAGAATTATATAAATTAAGGGTCTTTTTTTATTCAAATAAAAGGAGCAAATTCACACTATGACTAATATAATTTTAAAACTACTGCCTAGCGAGTAATCAGTTACACCTAGGGTACCTAGATCGGTTATAATAAAACTTATTAATTAAAGTTTATATTACCACTGTTTTGTTCACACTACTCGAGTAATATAATGCACTTAACTGTAACAACGTTTACACAGAATTGTGTGTCCACTTTAATGCTTAGCGGTATCATTAGCCTCTTGAAATCGTACTTATGTACGAGGAAAGTCAGGGAATATCATTAAAACTTGAATATCCATATCTTTGAGTTTCCCGAACAACTAAAATGTGTTTACAAACTATACAATGAACAACGTTTGGTTTTGTTATTTTAGAGAATAATTAAGAGAAATAGCCTGGCAGTAAAATGGAATTAAAAATTGAGGCATCTCATATTAAACTATACTTCATGTTGTCATGATAATATGTAATAAAGATGTAAAATATCTTTCAAACCATACACTTCACGTTTTTTTAATAAATACAATTATGTAGGTATCTGTTATAAAATGTCTGAGTACTTATGATAAAAGATAGTACAACATTTCAGGAAAGGGGACAGTAACAAACATGTATTTCATGTAATAAGAATAAATATCACATTTTTTCATTCGATTTATATATTTTATTATGTTGCTTTTTGAGTATTAAATGTAAGAAAGAGCCACGTGGCTCTAATTTCGCCTCTGAACTCTCATACAAACTAAAGAATTATGATTTTGTTTATTATTAAAGAAGTTTATATATAGTCGCTTAGTGAATCTATACAATGGATTACTATATTAATTATATAATCATTATATTAATAGTTTTATTTATATAAAACAATGTGATAATAGCACTTACGCATATAATATTACATGTTGACTACAATATTGTAGTACCTGTTGATATTTATATAGTACATACACACACAGTATATATATTTATCATTTTTAGGAAGAAGTCTCCAGCTCCATAGAAACACCTCCCACAACATCCAGCAGCGTGATCCCAGCTTTAGAAGAACTAAAGAAACATGAAGCAAACCCAAAGAATAAAGCAGTTTCTCTTCGTTCGCTTTTCGGACTCGGGATCGGTGCAAATCTGCTAGGAGTGCATGCAGGCGCTGGTATAGGCCATGGCCGTGGAGGCTATGGTGATATGGGCCAAGGGTTTGTTGGCAAACCTGCGGGAGGTCAATACCCACAATATCCTTACCCTTTGTATATGCAACCACAACCATACTATGTCCCAGCAGCTCATGCACCCTATTGAAAGCCTCAAGGAATGCCACTAGCGAAACCTCCAACGTGTTATCATCCCCCTTGCACATACATGGTTTTTAGTTGGAGATCTCATTAAATAGGGATCTCCCTATCTAATTCTTTATTTAGCACAACACAAAAGTATATTTAAAAAGAATGAAGCATTAAAAAATAATATTATTATAAAGACTTTCTGTTTATTGGGCTTACCTAAGACCTTCCCAGGTTTCCAGTAATTATTATAACATGTGGGTTTTAGCCTTTGTACAAAAATAATAAAGAATTATATCTTGTCTTAAATTATAACACGTCGTGTCGTAAAAATGTTTACAATAAAAGAGACATCTCACACAATCCTGCAACAAAAAATAAGGTCTTAACAGTGTTTATCCTTGTAAATTTGTAAAATTTTAAAAATTGTAAAAGTGTAAATTTGTTTACTGGGGTAACATTCAAAGCAGTTTTGATTTATCCGGCTCTAAAAGTTTACAGAAATTGGAATGTATCGTGGTATTTTAAAAATTATTTAAGTTAGCAGCAAAAATAAGATTAACGTGCTTAGATTTGATCTTTTTTTTATAATTAAAAAACATATGTACGAGTTCCACCCGCAGGCTACCGAACCAATTAGGATTATCAAACTATAATTTACTTAGCTTGTTCAAAAGGAATCTGTCATATTTTTTGCTAATGAATGTGAATAACAGTTTATGTATTGCAGTACGAAACTGTCATAAGTTTGTTTTATCTAGACTAAATTGCGTTGCTGTCAAAACTAAATCAGTTATTCTAACTGACAACGCGCGTTGCATTTCAAACACAGCTAATGCCAAATATGAATTTCTAATATGGAACATGCTTGATGATTTTAGGTCTAATTTGAATTCAAACAAGTATTCTCTCTCTATCTTTAATGTCATGTTTCATCAGATTGTGCCCTTCAACTTAAATGGCAAGCAGATTATGTTTTGTACGAGCTTATCTGCTGTGTCTAGAGCTTATTTCACTACTGTAGTTTTTAAAAGAGTAAAAAATTAATAAGACCTCCAGTCAAGAAACAAATATTAACGAGGGCAATACATTAATAATAATTATTATTACTAAATAATACTGCCAATATTTGTTTACGGTATACTCATATACTCGTATGTGTGCTATTGTTGAAAAAACGATACTTAAGCCACAATTGCTTAATTATAGAGAAAAGATGTTTGCAATCCGTCTACGAACGCAGATCTCTTAGACATAGTACTGTATTACTTAGAGTAATATAATCTCTGACATTTACACGTTGTAACATTGCAAAATAAATTAAAGCACTAAATTAAATGTGTAATAAAATTATTTTAATAGTCCTAACAGCAATTTTATAATGTTTATGAAAATATGTGGTACTTGTTTTATATATGTATAATGTACGCAGAATAAACCCTTCAATTGTCATATCAATTCAAACCTTATTTATTTCCAAATAAAGAAATTACAGTTCCATAATTAGAGTAATATATACTATAGTAATTTTCAAGTATGATTAAAACATTAACATTACTTAAAATAATATAGGAAAAAAGTACCCACATAGGCAAGCCTGTGCGTGGGCACGAGTCGTTGAAAAGATAGGTCGACCCACATTGCCGATAAGTTTTAATCATATATAACTCAGATATGTAGCACATTTAACACACTCACGTACATACATAAATACATAAACCTAGCTCCCATTACAATAGAGCTAAAAAAAAAGTAAGTAAGGTAAGGGGCATAGGCTAGTAACAGACATGAGCTTGAAGTAAAAGAAAAGAAAATCCTATCTGTAATTGGATGCAATAAACGTTCTCCGTTGCCTCCCCTCCCAAATCCGTGAGCCAATTAACCAGTAGCTTCTTAAATATTCCAATTTTTATATTATAAAAATCAGTTAATGGCCTCGTAAATTTCTAATCAAAATTTGCATTATATAATGAAATAGTAATGTAAAGCTTTTAGTTAATCTATCAGTTAAAATATTTACTGAAACCGAAATCCTAGTTCCGTACCTATGGTTAGTTCGTCTAAAAATTTGTATTATTGTTTTTATACATATACACGTTTTTACTATAGCTGCCTGACCCCAAAAACTCCATTTCATTAAAAAGTGCAGATGATGCATAACGGTTACCTTTACACAGGGCAGTCTTAAGAATGGCTCTTTGGACAACATTTATAGGTTCTAATACTGATTTATTGGCACCACCCCAAGCTATAATACTACCAATATTGATTGACAATAAAAAAATAAGCAAGTTTCAATCATTAAAATATTTCATAGCTGCCTAATAAAAAAATAAATTTTCTTAATTTGTTTTTCATGTAATCTATGTGCTCTGCCCAACGCCCGTTGTTCAAACATAAATTCCTAGATATTTATATGAATCGACACTGCTTATAGTGTCATAACCGCATGTTTTACTCGTGAAATTACACAGGAATGAGTTTTAAGACTATTTTCATTTGGACAATCATTATTAGTTCGTAATGAAATTGGCAAGAATTTCGTTTTGGAAAATTTAAAGATAACTATATATCAACATTCCATCTACAAATATGGTACAAGTTTCGAGACTATTAAAATTTACAAGATCAGTGGTACAAAAAAAATTTTCTTAATTTGGCTTGTTTTTCATTTGCATAATCTATACGCAGAATAAACCGTTTGTCATATCAGCATATTAATCTGCAATATGGTACAAGTATGAGAGACTTATACTGTACAAGATCAGTGTTTTACTGATAAAAATATGTGGCACTTGTTTTACATATGCATTAATATACGCAGAATAAACCTTCAATTGTCATATCAGCATTTAATCTGGCAAGATGGTACAAGTTTTGAGAGACTATACTGTAAAGATCAATATACTGATAAATAATTATATATATATATATATTACATATGCATAATATTACGCAGAATAAACCTTCAATTGTACAAGTATCAGACTATCTGACAAGTATGATTATGTGGCACTTGTTTTACATATGCATAATATACGCAGAATAAACCCTTCAATTGTCATATCAGCATTTCATCTGCAAGTATGATTATGTGGTACTTGTTTTAATATGCATAATATACGCAGAATAAACTATACTGTCATATCAAGCATTTCATCTGGTACTGATAAAAATATGTGGTACTTGTTTTACATATGCATAATTATACGCAGAATAAACCCTTCAATTGTCATATCAGCATTTCATCTGCAAGTATGATTATGTGGTACTTGTTTTACATATGCATAATATACGCAGAATAAACCCTTCAATTGTCATATCAGCATTTCATCTGCAAGTATGATTATGTGGTACTTGTTTTACATATGATAATGTACGCAGAATAAACCCTTCAATTGTCATAATCAGCATTTCATCTGCAAGTATGATTATGTGGTACTATGTTTTACTATTCATAATGTACGCAGAATAAACCCTTCAATTGTCATATCAGCATTTCATCTGCAAATGATTATGTGGTACTTGTTTTACATATGCATAATATATTAATGCAGAATAAACCCTTCAATTGTGTCATATCAGCATTTCATCTACAAGTATGGTACAAGTATGAGAGACTATACTGTACAAGATCAGTGGTACAGATAAAAATGTGTGGTTTTGTTTTACATATGCATAATATATTATGTAGGATAAACCCCAGCATGTGTCATATCAGCATTTCATCTACAAGTATGGTACAAGTATGAGAGACTATACTGTACAAGATCAGTGGTACACATAAAAATGTGTGGTTTTGTTTTACATATGCATAATATATTATGTAGGATAAACCCCAGCATGTGTCATATCAGCATTTCATCTACAAGAGGAGAGTCGATACAGTACAAGATCAAAGGTACTGTTAAAAATGCTGCGGAAACAGACAGGATTTGATCTAGACTATCTCTAGCACAGAACCAATGCCCGACGTCTTAGGCCACGTGTTCTATTTAATGCTTATTTCTTTGAAAAGTTATTTTAACTTTTGATAAATTTATATTTTTATAGAAACTCCAGATATGCAAATAGTGTTCAATTAGTAAAACAGAACACCAGGAAGTTCGGTTATAGGTAAAAAAATTACAACTTGCACATTTGAAGCAACTACGGATCGTGAGAAAGAATACTATTTGTGGACATGCTAGTCACTGAACTTATAAATTTCTAACAATTCACAATGGAATGTTTAAACTTAAACTAAAAATTAGTTTACAAGATTTACCAGCATGTTTACTTCTTTGTTTGAGGTGATAGAGACTTGCATCCCACCGTGTTACGTTAATACACCATTGAATCTTACTTTACATTTACGTCTGGATTGGTTTGTATATGTGATATCCAAAATCTAAGGCTTGGATGTAGCTTTATTGGTCCAGTTAGTTAGAAGCAACTTAGATCGATAGCAGAAGTTTATGAATTTGAAACGTAAGGTTTTAACGTTTTGATAGCAAATTTAGTATAGTGAGCAATTTATTGTAAACTAGAAATATTCCACATTCCAAAATATAAACAAACCATTTGTAGGCAAATTATTTTTTAATGCCCACTTCAAATTATATACTAATTTTTAGTTAGTTATCAAAGTTCAGTATTTATTATAACAATGAGTCTAAATTAAAGTAATGAAAATTATAATTCTCTAAACTTAAATGATTCATATTTATCTAACATATTTTATACACCAAAAGTGTAATTCAAGCACAAGCGTCTTCACTTGGTTGTCATTAGAAAACTGTAAAGTGCGGCAAAATGTCGGGTACCTACCCTTAGGAACAATCATTTTTTTCATGTATCATTATTTTCCTTATTCATCCAATGAGTCGTATTTGAATAACCCACATTTCGTTGAAGGCGCCTCGGAACATTCTCAATGTTATTGGAGACAGTCTCAAGAAATCTGGTGTGGCATGTCGGTGTGCTGGAAAATTTGTAGCCTCAAAGTACTCGGAAAATATTTATTATCCATCAGCACCACGACCCATGTCTACGGAAAGGATTACCCGTGACTTGGATTGTAGAGACTTTTTCCATAGCAAAGCCATCGTTGGGTATCTATAATCTACTATTTTTTAGTTATTACCCTTGAACTGCTATAACTCAAAGTTGTTGTTTCCTTTTGTTGAAAATAATTCAATGAGTCTGTAACAGTTAGAATCTAGTTAAATTAAAACATCTCGTTTCATGTGTAACATAAAACCTAGTTTTCAAGAGTCAAGATATTTACTTCAATTAAGCAATTCTACACTTACAATGATGCCAAGTGCTGTGCAGTCTGACTTGTAATATGATCCTCTTTACGAAAGAAACAAATCATCATCATCAAAAGATTATTGCTCTTCCTGAACGCCTTAAAAGCTAAATATTAAAAGCTTTCTATACTGACTTTACCACTGGCGTTCATACCTCGCATTAACGTACATTATCAAAAATTAGACCTCGATTTTATTGAAAAACAACTATGGCTAACTTCAGATACCATCACAAAAATCTCGCACTAATAACATATTATGGCCCAACAACAAGCTCTTGCGGAAATAAATATGTTATATTTATATCAGAGAATACAACACGAATGGCTTTCACTTATCCCTGCAAAAAAGCAGACTTAAACACTGTACCTATACATTTAATAAGCTTTAGCACAACATACGGCTACCCTTCTGTCACCTTACTCAGGACCAAATATCTGTTTTATGAGTTAAGTAATTACTCATAATTACAACCCATTAACCGCAAAATTCTGTTGCTTGGATATTCTGAAGACTGCTTGCGTTGGCATAATACGTCCACATTTAGCTTATGGTCTGAAATTATGGGGTGGCTATTATAGACACATATGTAAGAGTGTTTAAAGCGCAAAAGGAAGCTCTTTTAGAATCAAATTTAAATGTATAAAATATCCTTCGGAGAGCTTGGATTGCTGACCTTGCCTAGCCTCTATATTCTCCACGCCGTGCTTTCCTGCCGATTCAAATGTTTCTCAGTTCGGGATAGCGACGTACACCAATACAGAAGTAGAGACCTGGACAACTTTCGTATGGCACAGTGCAGAACTCCAAAGGCGTACTGTGACTAACATTTGGGGACGAGGGCAAGTAAAGCATATTAACAATTTGAAACTTTGAAGGTTCAAGGTTTATCTTGCATAAATAATACATTGAATATAATACAACTGATGCAACCTTACGTATTTTATTAAAATACTAACTAATTTATCACCCAGCAGGGATCACTTCTGGCTGGTTTATAACTTCCAATTGAACCTACCACTGGACACAGCAAAAACCAAAGTGTCACTTAAATCTGGGCAACCCTATGGATCTCGTGGCACATCACTAACCACAAATGTCTAGATTCTGGGGTGCAAGGACAATTCGATAAGTCTAGTCTACTGTGGGAGATGACTGTTGGATTTTGTTGGGGTTCATTCCCTAACTATCAGATGTTCTTGCTAACAGGTGTGCCATCCCCTGCCTGCTTTGACTGGAGAGGCTGTTTCAGAACTGGTTTCCCTTCTTCCGTGGGGACATGACTTTGGGATTAGTGCCCTAATTCTGCCTCATGGATCTCGACAGGAGGCGGCCCCTACTCCATAACCTTACCCATCCGAACGTCCTGTCACTCTGGAAGCAGCGCTAAGGTTCTTACATGATTAAGTGCAATCTATAAGCTTCTTGTCCTAAGAGAACAAAATAAAATGTAATCTATCATAACTGAACAAAAAACTAAACTTACAACCCACGGCCCGTGAACCATTGTGCTGAGGCTCGCACCACAACCGGTAAAAATAAATTGTTACAGTCATGTATACAAACTTCTAAATATTATACAGGCCTTCATTAAGATATTTATTATTCAATAAAATACAGCAAATTGAAAAAAAGAGCACCGATCTAGCAACAGAGCAGCGTATTGTGACTCACTGTCACTACAGCTCGGCGACGTGCACCAGCGCCGCGCCCGCCGCACTGACTTCTAGTGATCCATATGCGCCCCAGCGTTCACATAAGACCAATTGGTCTTATGTGATCACGGATACGTCCCACACCTCTGCATATAAAGGGTCCAGTACACGCGGCACCCATGGATCTCTAGACGTCTGTCAGCGCCCCAGTCAGTTTGGCTGTTATCTGTTTTGCTTGAGTTCACATAATTTCTTACAATTGGCTTTTTGTTTGTGTTCGACATTTAGATTTTTTAATTTTATTACCGTAACGTCTTTTTTCAAACTAATTAAAACGAGGAAAGTAAAAGGTGAGTGCAGAGTGTTTAACTAACAATTGTACCATTAGTTAGTAAGATTTTATATAATGTAAATTTCACAACCTAGTCAGCCAGTATAATTTAATATTATTTTTTTATCCAATGTTCCGGAACTAAATTATCGGCGGAGTAACTACCTAATTGGCACGTGTATGAATATTTTATTCTAACCCTTTGTAGCAGCCCAACTACGTGACCGATTTGACCTCGCGCGCGCCTTGTCCGCGAGCTCACGTATTATTTGAGTAGATGGCTACCACTTTCATAACTTCTACTCTCTACTCCTCTTCTAGTAATCACCGACTAGAAATAACCCTTCTTAGACTACAGCTTCAATGTCTCGTTCCAAGACGCCGACGCCCGGGTTGTAAGTCTACACATTGCGAAGGGAAGTAAAATCTTAATGTTTTTATAAAGTAAAAACATCGTAGGCATAATTCCATAGAACATTGGATATTTTAGGCCCACCTATCAGATATACATTTTTAGTTCTTGTACTCTAATTGGCAGCAACGTGGCAAGGTATACATTTAATTTACCAACTAAAAGTGGTGCTTGTAAGTTTCGCTGATTAAATTGAACTTATAAGTAAACTTTGCAATTCGAGTATTTATTACTACGACCTCAGAAGTCACCACCCCCATGTGTTATCGTCATTCGGCACACAGTGGACTGCAAAATGTTTTTTTTTTTTTTTTGCTGAAAACAAAGGAAAATCTCTTTGTTGGGTTTGTAGGGAAAAAGTCTCGTTATTTAAAGACTACAGTTTTAAAGATGCATTATGATTATTATCATGGAAAGAAATATTACTCTTCTAAACGGTGAAGCTCGTGAGGCCAAAAAGTGGAGTTACTGAAGAAGAATTTTGAAGTTACAAACAAAATATTTTTTAAAGAAGGCAAGTGAGATATATACTGCTCTGCGAGCTAGTTGCCGTGTTGCCGAAATAATCGCCAAGGGGGAAGGGCATATATTAATGCAGAGTTTGTTAACACTTGTGTGAAAGCCATTGTCGAAGTAGTGTGCCTAGAGAACTTATCTATTATTGAAACTATTGTTTGTCTACTAGAAAGATAACTAGACGAATTGAGAATACTAAGGGAAGAACTTAAATATGGTCTAAGGACAGCTCAAGAGGTTTACATATTCTTGACATACATTATATAGTTCTACTCCTCATTGTTATTAGAAGAACTGACAGTAACTTTGTCATAATCAGATCTGGAATATCAGACGTCACTGCTCAGCTTTGCATATGCAATTGTAACTATTCAAAACCATAGAAAAACCAATATTCACCGAAGTTTCCGGCACAAAACCCTACAAGAACTTAAATCCCTATTGGAATATGAAAACCTGGAGATAAGTCATTGAAGCTAGAACTGCAGATGATGAATACAAAAGCTTTATCACAACTCTGATCTCAAATCCAGACATAGCCTGTCCAAGTAAAACTGCCCGACTAAAGAAAAAGAAGAAACCAAAAAACTCTTCAGATGAAGAAGCATTAAGACTTAAAAAATGAATACCTCAGATCTCAAAACGATTTATGAAAGCACAGGCGATAAATGACGAAGGAGGGGTATCTCAGTAGAAAAGAGATACGACCAACTACTGAAAACGTTAAAACAACAAGATGCTGCTGACCTAATAAAAATAGTGACAACAAATCAAAAGCCATGAGATCGATAATAAACAAGATCAGAAACATAAACAAACATTTCAAACGAGAACTTAAACTAGAAGTATATATAGTGAAGAAATTTACAAACTCACTAACAGTTGCCAATTACCTAAATACGAGTTTCGCTATAATATCAGAAGACACTTAAAAAATAATAATACCTATATAAAACAGGAACCTCATTCGTATACTAGACCCGCACATCCGAAACGACCCAACTGACAACTGAAAGCGAATAAAAAATATTATTAAAAATCTCAAAACCAAAATCATCTGCTGGATCAAATGAAATCTCTTCCAGGCTGCTTAAATTCGGCATGAGCAAACTGACTCCACCCCTTGTAGAGATCTTCAATAAATCTTTTTCAGAAGGTTATTTCCATCCAGTACGATACAATTTTAAATCCACCCAAAATTCAAATGCGGCAGAGTAACAGAACTCAGTAAGCTCCAGACCAAATCTCCCAACTCTCAAATTTTTTCCTAGAAACTAGAAGTACAAATGGTATTGAGGAGGTCAATATAATAAATAGCATCTTCATATAAGAAAACCCACTGTGCAATAATTCAGCATGGCTTTATTAAGAGGCGAAGTGCCTAGAAAATGGACCTACAACAGCCGGATTCTTAGACCTCAGTAAACCTTTCGACTACCTTAGCTACAACCCCAAAATGGACAAACTATCCTCCCTGGGAGTGACAGACAAGGCAAAAAACGGGTTAGAAAGCTATTGCAAGATTGCAAAAATTTTGTAGAGCTAGTAACTACAGTTAACGGGACAACACAGACAGTAAGATCATGCCTTTTGCCTATAACTAGAGGTTTCCCACAGGGATCGGTATTAGGCTCTATCATATTGATATTTTATTCCCAAACAATCTCCCAGAATACTTGGGAAACACCTGTATCCCCCTAATGAATGCGGCCAACATTACATACTACATTATAATGAAAGGGCAATGTAGTAAAGACTTGACAGTAACCTGTTACACAGCATTCAACATGGCTTTTGAGTACTGCATTGTAAATTACCTTGCTGTAAATATAAAAAAAAACAAACAGCTTGCGCTTGGAAGAGGAAGCAAAGTTCATGTAAAAATATCAACACAAGCTAAATTTTTAGGATTAAAACTGGATGAAAGACTTGGAATACTCACCTGGATGACTGATGCAAAAATCTAAACACTGGCTTTTTGTAATCAGACAATTAAATTGACACTGCAAGAACAGTCTACTTCTCACTTTTTGAAACACACGTACGTTATGGACTGCCAGTATAAGGAGGAGCCAAATCAAACCAACAAATTGATTTAGAAAAAATCAGTCCGGACCCTAGTTGACATTGGATCTATGGAAGGTTGCAGAGGCGCCTTGCAAAAATACGGACTGTGATTGGACTATAGAACCTTAAGGTAGCAGTCCATTCGGTTGGTAAGAACCAAATTAGAGATGACAACATCCACCCTTCAATAACAGAAATGCAGGGCTGTACGCCCTCCCAGCCCATCAACTGACGTTGTATGAGAAGAAACGATTGTATTTTGGATGCAAGATTTTCAATATTTTGCAACTTACCAAGAGAGCTGCAAAGTTGTTCCCTGCAAGTCAAGAGGGGCAATGAACTGAGGACTGCACACTGTACACATTGCTGTTGAACAAACCATTCTACTCAGGCAAAGAACTGCCTCAAAGTACTTCATAACAGCACCGACTGTGACATTGTTCTATTAAATAGAAATTATTTTGAAAACATTTGTAATCTCAATGAATGAAATAAATTTGATTCTGAATCTGATTTTTGACACCCTTTTCTAAACTCACAATACATATTTACAGTCATTAATGTACTAGTTTCCTAACGCAATATGAATCTTATATCAATATGAATCTATTGACTAGAGAACATTACACAGTTAAGTTGAGTAGGGATAGTTTTGACGTACTATAGACCCCTAAGACAACCGATAAAACAGTCGAGAGGGGTAAAGTCCAGCCTTGTAAAAATACAAAATACAAAATAAAACTAAACTCTAACACTAGTTCACTCGAAATCGCACCTAGCTCAACTTGAAGTCTAAACTAAGGAACGCTTGTGCCAACGTACGTCAAGTGACTCAACAGCCTTAAACAGATACGATAAAGTAATTAAAAAACTAAACTCTAACACTAGTTCACTAGAAATCTCACCTAGCTCGACTTGAAGTCTAAACTAAGGAACGCTTGTGCCAACGTACGTCAAGTGACCAAGCGGCCTCGAAAAGAAACGATAACTAAGTCATAACTAATCGCGAACTCCTCTTTATTAGCAACAATATTTAGTCTTATTCGTCTACTGATTTTCCAGATCCTCTCTCCTCTCTAATAATGATTAAATATAACGAGTATAATTGTTTACTTCTATGAGTACGCGGTGCTTGAATAATTAGTAAACTTATACTTAGTATGAGAAATTATCTGAAAAAATATTATAGCGGTTGAAACGGTTGATCTATATATATATATATATATATATATATATATATATATATATATATATATATATATATATTAGATCATTATTATAATTGGTAAAGCCGTTGGATTCTCTATAAAATTATATGTACTGTTATTGTTATTATGTTAATTTATTGTTGTTATTTGTTGATTTTTTTCTATTTTTATACATTGTTACTTGCTTATATATTTTTATCTCTTGTTATTTTTATACATATGTGTGTATGTAGGTGTGTAAATGTATGTATACAAAAATTGGTATTAATGGAAAAAATATGTTTTTATGCACGTTAGTCGTTAGCAGTAGCAAATTCGAAAACATGGTGAACTCAGTTACTCTATATAATGATTAGTTTACTATAGTAAGATTTATACATGTAACTGGAAGAACGCATTTATCTCGAATATCTATTTGTAGTGTTTAAATGGAATAATTGTGAATAACTTGTGCATGGAGAAGATCTAAAAGAACAATTTCAAGTAAAGGATTGACTATCAAAATAAGTAATGTACTTTAGTAAGCCAACTTTACTTTTCGCACGCGCCATTATAGGGGCATTAGGAATGTACGGTTAAGAATCCATGTAATGATAGAAATATGAATTGCATGTAATGTTAATATTTTGCATTGACTTTGTGATTATCAGAATAGAGATCTTTTGAACTTGAACTAAAAAAAACACACACACACACACACACACACACACACACACACACACACACACACACACACACACACACACACAAAATAAGCATTTGTTACGAAATACTAAGAGATTGTGTGTTATTTCCATTGTAGGTGATAAACAAGACTTCTCATAACAAATTTTTATGAAAAAACCCAAATTGGACTGAGAATTTACATAAGATTGTTGTAAAACATGGCATTGCAGTTTTAAAATAGCATTGACTATTATACCAAATGTTTCCGGTGTTAACTATACATATTTGCTATTGTGAAAAGATATAGCTCATTATATAGATATTAAAAATGAATTAAAATTAATTCTATATATATATTATTTAAAGGAAAACATCCTTTAAGATGAAAAATTATGTAAAGTTGTTAATTCATTACGCGACAAGTTGAAGCACTCAATGTACTAAATAATTAAGGAGCTAAATACTATTTCAGAAGTTTCCACCAAATCTGAATGTTGGCTACATGTAAAAATAATAAATCATCAATAAAAACCGACATCTCGTTAACTTAAAAGGTGATTTTATTGCGTCGATTGTGTCATTCTACCAGCAATATATAAATTGTATAAATATAATTATGTTATGTTTATTTTATTAGTTAAAATTATATTATTTATAATGTGCAACTTATTATTATAAAGTACTGTATTTTATTTGTGCCTTGATTTTATTGCAGCAACTGGTTCAGAACTAATATATGGTATATGAATTTTAAAAATGATGATCTGTGTTCGATAACAAATTTTAATCGGAGATAAATAGTACGGGTTTAATATTATTTTATATTTATGATGAGCCTAGCGACTTTTTAACGAATTAGTCTCTGAACAAATTATTATATTAATCTGTATAAACTATAAATATTCAGTATATTTAAAAATGTACTATTGTTCAACCCAAACTTAAAACTATATAATCTCCAAACATCTAAGTAAAGTAATATGTAGATAAATACTTAAGATACTAATCGAAAAACTTTGGCTCATTTAACTATTAGTACAAAACTTTAACTACATGAAACTTATTAATTTTAATATAACTGATGATCCCTGGTTGAAGTTATTATTGATTTAATTGATTGCATACATTTAAAATATGAAAGCCATAATATAAATAACAGAACTAATAGTGAAGTGAAGTTTATCGCACATTAATAAATCAATATAAAGCTATGAGGTGTATTATTTATGACCGGTATAAGTGTAAGACTGAATAATCTCAATTTGACAAGTAACAAGTTTATAATACGATGTACTTGTGTTGTGCCGTTTAGCAGACAATAATAAGCGTAACGGTTCTTTCTTTATAACTCTTGTACACCTAGTTCAATGTGATCCCGTCAGGTTGCGCTGGAGTGCAGATAGAACTACATTTCATCAGATAAAAATATAAAATAATATAATTATAATTAAAAATTTTTACTTACATGTCAATAGAAATTAACATTTTAAAGAGGAATATTTAGATACGTATTGAATTAACTTGTACATGTAAGTGAGGAAAGATGTTTAAATATACAGTTCCCAGTGTGACCATGACTTAGTGAAGTCTCTTTATAAAGCCAAGGTTTCCTCACACTCGCCGGAGGACCGATGCAACTAGGTGTCGAAAGAGATTCACTTCTCTACTATTCAACTACATAATCCCCATGTTCCATGCATAATACACATGTGTTATACATAATACCCATGCTCATGCATAATATTAGGATTAAGCCATATCATGGGGTCACTTACACCTCAGTTGCGAACCTTGTTCTCCACAAAAATTTTTCATGTATTTAAATTTAACATAATTCTTATCTACTGTAATCAATTCATAAATGTAGTATTGATAGCTAAGTTTGATTTATAAAGTGTTTGATTTATCATTGGTAATTACTTATTTGAAAACATGGTACTTGGTTATTTCATAGTCGACCCATAGTCAACACCCATTTCCATACTGTTTTTTTTTTCAACCGACTATTGAAATGTTGTAAAATATAACATCTATTTTACAGAATACTTTCACGTTATATACATTGTAAAAACTGACCTGCGACTTCATTTGAAGATTACATAGTGTGTGTTACAGTTTACGGTTATAAATTGAAAATAATCTCCATTCAAATGTAAACAATAAATTAATATTATTAAACATTTATTTATAGTTTTATATTATAATATTCACAACATTATGCTTTATATTATTATATACCTGTTTTGAGTATCTTTTAGTACAAAGTTTTTTTAATACTCGTATTTATTAAGTTATAAAGAACAATTTTAAATGGCAGAAATTGTACAATGTGTACGTTATCTTAGCAAGAAAGCGTTAAAATTATTAATATGCTAATACTCATCCACTGAAAATAATTAGGCTGGATTGGGCTAGATTTGGCTTAGTAAAATGTATTTCGAAACCTTAATTTGAAGTGTTTCTACTATAATTTGTTTATATATTTCAAAGTGATTGTTATGATAATGGCTTACGTAGTATGTAAGAACAACTTACGTACGCACGAGAAATAAGTTTTTTTTCTTTAAAACTATGTAAAATTTATTTTTAAAGGGGCAATTGACGATTATTTTAAACTTTATTTCACAATCAAATATTGAAATAGTTTTGATACGAAACGTTAAACGTGTATTTCTTTTCTTGATTTTAGCGGGCTGGACAAGTTTATTAGTTTACTGCTTTGTTACATGAAAAGTTTAAAGAAAGTTTGTCGGTCAGAATCCAATGACAATCTTATATTCTCTTCCCTCAACTTCCTATCTACTTCAGCAGAAGGTTTTGCAAACGTCATTGCACTCGTAGTCCCCACATGGCTAATGAGAAACTAGGTTAGGTATAAATGAAATTCACCTCATCACGTTGACTTTCATAGATCTTGGATCTGTCTGTGCAATGATCTCTTATATATTGTTGTGGGATAACAATGTATAACATTAAAGAGTCGGAGTTTGTGTAATGTCACCAAAGGAAGTCTCAACAGTTTTCACATGTTTGTATAGAACGCGTAATATCTAAGCCCGATCTGGAATGTTATGAATCTATTTTGTTTAGATTATTTTTGGAACTTTGGCATCTATACACCAAAATTAAAACACTATACCGGTGAGCTTTCTTATGTCATTTTATAATGCCTACTGCAATGAAGACATTTGATTTTGAACTGTCCATATAACACATCCGAATCTTTTTCTATGGACTAAAGTAATCTGTTCTTAAACTGGTTGCATTATATAGTGTTGTTTCCATTCCTGTTTTGTTTTGTTGTTGATTTTTCCTGTAACTATAAGGTCTGCCCTACTGCAGCCTTAACACCTCCTCTACATATCAATAAATGTAATATTCCAATTACCTGGCTATACAAATGAAACCTATCCTCTCTTTAAGATTTAACTATTTACTTTTAAATCAACACAGTAACCTTCAGTGTGACGATTATAAAATGTACATTTAACACATTTTAACCTATTTATAGTCTTAAGAAACACTAGATAGCCATGATGTTTTTGTCTACGCTCATTTTAATTAGCTCTACTAGTCATACCAAATTAAATGTAATAAATGTACATTACGCTGTACTTCTTTTACATTCATAAATGATTTACTGCTTATTCTTTGAGACCCTAAATTGCATTATTGTAAAACTGTTTATTTATTAAGGACACCGAGTATTAAAAAATTGTTAGTAATCTGTCTTACTTTTCAAAACGTTACACTGTGTTAAATAACATGTGAAGGTTTAGGCCCACGGCATGGATCGGCTTATTTACCATAATGAATCCACTCTGCAAATTTATTTTGAAAATATACAGAAACGTGATTCAAGCTAGATTATGTCTCAAAATAAATTTTCTTGTTTCTAAAATCAATAAGAAAGATAACTAAGCTTGTTTGTGACATTAAAAACGACAGAACATAAAATGTATAATTCAATCTATTTGAAAATCCTCAAACGATATTTATTATAGCCATGTCTGAATTATGTGTGCCTTAAGAAAAGAATTTAAAACCCATTTTTAATTAGAATCCTCCAATATTTACACAAGCACAACCTACTCTCTGAGGATAAAGTCGATCACAGACCCAGTTGTGAGTCTAATCAAATTAATTAATTAAAACGATGAAATTCCACATAAGTGTGTTTCCAGACTCGTCAAAAACCTTTTAATTTGTTGTAAAAACTAAAATACTTGGCAAACTTGAATTTTATGACATCAAAGATGTACCTTTATAATAATGGCCTAGTCAATCTCCTAGCCATACAACACAAGTTGTCCAAATATAATACCTTTGAACCTATTCAAAAGTGACGGAGTTCATCAAGGATCAGTATTATTTCTTATTTATTTCAATAACACGTAGGGTTATCATTTTAAGGTATTCCAAACCATACATTAAGACTTTCGCGTTACGATCAGGAGATCCCAAGGGCAGAGAAGCTGTATTATATTGGATGACTTTCAGCTGGAGGAAGTCAATTGAGCAAAATCTCTTGAAATATTCCTGAATCGGATATTGACTTCGAGTACTCAGATTGGTTGTTCAAACTGTCCTCATGCATTTATGTTTTGAATTCCTTAGCCAAATATTGTCACACTCAAGTTCTGATGACATTGTATTATGGCTTGCTCTACCTTCACCTTACCTTCGGTTTGGTGTTTTAGGGAGCCAGTGCAAACAGACAGTCCATTCTTCAGTGCCTTTATATTGTAAAAACAAGCAATTCATATATAGCTCAGAGAATCTTTCAAATAGACTTTTAAAAAATCACACTTACAACTTGCGAGTCTTTTAAAACTCTTTTTATCGTGATAAGCATTGTATAGTGCTCAAAAGTTTATAGCACACAACTAGGTGATTGCACATTCAGAACACTGACAACTGGCACTACGAGTGGGAAAATTGATAAGAACGTATACGGTATTAATGAAAGTGCTGCTTATCTGTCAGAGTTTCCAGTGTGGTGTGTTTGTTCAGTATTTAAAACCTTTGAATTGTGATATTGAGAGTTGCTGTCCATTTTTTAATGCTCAGGCAATAAACTATTTAATTTGACGTGATTAAACGAATGTAGCACAATTGATCAAGAAACAACATACGTCTGATGGTGTAACAAGTTTTACAATATTTATTATACTAACTTAGCCAAAACATTCCAATTAATATCCAAAATAAAGCGGTTTCACCCAGTCTAATAGAACTTAAGCCAGTCTCTGGTACCACTTTCTCAAAGATAACGTGTATAAAAAATAAACATTTTTTAACAAAATAAATACTCTCTAGTATCACAACTCTTAGCATATAAAGTGTGTTTGTTCAGTATTTAAAACCTTTGAATTGTGATATTGAGAGTTGCTGTCCATTTTTTAATGCTCAGGCAATAAACTATTTAATTTGACGTGATTAAACGAATGTAGCACAATTGATCAAGAATCAACATACGTCTGATGGTGTAACAAGTTTTACAATATTTATTATACTAACTTAGCCAAAACATTCCAACTAATATTCAAAATAAAGCGGTTTCACCCAGTCTAATAGAACTTAAGCCAGTCTCTGGTACCACTTTCTCAAAGATAACGTGTATAAAAAAAACATTTTTTAACAAAATAAATACTCTCTAGTATCACAACTCTTAGCATATAAAACCACTCTCTTATGCTCTTATGCTATGTAGGGTTAAACCATACAGTCATTGGCACTAGTACAGTCATTGGCACTTTGTAATTATTTTGTTCATTACAAGATTTAGGTTGGCAGCATTGAATGCCAACATAGTTCATTAGATACTCTTAAACAGTTCTCCCCAATTGGTATTGTGATGTTTGCAGATAGACTGCACGTGGTGTCTGGAAAAATTATTTTTTAGTATAGGTAAGCTTTTTTCTGTTGATCTTCTTGTGAATTCCTTTAGAGTTGCTTCTCTGTACTATGTTATTTTCCCTTTGATAAGATAAATCTTTGCAACTAAGACAATGATAGCTGTAATGTAGAAGGAGTTGAAACCATTTTTGATAGGTTTTAAGTTAAATAACCTCAAAATCAAACCTGCAAAGGGGGTGCCAATGACTGTATGTTTAAAAATTATGAAATATAGTCATCGGCAGGGAGTGCCAATGACTATGTATTTAAGATTGTTTATTTTAAGCCAAAATAACATCTTTCGAAGTATAAAAAACAATGGGCTTTTTTATGAATATTGTTATTGTTTAACAACTCAATTTGAAACAGTCATTGGCACACATATATATTTCTCGTTGGCATGCCAATCACTGTAACCTAGCAGTGATTGGCACTATGTCAATGTATAGATATTGGCATGCCAATAAACAACTTTTTTTTCTTTTCAGATCACCAACGGAGTTCAAATTATGCCTAAATTCTCTTACAAAGCCGATTCTCTTGAGGCAGCTTTACAAGATGTTAGAAATGGAATGACCAAAAAGGCTGCAGCAAAAAAGCATGGTGTTTCCTCGGTCAACTATTCAGTTTTCGGCTTAGTGACAAGTTTTCAAAAACACAACTTGGTCCTCCACCTGTACTGACGAAGGAAGAAGAGGATACACTTGAAAAATGGATCAATGACTGCTGTCGGAAAGGTTTCCCACGACGGAAAGAAGATTTGCAACTGAGCGTTCAAGAATTCTTAATACAAAATGAAAGACCTAATCCTTTTAAAAACAATCTTCCAGGCCTCGGTTGGTATCAAGCATTTTTAAAAAAGGCACCCTAACCTATCCTTAAGGACTCCCGAAGGAGTAACTTCTGCAAGCTCATGCGTCAGCGAAAACGATATTAAAAATTTGGTTTTAAAACTATAGAAGACATTTTTGAAAGAAGAAAATGTGGTGTGACGTTTTGAAAGACCCGACTCGTGTTTTTAAATGGCGATGAGACAAATTTCCTACTGTGTCCAAAGGGTTCTAAAGTTTTAGCTCCCACAGGATCAAAAAATGTTTATGAAATTGACAAGGGAAATTCAAAAGCCGCCATTACTGTGATGTTTTCTTTTTTCTGCTTGTGGGCGAATTGTTCCACCGATGTTTAAATCTATCCGTACAATAGATTACCATCAACAATTGTAAATTCTGTACCAGACTCTTGGGGTATTGGTCATTCGAACACTGGATGGAATGAAATCCGAAGTCTTTTATGAGTACATCGGTAATGTTTTTAATGCACCCCTTGAAAAAAACAATATCACACCACGGCCAGTTATCCTTTTTGTAGATGGGCATAAGAGCCATCTTTCCTATCAGCTAAGCCAACTGTGTTCTGAGTTGCAAATAATACTGATAGCCCTATACCCAAACGCTACCAAAATAATGCAGGCCAGCAGATGTTGCTGCATTTAGACCAATCAAGTCAGGCTGGAAAAAGGCAGTGTTTAATTGGCGTAGTAACCACCCGACAGACGCTTTAACTAAGGAGAGAATGTTGCACCAATCCTGAAACATGTAGTGGACGAGGTCAAGCCTCAAACACTTACTAACGGAATTTTAGAGCCTGTGGCTTGTTTCCTTGGAACTGCAACTCAATTGACTATACAAAGTGTCTTGGTAAAACCCAAATGAAAATTGTACCATTAAGCGGTAAAGATGTAGTTACCTTGGATCAATTCGAAGGGATTGTAGGAGACGAAATGATAGAAAAATTCCGCAATATAGAGAAAGTTGTGTCGGAAAATAATGAACCTCCACTGTTTTTTTCACACTATATCGAGTGTGGGAGGATTTTTCCCAGAAATAAGCAACCTCAAAAATTTGGTTCGCCACATGCTGTCATGGAACTAAATCCACACTCTCCAAAAACTGTCACTGATGTATGTGTGCCAGATAGGCCTATTGTCAAAGATGCCACACAACTGATGTTACAAAAACAACAAAACTATGATCCTGAAATTAATTTACCTGCACCAGATGTCAGTGCCAATGCATTAAAAAATGACACCACATATCCTTCAACAATCAAAATGTGAAACAATGTACAACAATGTAAATGTAAAAACTTGACCATAACTATACAACACCCGAGAAAAAGTTAAGTGAAGGTTCACGTGTGCGCTACATGCTTCACAAGGCATTGCCCAAGCATCTGGAAGCAGTGGTCCAGCTTTGGCTGATGTTCTCGTGTGGCCCGAAACTCCAACCAGAAAAGGCAAAAGAAAAACAGAAAGAGTACCTTACGTTGTTTCTTCGAAGAAATGGAAAATAATTTATGAAGAAAAGGAAGAAAAAAAGGCAAAAGAAGAAAGAGCCAAGGCAGAAAGGAAAAGACTACGAGAAAGAAAAGGAATTTAAGTAAAGCCCAGAAAGGAAACTCTACTAAACAACATAGTAAGATTTCTGTTAAGAAGAAAAATTATGAAGATCAATTATGTGGGAAAGTCAAAGTTGAAAAGTCAATTGATGTTGATAACGGACCGTCTGTATCACATAAGCCTAAGTCTGTGGGAAAAAGTTGTTTCCTGTAACAAAAAATGGATTGTGCTACAGTTGTGGGACTAACTTCAAAGACGAAGAAGTCTCCCAACCTGTTGAATGTGACATGTGTGATAGACTGTATCATATAAAATGTAATATAAAACAGAGAGGACCTTGATCAACATGATCCTGTGTTTGTATTGCAACATCCTGTTTTGGACTTTGGAAATGAAATTGCCAACGAATTAAACATTTAATGGTTTTATTAAGATGTTGTAGAAGGGCAAACTATTATTGTCTAGTTTATTTGAATTTTAACGTCAACAATATAGGCTATAGAAGTAATATTTTTTTTAAACTTTCTACTTATGCAATCATAATTATTGTATTCAATAGTTGTATATACACATTATACATTTTAGAGTAAGTTGTGTGCATGATTTCATTGCCTCACTCTTATTTTAGCAAAATATGAAAGTGTGCCAATGACTGTCAAACAGAATGCCAATAACTGTGAATTAGGTGCCAATCACTATAATTATGTAACTAATAACAAAATAAATATTTCCACTTCCACATAACATAAATATTTACTTTTTAAATTTATTGTGAATGTAAAAAGAAAGTATAAAAGCCAAAAACCAATCAATATTAACAAAATATATGTTTTCATGTGTCTGAGAACAAAATATTGAACAGACGTAAGGAATAGCATCTTAAAGTGCCAATGACTGTATAGTTTTTACCCTATGCCTCTTAATAAAGTGATTATATTAACTTTAAACTGAAATTATAATAGAAGTGGTATGTAAAATATGGTCATGTACACAATTGCCTTCAGTGTATTTATGAGGCATATAGAAAATAATAAGAGTACAGATTATCATATACTGTACATTAAATAAAGCACCTCAAAGAGTTCTCCACGTTTACATGGATACGAGGCAGAACTGTACAGGATATTAATTGTGAACCAATCCAATGTACAACGCAGCCTCGTCCTACACAGTCAAGGATCTGTAACACTCAGGACATGCCAAGTAGGAACCATTACCTCAAGGTACGTAGATCAATAAATACCTAGTAGCAAGCGATAAATTGACTATTAGGTACCGCCTGCAGAAATATACAACGCAGCCTCGTCCTACACAGTCAAGGCTCTTGTCTCAGGATCTGTAACACTCAGGACATGCCAAGTAGGAACCATTACCTCAAGGTACGAAGATCAATAAATACCTAGTAGCAAGCGATAAATTGACTATTAGGTACCGCCTGCAGAAATATACAACGCAGCCTCGTCCTACACAGTCAAGGATCTGTAACACTCAGGACATGCCAAGTAGGAACCATTACCTCAAGGTACGAAGATCAATAAATACCTAGTAGCAAGCGATAAATTGACTATTAGGTACCGCCTGCAGAAATATACAACGCAGCCTCGTCCTACACAGTCAAGGCTCTTGTCTCAGGATCTGTAAACACTCAGGACATGCCAAGTAGGAACCATTACCTCAAGGTACGTAGATCAATAAATACCTAGTAGCAAGCGATAAATTGACTATTAGGTACCGCCTGCAGAAATATACAACGCAGCCTCGTCCTACACAGTCAAGGCTCTTGTCTCAGGATCTGTAACACTCAGGACATGCCAAGTAGGAACCATTACCTCAAGGTACGTAGATCAATAAATACCTAGTAGCAAGCGATAAATTGACTATTAGGTACCGCCTGCAGAAATATACAACGCAGCCTCGTCCTACACAGTCAAGGCTCTTGTCTCAGGATCTGTAACACTCAGGACATGCCAAGTAGGAACCATTACCTCAAGGTACGTAGATCAATAAATACCTAGTAGCAAGCGATAAATTGACTATTAGGTACCGCCTGCAGAAATATACAACGCAGCCTCGTCCTACACAGTCAAGGATCTGTAACACTCAGGACATGCCAAGTAGGAACCATTACCTCAAGGTACGTAGATCAATAAATACCTAGTAGCAAGCGATAAATTGACTATTAGGTACCGCCTGCAGAAATATACAACGCAGCCTCGTCCTACACAGTCAAGGCTCTTGTCTCAGGATCTGTAACACTCAGGACATGCCAAGTAGGAACCATTACCTCAAGGTACGTAGATCAATAAATAACTAGTAGCAAGCGATAAATTGACTATTAGGTACCACCAGCAGAAATATACAACTCAGCCTCGTCCTACACAGTCAAGGATCTGTAACACTCAGGACATGCCAAGTAGGAACCATTACCTCAAGGTACGTAGATCAATAAATACCTAGTAGCAAGCGATAAATTGACTATTAGGTACCACCAGCAGAAATATACAACTCAGCCTCGTCCTACACAGTCAAGGATCTGTAACACTCAGGACATGCCAAGTAGGAACCATTACCTCAAGGTACGTAGATCAATAAATACCTAGTAGCAAGCGATAAATTGACTATTAGGTACCACCAGCAGAAATATACAACGCAGCCTCGTCCTACACAGTCAAGGATCTGTAACACTCAGGACATGCCAAGTAGGAACCATTACCTCAAGGTACGTAGATCAATAAATAACTAGTAGCAAACGATAAATTGACTATATTAGGTTCCGCCTGCAGAAATATACACGCAAACGAGACGTACAACTGTCATTAGAGTATCCAAACATGGAAAGAGCTGAAGTTGCTTTAATTAATTCTATGACATTAGCAAGCTCTCAAATACGAGCTGCAGTGACTGAAGGGCAGTTTTTAATGATGTTCCAATTTGTATTCATCAAGAGACATTGATAACTAACAAGTCTATTAAGGATATAATAACTCATTTTGTTTATTAGCGGAAGAAAATTTGGGAACTTAAACTACAGTGTATTGTAATTGTATGCTAATTAACCTATTTCAATATTCTTTAGTAGATCTTTTCAGAATAAAATTAAGGATTGCTTGTTATATAATATTATTCACCATGCATCATACTCCATTCCAATTTTATAACGTTAAATGTAATACTTTTTGTTAAGATTCAAGAATCATGGAAAATATTTTCACATTAATCGTTTAACAATAGTCGAAGAATAACTTTTTTATTCCTTTCTAAAATGTCTAATTGCCTGTATCCTCAGTTTAAAGGTTGTTATTTACGGTAGAACAGTTGAAAGGATACTATGATTTCGGACTTTGCCATCATTATATGTTACAATATTATATTATGTTATGTTAATGTAGTATTATGTTTTTCATCTCTTCTCGGAGTGTCAAAAACCCTAATACATAACGGCAATATTGCATAAAACTTACACACTAAAAATTGTAACGATGAACCTATATTGGAAGTCAGTTATATACCTATTATACATAAAGCTCATATGCAGTGTTCTCATTGTCATTGCTCACTCATTATCATTGTGTTTATCATTACAATAGCGCAGAATTCTCACAGTCATCACAGAGAATCATTGCAGTTTCGTTGTAGTCAGCGTCAGCAAATATCTCCATTGGATTAAGATCTGGCCATTATAGTTACCCAAAACTACCCAATTTTCCATTCTTACTCTTTTATATTAACAATCAAATAATAAACATATTTATAGCTCTCATAAAAATTAAATTAGATCCTTCTCTTAGGAATAAATTCATATGGCGCCTGTAAAGAGCATTCCACTACATTGTTTCCAATAAACTGAGGTGTTTTCCAATGAGGTGCTGTATTGACCGATGCTGGTTTGAGTTCCTGAGAAAAACTTCTGATGGTATAAGAGCTGGATATAGTGATATATAACTCATAAGAACATTTAAAATCATTCCATACATCGCTTTAAATACTCCATTATGTTACGCCAAGTATTCAACTCTATTTCTAGCATTGGTCCTTAAGCATTCGTAACAACGTTATTAAGCGCTTATAAAAAGTAAAATATCTTATTTGTTCTGAGAACATTTTAATCATTATCTTCAGGGCAGAAGTGATTTTATTAAGATTATTTTCAGTTACCTATTGCAGAGCGTCTCTTTTACACTAAAATGTTTCACGCTTCTTCTGAATGTCATGCTGTGTCTTAAGTATATATTTGGCTTAACGACTATTATGTAATAAATTATTACACAGAAATAACCATCAGTACCGTTTTCTTTCCATAAACCGTGTTTTTTATTACGTACTTTGTCCCATGAATATCGTTACCGGGACAGCCACCAGCAGGTGATCAAGCCTCAGGTGATTCAGCCTCAGGCAGCACCAGTGGAAACCGGTAACATCAGCACAACTGTGCCGGGAGATTTCGTATTGTCTGAACTTTGCTCGCATGAATATCGTTACCCGGACAGCAACCAGCAGGATGATCAGCCTCAGGCAGCACCAGTGGAAACTGAACTCATTCAGCACAACTGTGCCGGGAGGTTTTCGTATTGTCTGAACTTGGCTCCATGAATATTGTTACCGGACAGCCACAAGCAGGTGATCAGCCTCAGGCAGCACCAGTGGAAACTGTAACATCAGCACAACTGTGCCGGGAGATTTCGTATTGTCTGAACTTTGTCCCTTGAATATCGTTACCGGACAGCCACCAGCAGGTGATCAGCCTCAGGCAGCACCAGTGGAAACTGGAACATCAGCACAACTGTGCCGGTAGATTTCGTATTGTCTGAACTTTGCCCTTTGAATATCGTTACTGGACAGCAACCAGCAGGTGATCAGCCTCATGCAGCACCAGTGGAAACTGTAACATCAGCACAACTGTGCCGGGAGATTTCGTATTGTCTGAACTTTGTCCCTTGAATATCGTTACCGGACAGCCACCAGCAGGTGATCAGCCTCAGGCAGCACCAGTGGAAACTGTAACATCAGCACAACTGTGCCGGGAGATTTCGTATTGTCTGAACTTTGTCCCTTGAATATCGTTACCGGACAGCCACCAGCAGGTGATCAGCCTCAGGCAGCACCAGTGGAAACTGTAACATCAGCACAACTGTGCCGGGAGATATGTTGCACCTGATCTCTGATTACATATCCCAAAAGTTTTCCTTTGAAACACTCTCCATGGTAGTATTACACTAAGCACAAATCATACAAAACTCTATTAAATAACACGCAATTATGAAGTAGAAACAGATAATAAGGTGATCGCAAATATAATAAATAACAAAGAAATCTAGAAAAAAGATTACCTTGTATTCAAATAAATTGAAGATTTGTAATTTAGGTCTTTAACCCTCTCCTGAAGTATACAGGTATACTGTGGCCCTATAAGATACCCTTAAGCACTGGGCAGGCTATATTTGACAACATCCTCCATTTAAGAAGTGTGTTTGTGGCTAATTATAGTCAACTAGACAACAAAATATTGCAGCGACAATATAGTTGTATAACAAACGTCATGTTACAATAATTTAAACCAATTTTGTACTTCCAGGCTACAATTCTCTCACACAGACATACATGTTGTTGATTTCCATTCATTCATCGCTAATTAGTCCCACTTCACTCTGCGACATACTCAGCGATTCTAATGATTATGTGATTTCCCAGTATATTGCCCAACACTTGTCAACATTATAATATAACGCTAAACAGCGTTTCAGACGAGTTTTAAAAGCCTTGAGCGTCAGGACATTAAATTTGTTATATCATTTGGCAATCTGTTGATCAAATGAACTTCATCCAGCCTGCGAGGGCAAGCGTTCATGTACCACCGTTCTGTATCTCGCAGTTCGGTAGTTCTCGCTGCCTCTAGTCTGGGTCGGGCATTTATCTCGTCCATTGGTCAATGAACATTTAGATATACAATATAATGATGATTCCAAAATATAGAAGCTAGGCAGAGTGAACAGTTGCAAACTTTTAAAAACTGACCTGTACGACTCTCTAAACTTCAACTTTGCAATTACGCGGATTGATTGTTATTGTTCAAGTTCAGAAACATTTATTTTCTTGAAATACAGAAAAAATACATATTCCATGAGTTCTGTTGAACAGCTAACACAATGTACAGATTTTCTTAAATTTGTAATTTACAAACACTCTCAGGAACTGTGTGTTAGCGCAAGAATCCCACAACACCAATCCGTAAGAGAAGTGTGGTTAATTTGGAGCAGACGTGTACTACGTGAGCGCTCCATGACAAGGTTCGATCTTAGTGAATTCCAATAAAGTTTGTAGAGTAACTTTATCTAGTATAGTATCGTATATCATTATGGTTGGACCCTATTCGAAGTATACCGACCGCAAAGAAAAATTCAGAACATTGGATTTCGAACAGTGTATCTTCAGATTAAGGCTGTGGAAATTTTGGATACAGTTGTTGACGCAAAACTGAATTTGAAATATCGTTGAAGTAAAAAGTAGTATCATCTGCGTATTGCATGATTGCACCGTGTGACAGCGATGAGTTTATGTCATTGATATAAAGCAGGAAGAGAATGGGACTGAGAATGGAACCTTGAGAGACTCCATTGCTCATCTTCATTGAATTTGAAACCTGATTTGAAATTTGGATGATTTGAGTTCTTTCACTTTCAAATCACCTGAGCCACAAGAGAGGCGCAACTTAAATGCATGGGATTCTAATTTGTCAAGCAGCGTGGCGTGTTCCTTCAAGAAACACACCTGCATGCAATTTCGACCTCCCAGCCCCTCCACAATCGGTAAACGGACTGTAGGTCCACGTGATAAAACTGTCGGAAGCATTTCTTACCTACTTCTTAAAGGGGTGGACAGGGGGTCCACGGTCTCAGCCTGGGACCCACTATCCGTCTCACGGGTTTCTTTTGACGAGGGGTTGACAAGGGATCGCCGTACTCACACTGCAGCACTTGGATGGATGTTTCGAGATCTAAACTCTGCATCTGCTAAATATTTTCCAGTACACTACATAAGACAGCTGCAGAAAGAATTAAACAAAATTATATACATAAAATAAAGTCAGGTTAGTTAGTTACGCCATTTCTAACTTAAGAATGGCTGTAACTATTATAATTGTCTTTGCTTTATTGGATTACGTTTTCGCTCCGACTAGGAGAGCAACGATTAAAATATCGTAAGAATGCACAGAAAAAATCAGTTAAAGAGATAAATACATTTATATAATAGTATAAGAGCCTGTTAACTTTAGTCATATGTTCTGTGTAAACATTGTTGTATAGTAGCACAATCATATATGAAATTAATTAGATCACTATTTTTAATTTCCTTACATTTAGTCGTGAAAGCATAGAGTAATTGATAAACAACACTTCTTATTTCAAACTTTTTTGCACCCACTGTTGAGCGAGCACAAGTAAGACAAATATTTAGACATGAAAACTTAAAGTTTTTTTAAAAGTCTACTTTTAACTGTACACTTTAGTAAATATTGAGTATGCATGGTGAGTACTGTATGCAGACATCAAAGGAATGTACTATATGACTTTTATTTAAAGACTGTTATAAAACGTATAGTTTATTTTACTTTTGACAGAAGTAGGCTTCTCAGAAGTTTTTATGGCAGTTCGAGGAAACAAAGCAATATTAACTAGGGCACAAAATGCATTAATTCTGGAATAATTTACGATTGCCGTAAGTATACACTTTAAGGCATATTTCCTTGGTCGTAGAAATTAGGAAATCTCAACATTGGCTTCGATTATATAATTCACTCATATCAGAAATACTCATATGAAAGCCTACGAAATTGCATGCAAAAACAGCGGAGAAGTACTCTTTTTAACATGCATTGTAATCGTGTATCTTTCAAAACCCTTACAGCATTTGTGTTTTTGTATTAACTAAACCCCAAATTTTAAAACGTTTACCGGTTAACGGTTCATTTTAAAGGGGAATACAACTAATAGGATTTAAGAATACATTTAAGAATTCGGAGCGTTCGAAGTCACTTATAACTGCTAGTAATTAAGCATATTATCTCCTGTCGTTCCGGGATCACTATTTGAACTAACGTTAAACTTTGTAGCGGCGGGATATAGCGATCAATAGCAATTGGAAGTTTGAATGAAACTAGATAAATTCTTTAGCCGCTCTTCATCAAATTCCTGTTTGAGTGATATTTACAACCTATCGTTAGCGGCATAAGGTCACTATTATGTAAGTTAGTATGTCTCTGTAAGCAGATGTTTCGTTTACTGTTTGGACTATATGCCAAGAGCCACTATTTAAGGTAATAAAATATTTTTTCTTCGTATAGGTAGCCTATCTATTTAACTTAATTTGGTACAACTGATATATTAGATATAAACTAAATGGTTATTTTAACTATTAACAATGTTAATAAAACAATAAACCATCCATTTCAATTAACGTGTACTACGAGTAACGTGTCTACTGGCATATATAGTATTATACTAACTATGGTCCAAGATAAGGAATAACTAATACAAACTTACTATAGATGTTTAAGAATCATTAGGACAATGCCAAATTAATCAGATAGTAATATAATGCTATATGGAATTCGTTTTAGATATAATTCCAATTAGTAATCCACTTCATATGTGATATCTTGAGTAAACTGTTGTTAATATTTACTGCTTTAGCAGTACGCTGTGCAACTATAGTGGAAGCATCACTGACCAGAATAAAGAATAAGTGCAGGTACAAAAACTAATACACGGTCAGGTCAGTTTTGAAAAGTAGGACAGTTAGTCCACGGACTAGTGTCAGCGTGGACTAACTGCCCTACCCTGCAGAAAAGTGACGTCAGCCACCCTCGTCAAACTAGGCGTGGACCTACAGTCCTACAATCTCCACAATCATATCGGTAATACTCACGATTGCGTCTATCGTCGATATGCCCTTACTAAATTCAAACTGGTCGTTAGTGAGCTGATTGTGTTTGTTATAAATTGAATCATTTGTATTAAAAGTAGTATTTCAAATAGTTGAAAGAATTGCAAAAAATAGACAGGCCTGTAGTTAATTATCAGTGTGGGATCGTCTTTTTTAATCGGAATTACTTTTGCAACCTGGCGGAGAAAGGGGAAAACTCCAGTACGAAATGAAAGACTTACAAGAGGGGTTAGAGGTTTTACAATACGCGTAAAGCATTTCTTTGTGAGTCACATTGACAGTAAATTTAAATCGTTTCACTTTTTTGATAGGAGCTGCTTTATGATTCTATCGACCTTATCCTCGGAAACGGGAGATAGAACTGATGAGGTATTTGGGCCATGTCTTCGCGTGGGGTTTGCTTGAGGAGTTGATGGGCGACGGCCTTGCCCACAAGCAGACAGAGTTGCGACAAACCTGCAAAAACTCATTTGCAACCTCGGTTCCATCATTCTCAAATCAGTGTCCAATTTTAATTTGAATACGTTTATGATTAGTGGTTTTATTGTTAATGATGTCCCAAGTTGTTTAAGAAATATTATTTGAGGTAAAACTTTCTTTAGAGACATCATGCTTTGCAGCTTGAATCACTGTTATTAGTGTCCATCTGAGTCTTTTAGGTTAAAAAAATTTCACATTTTCTATAGAAAGCAAATAGTTGAAGAGAGTTAAATTTTCTGGCCTTGTGTCTGAAGATTTTTGAAATTTTTGGCTCCCGGGTAGCGTTGTGACGGCCTCGGCGTAAGTTTTGAACTGCAACGAGTAGGGAATAGCTGGTGATGCAGGTGCCCAGGCGCGCCCGTACGTCCGCACCTGATTGAGGGAAAGGTTGAGGGGACAGGAGTGTCATGTTGGCCAGTCTCCTTACAATCAGGTTGGTCACGAGTCGCTTCACACTTGCTTGTAGGTAGAGTCCATGAGGAGTGTAGTGCTACCTTTCGATGCTGCTTCAAGCAACTCCACGCTGTTATGACGGTAATAAAGTTCTGCGAAATAATTATTCACCAGACGGTTTCGTGAACGGGCCAGTTGGGGCTGATGTTGTACCTGGTAGTGGGGAGAATCAACGGGACTTTAGAACTTTCCTTGGATGAAATCAGGGCAAACTCAAGGTTGCATCCTCTCTCCCATTGTCGACATCTTTGGTCCCCCCATCAGCACGTAACAGAGGTCTGGAGGTGGTGAGCAGGTAGTCCTGACATCCAGCACGTAACAGAGGTCTGGAGGTGGTGAGCAGGTAGTCCTGACATCCAGCACGTAACAGAGGTCTGGAGGTGGTGAGCAGGTAGGTCTGACATCCAGCACGTAACAGAGGTCTGGAGGTGGTGAGCAGGTAGTCCTGACATCCAGCAGACCGCCTCTCGGCTTACATACTGACTCCTCTTATTGTTTGTGCCTGCTCGCACTCTCTTCTCCATGAGCTCCGCCAGACCGCGGATATGGCTGTCTCCCATCACAGTAACTTTCAGAAATGGGTTAGTCAAGGAGGTCTCAGAAGCCGAATATTTTTGGTAACTTTATTTCTGATAATCTTTCTGCCTCTAGCTTTGTCTGCCTTTTCGCCTTTTCTTCCTTACGATGGTGACAAAAGCATCTTCCGTCCGACTCAGGTGTTTATGAACTGTCACATGTGAGATGTTGTATACAAGTTTAGTTGAGCCAAGTGGACTAACTGGCATATGGGACTTTGGAGCTTCCTTTTGTTCTTTATTGATGGTTCTCATCTTCTAAGCACTTTGGACTTTGGATCATGTGTGCTGACTCTTCTTTGAAGATAGCGAATAGCTCTCATGGTCGTTTAAGATTAGCTATCATTTCCTCAAATTCCTTAATTTTTCTTTGCGCCCTTTCTAGGTCGTCTAGTGCGCGTAAAGATTGTCCTACAAAAGTTACGCGATCAGCAGTAACGTCGTACTGGTGATTGCATTCGCTTTTACTGTATAACCTTGAAAGTTAACACTAGCTACTTATTTGTGCTTCTTACTCACGCAATCGGGTCTATCTAGTTTAAGTTTTGTTTTAACCAAAATAACAACGAATTATCTAGAGTTTGAAAATGTTCTGTGCATAAATGGGCACGTAATATAAAATCAAACGTTTAAACCTCTTCGTGGTACACCCGGTATAAAAACTGTAATATTTTAAACAGTTTGTTCTATGAGTTAAGTAAAGTTTATTACACATAAAGATTTTTTTTAATTTTACTGTTAAAAAGATATTAGAATTCTCTCTTAACTAAAATTCCTTCTATGATTCCTTTATTATTTGCCTTTTTTGGTTGCACTAAAAAGTTTTAGGATTGCATAAATAAAAATGACAAATCCAATAATCTGAGATAAACTTAAAATGCTTGTATAAAGATTGTGGGGAATTAAAATATTCCCAATTTTATGTTAAAGAGCGGTGCTAACAAGAGCAATGTTTCCTAACCTTGTGCTCTTATTGTTTGAGTAGAATTTAGGATCCCTCACGATTTATTCTTCACTAATTATTGCCTCTTAGCCGTAGTGGTCTGAAATGGCAGATGATAACACTTGATTACCGACACTGTGACACTTTACAAATTGGTTGCTGTTCTAGATTGATTATATTAATGTTTCGATTGCTATATCTCTAGTTTGTGTTTTTACTGACAATGTGCGGCCAAATGACCTCAAAAAAAAAAAAAAAAAAAAAAAAAAAAAAAAAAAAAAAAAAAAAAAAAAAAAAAAAAAAAAAAAAAAAAAAAATTAGATGGGTGATTATAATCCCACCCATAATTGTTAAAAACACCCAAAACCCTCTATTTGGTTTGTCAGGTAAGTCTGAAAAGCCTTAAATTCGGGAAACAATTTACCTTCATTCCAACTGGGTGATTTGTAAATGACTATGATATTCAATTTGGCTTTTTATGTGAACTTTGATATCGATGGCTTTTGAAGCTTTTACAATTGTTTCTTTGATGAAGAATACTTATAAATAAAATTGTTTACCCAAAACATGTAACACCTTATCCTTTGTACACTTCTTGGCAATATGAGCTTGCTAGTTCGAAATTTTGGATTTAACAAGGGTCAATTTGTTTTTAAACCATTCATGTACGAATATCTGTAGGCCTTCACATTTAAGTTGGATTTCGTTTAGTTTGTTAGCGGTAAATTGCACAAATCGTTGAAGCAGCCGTATTTAACTTTCGTTGTGGAATTCTGAGCTTGTTCTTTATAGTTGGATTACTTTTGTAAATTTGGCCCTTTGCTGGTAAGTGGGGTCCCTAGAAAACTTTAAATTGTCACAGGTAGGTCCAGGTCACTGTTGTTCCTGTGATGTAACATCGAGTGCGCTGGTCTCTGTCTGTCTATGCGGAGCTGCCGTGCTACTGTGTGGAGGGAGCAGGAACAGGATCTATAATAACTCCGATATGGCAGTGGAGTAGACTGGTCAACTCCCTCACCATCACTCCCACAACGGTGGACATTTCTGCAGCAGTTTGTCGTAGGCCGTGAAGGGTGAAGTGTTCACTACCCAGGTCGTTGTTCTGTTGACAATCTTCACCAAGTCTCTCTGTGGCGTAGCTGCGCGTAGATCACTGAGATAATTGTTGGCGAGGGCTACAGACTCTGGAGAGCACTGTCGGGAGGCATTGATCTCATGTAGGTCTCACAGTTGACATCATAACTTCGGATGAAATCTTATGATTATGGTATGGAGGGGGCATTTCATTTTTGGTAGTCGATGTATTTACTGTATAGCGATTACCTGTACGATATAAACAACCTCACTCAGTTTTGTGTTTACCTCCGAAGGATGGGGTGAACTTTACTGTTTAATATTTAGTAAGCGTGGAAATGTGATATAATTATGTTCGTCTCCTGGTTCATTTCTTTTTTTATGATTGTTCGCTCTGATCGTTGATTGACCCATGTTTTGACAGGATTTTTTCATTACTTGACTCGTTAAACACACTTCCTTGTCAATAATGATGATTCTTGTTAGTATCCCACTTTCACCTGTGATGGTGTGACGAGTGATTGTGATCTTGAATTCTCGTACTCGTGACTTGTTCTCGGAATTTGCATCTTGCTCAGTAAAAAACGCCTAGACCGGATACGTTGTGTTACACTTTTTGTAACATAAAACGATGGTAATTTTCTAAAATCCTGCTTTCTGTTCTAAATAACTGTGATGTAAGAATATAAGGGTTTCTTGAATTTGTGGTAATTAAAAATAAGGGTTTTGTGTTTGAAATCTATTGGGCGTTGAAATTTATTGGGCATCCTGAGAATTTATACATATTAAATATTTAATTTCACTTTTTAGATTGGAGACAATGGAAATTTCACGTTTTTTTTGCAGTTTCTGATGTTATGTTCAGTTGAAAGGGTTAAATCCGTAGACGGGTGTGGGATTTACTTTTAGATGTTGTTTTGGTGATACGATAATGTCCGAGCCTAACACGATATCACATTTTTTCGTGGTCAATATACTGCTACGAGAAATAACTTCAATATTGGAGTGTATTAATGGCGGGGACCTTTAAGGTCCATGTGTCTTTATTTTCTTTATCTGCTGGCATATGTAGACTTTCCTGTTGTGGGTAAGTTTTTAAACCTATTTGACCACATTATTTTCAAATAACCATATGTTTGCATCAATTAACAATTAATTATTAATTTATGTTGTTTTCTGTGATTTATTTATCTTAGGATTTGTTGTGTGCATATGTGTTTTGTCCTTATTATTACTAATATTTATTGTTGCGAATATCATTACAAATAGGTCAAATTAATTGGTCGTTATATTCATTCACTTTCGTACACATGGTGTTCGCCGCTGGAAGAATAAATAAATTTGGGTTTTATTTATATAATTGGCCTTGACATATCTCCTTGATATTTGACTTTGGCAGGGCACGAATGTATCAGATTTTTTTATTCCTATACTTTTACTATGTTTGTTTTTATGATAGCGTTATTGCAGCCCATATCGATCAGTAGGAGATAAGTGGTTTGTGGTCAGTTTCTAATTTAACATTAATTGTTAGAGTGGATATATTGTTACTCGCATCTATTTCTTCGAATAGTACATTGTTTATACCTATGCGTTAAGAATAATTTGTTTTGTTTCCTAGAGTGGTGAATCTTACTGGGACGTGAATGGTCTGATTTATGAAAGTTTAAATAGTGATGTTTGGGGTCTTTTAAAAGATGCAAGAGGTAAGTCTTAATGACGATCCGTGCTAAATTCTGGGGAAGGTATTTTATTATTCCTATTACGTTAGAAGCTAGAACATTTAGATGAGATTTGCTGCTGTGACGTGGTGCAGGATATAGGTGAGTCACCGACAGCTGAGGATGTGACCTGCTGAGAGAACAGCTGATCTTTGTGTGACGTGTGGTGGATGCTGACATCAGCACTTGGTCTGCTGAGCCCGCTGGTCTTTGCACTAGGTCATGGTGCTGTTCCGTCCATTTGTTTATTTACTATGCTGTGTTCAGAGGCGGATTTGAAGATTTTCCGCCCTCGGGCTATCCACAATTTGCCTCCCTCCTCCCCCCCCCCCCCCCAATTATGTAGGCTTACCTTGGTACCGCGGTGGGTCGACGCGACGTCGGCTTGTCATTAAACTCAAATAAAATAGCTTGAACTGTCAACATTGAAGTTACACTTCTTATAGATGCAGTTATTGTTTTTACCATAAAATATGAAATGTCACAACATTTATAAACTGGCAAATTACTAATGGTAAATTTCCAAATTGTTATTATTACAAATTTATTACAAGTATTTTAACTTTTAATTTTAACTTTTAGAATAATTTATGGTTTACTTTTTTACCCAAATTTGCCGCCCCCTGAATTCTACCGTCCTGGGCTATAGCCCATTCAGCCCATATGTAAATCCAGCCCTGACTGGGTTTTATACCTCGCTATATTACTATGTGAGGAGTTTTACAGTTTGTTTCTATGTAGAGACTTCCTGCAAGAGAGAATTCTTTGTCTTATGTTTCACCTTGTCCAGAATTTACTTCTTTAGATGACGTTTGCTTATTAATATTGTTATGTTCAAAGTTAGGATTAGTAGCTGCTAGGACCCAAGTGTCTTAAGGAGAATACAGTTTAATTTATGGATAGTTTTAAAAATAGTTTATACTGAATGTATTGCTTTTATGAATATACCAACTCCTTTTCAGTATCATCATAGAGTGTGGTGTCAATACAGTGCTTTAGTGGTCCTCATGTCTGGTGAATTTTATAAAGAATAATGAAAATAAACATCGATCAGACAGTAAATATTATAATTTTTAAGTAAGAAAGTAGACTTCTAGCAATTAATTTTGCTTAACTATACTTACAATTTCCATCTAAACTCACTTTAATGAAGCAGTCTCCATACAACATAAAATCCACATGTTTTGTGATAGTTTTTTTTGACTAACTAGATGAAGAAGAATTAACACTTTAAACTGATTGCAATAAAATCAAAACATCATTTCAATCTTCAAAATTAATGGAGCTCACTTTTAAATAAATAACTTTCAAAAAAACAATTATCTGCCATAATTAAATAGAATACAACTGGACAAGAAATGAAGTACTACGTTAGTCAGTCTGATATCAGATGGTGACGTACTGGAAACACCTGTGCAAACCAGTCTATTAAGATTACATCCAACAATCTGACAATCAACATGGCCTTGACTGACCTCAGTCTGCTATCTGACTGATAAGACTGTCAGACTAATATTCTAATTCTACAGCTGTTTCTCAGCTGTTAGAAAATATTCAATGTACAATTAGAATAATTATTTATTATGAATAATTAAATAAATACACTGCACACCTTCTTATAATCAGACATTTGCAATAAACTGTCTGTCTGTTTGCACTGGCAGTTGACTGCTTTTAAGAACAACCTCATTCTAACTAAGTAAACAAAAGCATTTTTTCCTAAGACATGCTATCAGCGACTGATAACCACACCAAAATCGCTGCCTACTAGCATCAGAATCCCCAATATAAAACCACCTGGACCATAGAAACTACTGTTATAGCAAAGGAAATATACTACTCAATATATATTCACTTATATTTTATTTTTACTTACCGCAAAATATCATAAAGGGGAACTTTTTTATACTATTATCTGCTAATTAATGATAAAACAAAACTATTCCAAGGGCTATGTCTAATAAATACCCCTGTGGAGTCTGTGCTACCAATGTAAGATACAAAGCACTCCTCTGCAACAGGTCACTGTAAGAAATGGTTCCACTCAAAATGCCTGAATATAGAGCAGACAAGATGTTTAAACAACTGAAAACTGAAGAAATAGAGAAATGGAAATGCCCCAATTGTACAACCACTCCACAAAGCCAGAGCATGCAACATGTTGAAGAAAAAAAATTAGAAATCTAAAAAATCAACAAGAACCGGATCTTGAAACCTCTCTTACTCTTGCAGCAGAAGTGGGGAATGCTCTACTGGTGGAAAATGAGAAACTTAAACAAGACCTGGAAACAGATGAAAATGGAAAACCTAAAGCTAACTACAGAAATTAACCAAATAAAAAATATAAACAACATGCACTATGAAGCCCAAATTGAAAAATTGGAAGAAGAAAAGGAAACTGTACTGCAACGAAACCTGTGCCTTCTAGGGAAAACCGTGAATGAAACGGACCGACAGTTGGAAAAAGAGCCTTAAACTGCGAGAAGAACTAATAAGGACTTTTGAAGAACATGATAAAAAAAAATGGAGAAATAATCCATAAACATGAAGGAAAAATAAAGCATCTACAGGGGGAAACTACACAACTTAAGACTAACAAGTGTATGGTAACGGATAATTTTGGACAGCCCAAAAAAATTTCAAGAACATAGAAAAACGCAGACCTGCAACTCAGAGTCACCTACCACTCGACTCAAAAATACTCTGCAATTAGCCTCAAATACATTCCTACTGACAGAAACTAGCCAAACTAAAATTAGGACAAGACAATATAGAAAATATCATACAGCTATCAAACTCCTCTGTAATTTGGAACATAGACCAGATAAAAATTAGGCAAGGCAAATTAGAAAGCCTGATTAAAGACATGAAGGATTAAACTCATCCTCCTGTTACCCCCAAACAAGAAATAAAAAAGTCTAATAAATCTGTCTTAAATCCCTATACCGCCTTCTCTTCAACACCTGAAAACAAACACAGACAAGTGAAAACATGGGAAGAACTACTTCAGCATCTCACTGCAGGCAAAAAGGTACAGAGAGAAATGTGAAATAACAGATAGTCAACCACGGCAACAGAGAGATCAATCAACTCTCTACCTGAAACCATGGCTACACCTCACCACACTTTAATTCATCACTATGTAAGCCAGACAAGGCAAAAGCGCAACTTACAAAAACACCACCAATGTATGCAAAGTGTGAAGCCAGAAAAACAAAGTGTAGATGAATTTTTTTACGAAGAATATCTGAATATTATCGTCAGATTATGACTCAAAAAAATTCTACATCCACTAAAAACGTGACCCCAATAACCCTCCCTTCTTCTGATACGCTAAATCAGCTCTCACCAGCCCATTTTGAAAACACTGAGACAGGATTCAGATAAAGTGGCCCTGAAGACATCCAATCCCAACCACTCTTTACAGCCACCGTCCCCAACCAAGCTCAAACCAATTTTAAATCAAGCAACCCAACCATCCGAAGATCACCAAACTAATTTTTTAGGCCACAACAACCTTATAAACAGCAAAATAAAAAGCAAATTAGCTGATTTTACAATTATACACCAGAACGTAAGGGACTAGCAAGCAAAGTTGACCGCATAAACCACCTAATACAATCTACAGAGCCTGATATCATCATCTTGACAGAACATGGGCCTAAACGAAAATGAAATTACCATCACTAACCTAATTAATTATACACTTCTTTCTCACTTCAGCAGAACTGACCACAAAATGGGTGGCGTCGCAATCTACTCGAAAGACTGCCTAGTGAAATCCATAGTTCCCATTGAGGTACTAAAGGAATGCAAGGAGCTAAATCTAGAGGCTTCAAATGATCAAAATATGCCAAGCAGACAGTGCACTGTATCTGCTCGGACTGTATAGACAACCGAAGGCTAATTTGGATGAGGTCCTGGTCCGACTCTCCGCAATCATAGAAGAAACTAAAGCTCATAAAAACCCCCTGATCATCATGGGTGATATTAACGTGGACACTCTAAAATCTGACAACAATACAACCAAATTAAATGAAATTGCTTGCTTCATTGACATTGAAAGACTTCACCTACCTCCTACCAGAGTGACTGGCACAACTGCAACATCCATTGACTGTGTGTGTACTAATCAGTATATTACAAATTTCAAAATTGAGGTGATACAAACCGGAATTTCTGACCACAGGGCCCAAATATGTAGTTTCAAGTCCTCTAGGTCAAGCTCAACTCAACCAGGTCAAATCACACGGGTTTTCCATGAAGAAAACTTGCTACACTTGAAATACCTCCTATCAGAAAACCACTGGCTCGAGGTCCATAATGCTGAAAACTCTGAGGAAGCCTACAACAAATTCCTTACATCATTGACTGCTAATATAGAGACAGCCTGTCCAAAAACGAAAAAAAGACCAAGAAGGAAGGAAAAACACAAAAATCTACGAAAACAAAGACGCGCTTATGCTAAAGCAAGACTATTTGCAAGCCTTTTCAAGATATGAACAAACAGGAGCTGAAGAAGACAAAGAAACCTGTGCAGCCACAAAGAAAATTTATGACCTTAAAATTTAAAAATCACTGAGAAAGCAGATATCAAAGGAATACATTGACAAAGCACATAATAAATCAAAAGCAATCTGGAACATTATAAATAAAGAGCGGAAAAAGCAAGGACAAGAAGACGGGTCAAATTTCAACTAAGAGTGGATGGAAAAGTACTAAGAAAGCCCCTTGAAATAGCAGAACAACTTAATGGATATTTCGATTAGTGCTGCTGATGAGGCGCTGGAAAAAAAACAATATATCAAGAACCCCAACTTACACATAACAACATCGCTGGGTGCAACATATACCTCTCTGAACTAACTCCTCAACCAACCCAGAAGAGCTACAAAGAATAATTGCCTCTTTTAAACCTAAATGGTCAGCAGGACTGGATGAAATTCCCTCCAAAATAATCAAAGTCTGCGCCTATGAATTGATTTCTCCATTAGCAAGTATAATTAATAAATCATTTAAAGAAGGACTATTCCCTGGCACTTTAAAATGCTCAAAGGTCTACCCCAAATACAAGAAAGGTGCTCCCACAGATCCCTCAAATTACAGACCAATATCATTGGTTTTCAAATTTCTCTAAATTAATAGAGAAAGTGGTCCTTGCAAGATTATTAAAACACTTACAAGACAACAATCTGTTAACCGACAAGCAGCATGGATTTGTCAAAGGAAAATCTACCACAAACTGCAATAACTAGTCTTATACAAAATGTAATTGATCTACTTGAAGATGGAAAGATAGTTACTGGACTTCTACTGGACTTCAGCAAGGCCTTTGACTCCTTGGGACACGACCTCATTCTTTCAAACACTTGATGCACTTGGTATAAAAGGATCAGCTAAATCATGGTTCCAATCCTACTTAACTGGACGTAGCCAAGTGGTTGAGATAAAATACACAGCAAACAACATGGTTTCAGTTTGTGAAATCTAGTCCAAAGGAAATAACCTGGGGAGTGCCACAAGGCTCGGTTTTAGGACCAATCCTATTTATTCTTTTTTACCAACGACATGCCACAACAACTTGGTGACTTGAGCACATGTTTAATGTTTGCAGATGATACCACACTGATAATAAGTGGAGACACAACTGCCAACTTAAAAGAACGCTCTGCTCAGAGCCTTCATAAGGCCTATAAATATTGTAAAGACAATGACCTAGTCGCAAACACAACAAAAACAAAGCAGATCTGTTTTTGGAAGAGCAACGCTGAAACAGTGGGACTCGAAAACATAGTTCTTGAAGATAAGGTGAAACTGCTTGGTATGACCATTGACAGAAAACATACGTGGACCCCTCATGTAGATAACTTATGCAAAACACTGTCATCTGGCCTTTATGCTATGAGAAGACTTAAACAAGTTGCCGACATCAATACTGCAAGAACAGCATATTTTGGCCTATGTGAACCACACATAAGGTATGGACTAATTGTCTGGGGCGGAACCTCTCACGGCAACATGGAAAGAGTATTTGATCTTACAGAAACGAGCAATACGGATTCTTGCGGATCTACAACCATTGGAAACCTGCCGTAACTCTTTCAAAGATCTCAAGATCAAGACAGTAGTCAATCTATATATACAAGAGGCAATTATGTATGCTGACAAACATGAACCTCTACGTAATGACAAAATACATAACTACAATACCAGCATGCATCCTTCTTCGTGACACCTCAACATAGACTCACCTTGTATGAAAGACAACCACTCTACATTGGCTGCAAGCTTCATAATCACCTTCCCGACAACATTAGAGGACTTAAAGGGCAGGACTTGAGGAGGGAGCTGAGCAGATGGCTTACAGACCGACCCTCTTCTACAGTCTAGCAGAGTTTCTAAAACCCAATAACTGATACGGACACTTCACTGTACTGTTATCCATATGACTTTAAAATTTATGTTGACATATTGTTTACTGTTTACTTTTAGTAATTTATAACATATTGACGCCTTTGTATTTCTCTACGAAATTCCAAAATAAAGAAAATGATTGATGATTGATTGATTGATTGATTTTGGTGTGATGAGTTTGAACTAAGCAGTAAGCCCAACGTCTATTCCTCGGATTGCAAGGGTTGCTAGCTGTCGTTTGGGAATAAATTTATTTCTATATGTCGAAAATATGTAGTTATCTTTTTTTCAACGAAAATACGTTTTTTTTTAGAATGGATTAATTTTAGGAGTGATGTCTTGTAAAATAATTCTTGTATTTGTCTCTGTTGAGTTCGTTAGACACTAAAACTGTTTTAGAATATTACTGGTGGTAATACACTTCACGAAACATATTATACTTACTTATTATGAGTGAAGAGTTAAGTACGAGAACAATACAAATCAATTCATTTTACGTTACATCTGATCAATCAACCCAGTTAATATCGATATCTACTTTTGAATCATTTTCGAAGACAAATATACTATTTACACTTTAATGAGTAATTCGATGACAACCTGGCTAGCCCAACAGCACGAGTAATACATAATATATTAATATCTGAAAATAATATTAATACACTTCCTCTATTAAATAGGATTATATGACAAATATAATATGAATGTCACTGTGAATAGCTAGTGAGTTGTTAGTTATGTTTATATCGTAACAATAATGAACAGTTAATTCTAAACCTAAAACTCATATACTACTCTTAGATCAAAACGTTTTGATAGCCAAGTTTGGAAGATAACCAAAAAGTAACTGCTACAATAGTGAAGCTACAACAATTGGAGTTATATTAAAATGTTATGTTTATGATATTGGACTTTCTTGACCGGCCGGTTCAACAATATTCGACATTGGTTATGTCATTGAGTTCATCCATTATATGGGCGTTTACTAGCGTTAAATAATATTTAAAACGTTTAGTTTTAACAAAGATCTAATTGAACAGTTCATTTTCGGCGGCCGGACATATAGGCGCCTGCTCGTTTGTAGATGCAATTCTCCAGACAGATAATGGTGCTATATGCAGCGTTGTAGTTCTTATGAGTTATTGGGTGGTTAACTTTCAAACTCGGATAAATAAACATTTTTATCCCAAAGTAGGTGCTATTGTCACTATTCAGTCACATTTTAATTTAATGCCTGAGAAGGGCTTTACAAGTATTCTTACCAGAGAAGTTTAGTTTCAAAAAGATTTATTACATGATATGCAACAACAATATTTCAATATCTAATATTATACGGTTCTTCAGAACCATAATATGAATTATTTATCATTCTTAAATTTATGAATGAATTATTGCAATGTATGAGGGAAATAAACACAACATAATTCTGATTGCTTACTTTTCTATGTGAACATTGTATTGTTGCTTGTGATCTAGACACGCCATAGGATTGTCGAGCATATGCAGGGTCGGCCTTATCAGGTGCGACTGGTGCACCAGAAAATCTTGTTTGCAAATGCATATTAATAAAGAGTTTATATTAAATATAACTGCGACTAAAACAGCAAGAAGCAATTGTAATCGTGATGTTAGTTTGCATATCAGCATAGCCAACACAAAACACAGGATTTTGGTGTTACTTGTCCGTCTCATTGGGAAACAAAAGTGATTTTAAACCAGCTAGAGATATTCTTAGGAAAGTATGTATATGGTATACGGTAATTTGTAATTTTATATAATATTGGAATATTTTGTCTCCGAACTTAAAATTTCACAGTGTCTAAGACAGTAGCAAACCAATGAAACCTATAACTTATGGTATTAAATATTTTTATTAATTTACAACTGAGAATCACATCCATAATAGTCTCAAAAGAATACTAAACAGAAGGATGTTGTCTGTTCTCTGATAAATTAGTAGCCTAATTTATCTTTTAACTGTATTTCGTACTTAAGTATTATTGCAACATATTTTCTTTTGTTATGTGTATTCAAGCGATATGCCGTCATAATTATAGAGGTTTGAGGAGGTGCTAGACGGGTGCCGAATTGAGGAGCCCTGCAGTAAACTTTGCACCGGGCCCCGCAAAAGGTAAGAACGGCCCTGCAAGTGTGAATCGAGTAAGTGGTTTATTGGTACTTTCCCGAAACTTTGTTCAACCGCTTTCTCCATATCATTGTCCAATAGCCGTAGCTATTCAGCCAAGTTAGGTGCAAGCGTATTGAAAACTAATAAACAAAGTAATGCACAAGAAGTATACTGAAAGCATTGGGAATTACATCTTGGGCAGATGTAATTCCTATTAACGTTTCTTTAAGGATAAAAATAGAAAAGCTTTTACAGGATGTTCATTTGAATTCCTTCAATGAATTTCTTTTATGAATGTTTTGTTTTACCTTTTCAGAATGTTTATTAAGGAGCACCTCAAAGTTTTTAAAAGAAAGATATTTTATCTTGTTCGTGTACAAAATGACAGTTGTTTACAAAATTGTTTTTGATCTGATGCGTCATAATATGGAGCTGCAATTTAAAATTTAAAGTTTTCTAATTATTTTATTTATTAATCTTTAACAAAAATTTTGCATCACCAATTTTTCCATGTCGGGGGTCATATATGGAAAAGGTTAAAAGTATTTAAAAAATATGTTTAAAGTTTGCACTGTTATGTTATCGACGTATTAATTTAAATAAGTTATTTATATATATATATATATATATATATATATATATATATATATATATATATATATATATATATAATAATGATAATATATAATGATTATATATATATATTATATATATATATATATAATGAGTAAGTCTAAAGTTACGCTAAAACCATAAATAATATGTAAACAAGAAACAAGATATGTATATCTAGAGATGGGTAATGTAGGCATGACATGTAATAAACTATAAAATAGATTTGATAAGAAGCAACATGCTGTGCATGAAGAAAGTAAGTGCCATGTGATATAACTTGTCCAGTTGTGTTTGTGATAAGCGAGGAACTCTGTGGATAGTTAGTTATCAGTACGAATTAGGCTGTCAGTCATCATACAGACTGTTGTTTTAAAACCATGAACATAACCTATTTAACTTAACATGTTAAAATTAGTTTTAAAATGAGTATTTCGTGAATTGCCGATTTTATTGCTTTGTGTATGTAAATTTAGTGTGTGATATAAATTTTAAATCGTACGTATCTTGTGATGTGTATTGAACGTGTTCTGGTGTATTTATAAAATGAATGTGTGTGTATTTGTGTAGGTCCTACATGATTCATATCCCACGACCAGTATTTATCAGCCAGGTTAGTGCAGCTTTCTTAAAGGTACCATAATACCTTACATTTTAAATCTAGTTGGGTACAGGTGATTTTGTACTTAGGTAAACGTGTATTATACGTTGATCCTTATGTGGAAACCAGCTACTTAATTCAATTTCTAGTTTTCAAATTTCTAGGCTTTATTATTCTGTAACGTTAATCATTATGATATCTTAAAATTATGATATAGATAGAAATCTTTAGGTATCAACTGACCCTCTATTCTATATTGCTTTATATGTCATTCTACATAAACTAATTCATCGATCTGTATATATTTCAAATATCTTTCTACTTGTTTTGCGCAAATGTTAAGGTGTGCATTAACTTCAGTTCACCATATACTGCTACGTGCCTAATGACAATCTCAGCCGTTGGTTTATATAGTATGTTTTTACTTTTAACGTACTTGTAGCGTATAAGATCCCTTAAATAGTATCTTAGGAAAAGTGGCAAATAAAATAAATACTTCAAAACACATTTTAATTCTCTGATAAAAACATCTAAAAGTGTTTCATCGTATTTTAAAGATTCATCCGTTCCAACTTTTACCCATAAAGTGCCAGCGTGTGTAAAACCGACGTTTGCAAATATAATTATAACTATACAATATATTAAAAGCCAAATTATAAATGATTTAAAGTCAATCACCCTTACTGAATATTTGATATTCTTATTTGTAAAAATTTCCAAGATTTTTAATAAACTCTACTTTTGTATTGCTTGTAACTTTGTAAGCGTATCTTTAGATTTATAAATGCTCTAAAAAGATTTGTTTTGTTTGTATTTACGAATATTTACTAGATAGCCCCATAATGTTATTTATGAAGCTATCTTCATGATAATATATATATATATATATAATTAATTTTATCCAGCTGTCATTTCTACGACATGTTTCTGGTAAAGCCTTGGCAATTTTGGAACAAGATCTGAGCAAATCACCTACCAGAGAAAAGGTTTTAATATTCAATCTGCTAAGTAAGTACAGAATATTATTATATGAAATATTGAAGATATTTTTTTATATTTACATTCCTAAACAAATTGTCTCTAGGATTTTATTTAGATGAAAACCCTTTTAATATAGAATACTGAGTACGGGGGAAAATAGTGCGTAATTAAATTACACATTGTGCTTTTTTACATTCGCAATTGAATACAGGAACAGGATTTCAATACCGTAGCAGAGCAATGGCAGGAACTTTGCCTATTCATTCTTTTATAAAATCCTTTTACCCGTTTCAAAATGGCGGACGTTTAAATTAATCCATCAAAATAACTCAAAACCTACTATCGTCCGCCATTTTTAAACGGGTAACAGGAATCGTTAATGTTTTTTTTTTCAAGAAGGTCTACCAAAGATTAATACAATTCTCAGGTTTTATAACTTTTTCTTAACTGGGTCAAAAGATATATTTCTATATAAAAAACACACAGATACACAGAAAACTAGATTTTAGGACACACCTTCAAATGAACTTTTTTCTCATTTGTATGTGTAGGAGCAAATCCCATAGTACTGGTGCAGCACTGATCAAGCACTGTGTTCTTAATATTTTATAAAATTAAATTGTAAATAAACTTTTCAGTTTCTTAGGCGAGCATCAGCTGAGACATAAAAGAAAGTTTAAAAGTGCCAACTGTTCAGTATCAGTTAAACGTGGATTATAAAATATAAATATTACTATTATTTTTCCAGATTCTAAAGTTTTACGGGAAACTTTTCCAATGTTCTTCTCCGTATGAACCTCCCTTGGACTTCAATGAAATCTTTTAATAGCCAAACTGGTCCAGTCGTTTTTAAGATTAGTGTTTAGCAACACATTCAGAGAATCGCTTTTAGTTATAGAATTTCGTCTCTGTAATCTTTATTACTCAATTAATGAATTACTGAGTATTTAATATTTTCTAAAATTTAAACAAACCCATATTTCTACCTCTTTGGAAAAGGTCAGCTGAAAGAGTCAGCAGCTGTTTACTGTCCAACATTATTATGTTTCGATTATTATGTTTTTGTTGTTATGTATGGATTATGTTTCGTAAATATTTTCCTTATTTTTCTGAATTCCAAACTATTTTGTAAATCGTTTCCAATTCTTTTCATAAAACCTTCTTAGGACTTAACAAAAAAGAATTAGCCGTATTGGTACAGCGTTTCCGGAAATAGCTCTTAGCAAAATATTTCGTAATTAATTCTCATTCGTGTCCTGAAACAAAATCAAAGTACGTTTCTAACGATAAATATACCTACATAAAACGTTGACACTCCTATGGAACATAGAAGGTCCCGGGTTCAGATACCTTCGTATATATTTCATAATGTCTATTTTTCATATTCGCTTGAAGCTTAAAATCAATGTAGGTATCAACAAGTTTCAGATAAGTCTAGATTACTTGACATCCGAAATAGAAATTATGTGACTATCTTCACATATCCTTATACGTTTGGATATGTGTACTCCGTGATAAGTGTTAAAGTTATTCTGTCATGATTTGCTAGTCACATTGTATAGTATTTTACATATTCTTTATTGTGTTTTCATTATTATATTATAACTTTAGCTATATCCCAATATACGACTAAATGAAATATATTGTTTTAATTTTTAGTACATTTTGCTCTTACAAATACTAATATAATTTTCCAGTAAGTAGTAATTAGGCTTTAGCAATGTTACAATATGAATAATAAGTGCATAAAATATACTTAATTTATTTTGCTTGAATTGTTAGATTTAAGAAGCAACGGTGAGATCAATGACCAAAATCTATAAAGAACGCAATTCTACATATTCTACTGGCACTTGACGCAGAAAACAGCTGATAATGATCTTGAGCTAGCCCAACCCTCCCCCATCATAACACTTTTGGTAGCCGTGAGCCCATTATCTATATCCTATATAAACAGAAGTGAAAACTTTTGTTATTTTCTTTAAGTATGTAATTTATCACCAGGCATCCTATTTTTTAAATATTTTGCCGGGATATTGCAAGGACTAAAATTACAAAATGATAAAAGTTCATGGTCAAGTGTCTTTCACAAGACAATTAAACATTTGCTTTATTAGTCTCAGTCAACAAGATTAACGAACAAAAACCTTATATTTCTAGCCAGATGGTCATACTGTGTCGTTTTAATAGATAAAGCCGTGTTTTTGTATCGTTTTAAATATGTCTTGATAAGAAAATATGAATAAAAACTGACTACAGTTAATATTTTAGATCATTCACGAAATTTAATAATACTTATAATCAAGCGCGACAAACGATTGTCTCCTTGTAGTTGTCAATACAACTGCATTGTGTGGTTATTGTATATAATATAATATAAATGTTTGTTCTTTGCTCTGTTACCGGAAACGTTGCTCATTATTAGTCAAACAAAAACGTTACTAAAGACGCACTCGAGGTATCTGTCCTTGCATGAACCCTTCCTCAAACCCGTTGTAGCTAGGGGTATGGTCATTCTTCCCGTATTGTTCTGAGTGTTCTATCCACTCATTAGTTTGAAGATAGTAATTCGTTATCAATATTGATGACTCCCACGCAACATTCGGTACTTATACAGCTTACTAGGTACATCCCCATTAGAATACTTTTGCACATTTAGTTACTGCAGTATGAACGTTACTGATCAGAACTTAGTATTGTAGAGGAATTGTGGATTTCATTGAAACGGTTTATAGCCATAACCTACACTCCTAAATCAATCTGATGCTACTATAAAATATTCTATTCCCGTCAATCTTATGAAATTTACTCGTGGGAACAATTAGATTTGTTTCTTCCAAGATTTATTACATCTTTTGAAAACATCGCTTAAATCAAATGTGGAGTAATAAAGTAGCTCTACGATTGTATAATCCTCCAAAGAACCTGGTCTCTTGGTCAATCTCGTGGTACGATCTGGAACAATATGTATTAGAGAGGCGCTTTGGCGGAAATATACTGGAGGAATTAAGAGCAAAGGATATTTTTGATAGGCAGACGAAAATTTAAGTTAGTGAAATTCTTTTATCGAGGCTATCCTTTAAATTTATAGACAATGAACCTTTATGATTAAAATAAACCTTTATGATTTGTGAACTGTAGGAATGCTAGTCTGCCATAAATGCGTCTCTGCCTTTGAACAGCAATATTTAGTATAATATTTGTTAGTATAATGATCCTTCTGTATTTCTACGAGATTTCACTCAGATCGTCAATGTTTACATTTGAAATTGGAGTTTATAAGACTTGTGTTCAACTCCAGTATTATACAACTCTCACACCACAAGGCAATAACGTAAGGCGAATCATTTTCCGTCAAAAGAGAATGTAATCATAGTCAAACTATACGTGACTTAAAAAGTCGTCAGCCAAAAATTTAATTTCCGAATCCAAAACAATTACAGCTGTATATAATTATATGTACCTAATTACGACTATCTTTAATGAGATTTATAGTTGAACATCCGATAAGAATACCGCCTGGCATATATCTCATATTAGGGTCATTAGTATCACTATCTAAACATTTTTAAGTGTTGTATCTAGCAAATTAATCTATTGAAGTACTCAAATATTTGAGAAATCCCACTATAATTCTAATAGTGATAAAAAATATGGAACGGTTATGTGGTACGTCATATTTAATACTTAAATATGGAAGATTTAATCTATTTAAGTTTTTAAAAAGCTCAGCCTTTTAGTAAAAAAATAAATATATTAAGTTAAGTAATCAATTCTCCGTTATTACACTTACATTTACTAGGTTCTTACACAAATACTATGATTGATTTATTTATAGGAATTCTCATGCTACAAAACAGATTAAAATCCACTTACATTGTAGGAAATCAAAATAAAATTATATAATCACTAGCATTAAATATGAAAATAAATACATTATATATTCAACAATATGGCCATGATATGTGCTATTCACTTAATTCAATTTTAAATGTTCAGTAATAATAATATTCACAGAGTCTATGTGTTATGCGATACATATTCATTTAAAATTTTAAAGTTTAATACTCGTAAATACACATTTTACACACCAAATCAGGCAAAGTACAACATGCAATATCTTAAATAATAAATATATAGTGCGTAATTACAATTAAAAAGATATAAAAGAACATCAATAATAGTAAATATTTTAATAAATTCAGATTGACAGACATTTATGACTAACTTACTTATCTGCAAAAAGGAAATGAAAAGCTATTTATCAATTTACCAAAACTCAGAACAGTGTCTGAAGGCTGCGGCAAAAAAGGTCACAGTCGACAACAGCATATCAACACAATCATTGTGAAAATGATAACTTTTTTAATAATTCAAGATGGTTGACCTTGTCGAATGCTTTAGCAAAATCCGTGGAAACCACATCCACTTATCCTATTTTGTCCAAAACTGAAGTACAATAACCCAAGAAAAAAAGAGGTTTATATTAATTGACCTATCAGAAAAAACAATCCAGAAACGGCGAGATCAAATTCCTTACGTGTTGGAAAATTCTAATATATACAAATAAAATTGACTCGAATTACTTAGCAGGTATTGATAATAGTGACAGGTCTACAGTTTTTATATGATTTTTCTGACTTTTATAAAATATTAGTACCACTTTTGTCACTTTTCAGGGGTCAGGAAAGCAATTTTATTTAAAAGTTTTAACTAAACAGGCAAAACATCATTTAGAATTAAAGGATGGAACATCATCCGGACCAAACGAACGCTTAGACTTGGCATTGAACAGTTCGTGGTCAGTTACGTGATGGAGTGTGAGGCAGCCAATGCTAGCGTGAACAAGCGGCCTTAGCACACCACTAATCAACTGGTTACAGTCTATAGGGGAGGTATCATACACTGATAAGAAATCTTGGAGCCTGATAAGCTATCGCAGTCCCGCCACCTGTCAACCTCAACCTCCTCACAGAAAACCAAAAAGAAACAGGATTTTTCACAATCCTTACTCAACATAAGAAATGCAGTTTAGGTAATTAATACATAGTTTTGACTCTGCCCTGACTGTCTTGAATGCTTCATAGTATTCAAATTTCTTTTTTATTGTTTACGTGTACATTCCTTTCTTTTAATAATATACAGGGTGTAAATTAAGTCCTGATACACCTGGATATATTCCAAACGGATTGAGTTATTAATGTTCAACCTTCATCATACTTATTAAATTACTACCCACGTTGCTGCTAAATTAAAATCCCCTTAAGGTATTTACCGATTCATTCAGCCCCGTTATCTTTAAGTGCAATAATTTTATAGTTATTATGTATGACTCCCAATTTAAAAGGTAATGTTTTAGTCTGCAATCCCCTTGCATTTCCATAATATATGACAATGTTACTAGAAACCATTCATGCGAAAATAGATCAACTAAATAGTAAAGACTAATTTTAACGTACACACTTGAAATCCGGATGGATTTTAACCAAAACTTGCATGAATGTTTTATGGACCAAATGATAATGAAAGATAGCTCTTAAGAGCGTGTAGAGCTAAGATGGCGGAGCGCCAGGGCCATGATAGTTTTATTTACTTCTTCTACGAACACCTTGTGATTGGTTAGGTTTTAACCATAATTGGTGCTAACGTTGTAAGGAACGGATTTTATCACGGAATGTTTATTATTTTAAGTTTTAGGCAAGTTACCGTGGAGCTCCAATACCAACAATGGTTTTCTTACATGTTGCCTAATTCACGTATAAAATTATATATCCATATATAAAACGTCATTTTACACTACCTCCCTGAGATCAAGACCAAGTGGCTCTCAGAATTGAGTCATTCCACATGAAACCATCCAAAAGTCACTTCCTTACTCATCATCCCAGAACTGATGGAACTTGGAAATATATATATTTATTCTCTAAAGAATGAAGGCTATAGAACATACTTCATACCCATATAAAACTATTAAGCGATGAAACAATACTTAATTAATATAGTTTTACTAAAACACATAATTAAGCGTAAAAATAAATATTGCGATAAGGGTATGTGATAATCACAACCACCCCCTTTCAACAGCATTTTATTTAAAAAAGAAATCGATAGCCTAATAGTCTTTTTTTACTAAAAATAATATTCATGTTAGAACTTTGAAATAAAGTCATAATCAAATGTATAAATTCTAACATTATAACTATTTTATTTACGAAATACACGGCACTGCACATATTATAATTCAATTTTTTCTTAATATTTTAATTTTACCTTCACGCACCAGCCACAAAGGTTAGGGTAGTTCTGTTATTTCTTGTGGCTTATACCTGTACCCGGTACTTAAGTAACTGAGTACTAAATGTATTGATTTAGAATCATACGTTACAGAGTACCCCAAAAATGGTACAGGTACACGTTCTAGTTACTGGTAAAAGGGTCGAATTATTTTGTACCAGGAATTGCGGTAAACGTATAATGTATCTGTATTGTAAAAGTTCATTTAACAGCGATGTACTTTCGGTTTGAGATTAATTATACTCTCGGGGCAGACGAGTACCCGGTAAAGAAGTATATTTTGCAGTAGTGATCAGTTGTCACAGTAGTGAGTGGGTTTGTTATCACCGTTGCCACTACTAGGCACTACTACGCCCTGGACAGTCTGGCGAGTTAAAAAGAGCAGTTGCCGGTTACGGTAGATTAATCAAACTTGCTCAATTCTATCTATGTTGAAAATTAAACGTTATAAATAGTGGTTTACAAAATTACACACTCAAGATAATGCCTAAGCACTCCATAAAGTGACCAATGCCGAACTTTGTGGACCACCCGGTCAAAAATTTTAGTTAAGATTTAATAACAACTTTATCATACTATTCTCAAATTAAATCTTCAATTAGATTACACTTATATCTATCTTGCATAAATACGTTGTCTTAATCGGATCACAGATTTTCGAGTAAAGATTTTCAGTTTGATTAAAAAGCGCCAAAAACCGGTATTTTTTCGTTTTAATAGAAATCAAAAATAGACGTTATTGTTAGTAAACAGTTTGATATTTAGAAACGCAGAAATAAACTAGCCTAATCTCAATAAAACTCCCAGCATCTTTATTAGTTACTTCGTCTTCTAAACTTTCAAAATCGGATATTTGCACTTTTTGATTCGAGAGTTTTGAATGCATCAAAATTTAACTTTGGTCTTGATTTGTGATTTAAAATTAACTATTTTGTTCAATATTTTTTTAATGTTGTAATTAAATTTTTATTTTAGTTAAATACGCTTCATATAAACTGTATTTATTACAGAAGATTTTAATTATCCCTGTATAAGCATCCCCTAGTGATAGGTAGTAGTTTTATTTTACTGTAAACTTTATACACACTGACCTGAACTTTGCCCTCTAATCAGTACAGAGATACTATAAATTAACGATTTTAGGATCTAATATTTCAAAAACTTTCCGGATCTTCCTGCTGATCAGGTTTTTACAATACCCGGTATTATGGACATCTCTCAGATTTCTGGGTGCATCACTAAGTCTAATTTATATTTTTTTTGCTCTGAGACCAGTTGGGTCAATGCCTATGAGTTTCAATGTACCAGTCTTGTAAACTGCAACGAAAATGTATCTAAATATTGTGAATTATGAGTTAAAGTGATTTGTTTTAAATTGCTTTACATATAATTTGTCTGAAATATTGTTCGTCTGTATGCTGATTAGTCCCCTGGTATAATTTATGTAGCCTGGTTGATGCGAGGGACAAGCAAAAAATTTATTTACCTGCCTTTCACTTCTTTATTACCCACTGTCCACTGTTTACTATCCGTTTTGCAAATATAAATTATAATCTGAACAGTGTGATCGTGACAAAGTGTTCCGAGTTAGCGAAAAAGACAGGAGGCCTCGGAAAGCGTGCCCCTCCCAAACTCGGAGCAAATCATAAAAAAAACAATCACATGCCACTAGTGGGAAGAGAGACAAAGAGAGACAAGATTTCGAGTAAATGATATATAAGTAATAGGTGGCAAACATTTCCATGCAAAATACAATTACTTCAGCACCACGGTGCACCGCGTAACTTAAAAAACTAAATAACAAAAGATAAAATTCCAATATAGACAATAATAACATAATAAAATATAAATAATAACATAATAAATAAATAATATAATATAGAGATTTGATATATAAATAACAATTTCAGGTACGGCAGTAGTAAATCTAAAAATTTTAACAGGTAATGTTTTATGAACTGAGGGGAGGGGAAAAGGTTTGTAGAATTTCTAGGCCCACTAATTTTAAAAAGTAATTTGGTTTCAAGTTGTAGCCGAAAATTAAAAAAAAAAAAATATTTAAAGCCAATTTTTCGAAGGAGGCGGGCTTAGTTGCCTCCACGAATCCGAATTTAAAAGATGAAATCCTCCCCTTCAGTACATGTAACTAAACTAAATAAACACTGGCTAAGTACTGGCCCTCCTCCAGATCTAACATCTGGCAGCGCTCCCTGCACCCCAGGTCCTCGCAAGTTCAGTATAAGAAGTTAAAAAAACATTTCTGATCCAACCTTGTTCCAGAAGAAATGAATGGGAGTACTACACTCCGGTTGGATGCCGGTCCAATAGCGCAGGCAGGGGCGCGGGCATTCAGTTGACTTCAGTGCTGTGGGCAGACTCCCGCATCAGTCTCGCTGACGGCACTCACGGGGACCCTATAGAATCCCAACATAACCAGTTAGATATTTAGAAAAATGTTACTGTAAACCTGAGAAACAATAAAAACTTAATTATGTTTGCCACAAAGTAATATATAAAATATTTCAATTTAACAATTAAAAAATAACGATCTGTAAACTAACAGTACCTTTTAAGTATCAAAGACAATTTCCTAAAAATAACTCAAGACACCAAGTATTATAAGATACACTACTGTGACGATATTAAATATTACAAACAAAACAAATTTTCAAATATATAAACATTTACTTATAGGCTAGAACAGCCATACTAAATTATTCAGCGGATAACATTTACTTGTAACAATAATTCACTGGATTTTAATCATTCTAATTATAATAATTTACATTCTATTATTAGAATATTAATTTATTGTAAAGGCAGGCCTAATAATAAATATATAATTTACAAATAATAACAGAACATTATTTCCCAGATAACAAGAATTAAATTATAATCCTTCACGCTACTATAAAGCCAATAATTAAATAATAAAAATTTAAATCATGAATGTTGCCACCCAATTTTGCACGCAACACAAAACACGAGGTAACAAAAATTTGCAAAGTCTGTACCGTCTCGCTTACACTAAAAAAATCAAAGTGTGGAATAAAGAATTTCCGTTCGCCGAACGGATCAGTTAGAAAGCACTAGGGCAAAAATAGAAAACTTAACTGGCAAAGTAAATAAATTAACAAATTTTAGAAAGTACGAAAGACAGGAACGAACACTTTGCGACACGAACACGTACACGAGGAACACAAGTTTACAAAAATATATATAAATTACTTATAACTAATTCTACGATAATATATGTCTGGGTGGGAGAGAAAAACCGCCAACTAAAAAAGTTAAGAGAGTGTAAAAGAACATTTACCTGCCGAAAGTCGGAGAATTAGCCAGCCATGTGGAACGGGACGAGCAGCGAACAGACAGCAAACGCAAGTACTTCTCCGAACGTGTTCTCCGAACAGTCTGACCGCTCCGAACAGTAGCCGGTGCCGGTGCCTGGTGAACAGCTGGTCGGGTAAACTAGTCAAGGTCAACCAGCTGAACCTCAACCAATCAGTCCAACCAGGACAGAAAATCAATACTCTGACGGAGTGACTCCCCCACCGACTGACAAGAGTGGCCGAGGTGGGCAAAATAAAAGACAAAAATAAATTGTCCAAACTGAGCCCCGGCTCAACCTCCCCCACTAAAAAGGGTGCAACCCCAAACAAAACCTCTCCCCCACTGAAAGAAGAACCAACAAGCTCTGGCACAGGAAACGGGAAGTCGAGAACCCTAAACAGGAAACGAAAGTCCTGAGCAGGAGGCAGACCAAAACACGATCCTCCTGAAATTTTGAGAGCGCCTCTCTTGGAGAAAGAAGAAAACAGAAAGAGAGTAAAACGACACCACAGGGGAAAAACCAGGGGTGATCAGTCCCGGACACCCCGCAGCCGCAACCAGTATCCAAGTCCAGAGCATGACCAGAGGTGGCACCACGGAAGGCCTTCAGATGAGAAACGTGGGCCTTCCGATGGCCACAACCTCCCCGATACGGGATCAACCAACTCAGCAGTAACTGGGGAGAGAAAACGAAGAATCCGGTGAGGACCTGTCCACCGATAGCAAAGTTTGGCTGCCCGTTTATCCACGGCCGAACTGACCGGATGGGCCTTACAAAAGACAAGATCCCCCACCTGGAAGGGGTTTAGCAATACGTCCCTTATTGAATTTTCTCCTCACCCTGTTCCCTAGACTGTAGGAGCTTAACCCTGACTGCTTCCCAAGTGTCACTCACATTGGGAGTACCAGGCACTGGTAGAAGACTATCCAGACTCCAGAGATTAGACAAGGGATCAGAAGGAGGACGACGACTAAACATGACCCTGGAAAGGCGTGGAATCATGACTTTCGTGAAGAGCAAATTGAAGGCTAACTGAAGCCAGCTCAGGTTTTTCATCCCAGGTAGTTTGTTTTCTCAGCGTGATAAGCGATGAGGGCGGCTCTGAGATTGCGGTTTGTTTGAACCACTCAGCATGAGAAGGCTGGGGGTAGTAAGGAGATGTCGTAACATGTTTGATTCCATGCCCAAAACAGAAGCGATGAAACTCCCTCGACACGAATTGTGTGCCGTTGTCTGAAACGAAAGGTGGCGGCACGGGCACTCCAAAATTCTGTAGAAGGCGGGACTTGAGTGCCTTGACGGTGAGCGACGCCCGTGGCACTCCTAAAGAGGAATCAACCAGCAAAACTTAGAGAAAAGCAATCCACAGCGACAAGCAGGGAGGTGTTCCCTGACTTGCTACGGGGAAAGGGTCCCACATAGTCAAATGAACACCTTTTCAAGAGGCCGCTCCGCCACCTCGGAGGAAAGAAGTCCTAATTTGGTATTTTGTGCTGGTTTACTGACCGAGCAAAGATGACAAGCTCGTACTCTACCAGCAATGGCTCTGTCCATACTCTTCCAGATAAACTTATCTCTGATTTTAGCGATGGTCTTGTGAATCCCTAAATGACCGCCCGACGGGAGAAACATGAAAATAGGAAAAGACCATCGGTATGAGGGCACTCGGCAGAACAATCTTGGGACCAACCTCCGCGTCGGGCACGACAGCAGAGGACACCCTTGGACAAGAAGTAAGGAGAGTGGGCTTCTCCCTCCTGGTAGCTCACCAATGATGTTTGACAACTCGGGGTCATGAAGTTGGTGAGAGCCAAAACTCTCAAAGGCAGCAGGGAAATCCAACATCACAGTCCCACACAACGGTGCTTGAGAATCAACAGGATCGCTGGGTAGATGATACATTCTAGAAAGAGCATCGGCGGACGCACGTTTTGGGTGCCGCGAATGTGCTGCATCCTGAATTTAAAGGCCGCAATTTTTGACAACCCAGCGACCCAATCTTCCCGAGTTGTCGAGGATGGGCCAATAGCCAGGAAAGAGCCTGATTGTCAGTTTCCAGCAGAAATTCGGAATGCTCTAGGAACCTCCGAAACTTATCCATGCCGAAAACGACCGCCAGGACACTCCAGCTCATAAATAGAAGATTTCTTTTTCCTGAAAGGTCAAAGTTCTAGATGCAAAAGCTATAGGTTTGCCGAGCGCCGTCGAATTCTTGAGAAAGCACAGCTCCTACAGCACAGGATGAGGAGTCAGTCTGCAAGATAAGGGCCTACTAAAGTCCGGTATTCGCAGCACAGGAGGTTGGATAATGGCCTCCCTAAGCAGTTGAAAAAGCACGTTCTTGATCTTCACCCCAAACGAACTTTGCGTCTTTCCTTCTTAAGGCGTTTCAGCGAGGGGCGGCCACCTCGGCAAAGTCAAGGAATAAACCTACGGTAGAAATTAACCATGCCTATGAATCTGGCAACACCCTTGGCATCCTTCGGAGGAGGGAAATCCCGAATGCCTTGGGTCCTGGCAGGGTCCTATAGATACACCCCTAGACGACACGAGGTGACCGAGAAAAGAAAACGATATTTCAGACTTAGCGTAAGACACCTTCTCCGGATTGACTGTAAGGCCAGCCCTACCCAACCTAACCAAGACCTCCTCAAGATGTTTAACGTGTTCCGTGAAAGACTCACTGTAGACCAGAAGGTCATCAAGATAATTAAAGACATAACTGAACTTCACATCGTGGAAGATGGAGTCAAGCAACCTAGTTAACGTTTGGGCCCCCCACAGCTAGCCCCATAGGCACAGATCGGTACTGATACAAATTCCACGGAACACAGAAGGCCCCGATGAGAGGACGTGATTCCTTCTTCAACGGAATCTGATGATATGCTTGGATCAAATCAAATATAGTGAAAAATTTGGCCTTACCGAACCAATCAAAAGCAGAATGGAGATCGGGGAGAGGCCACTGAGTCTATTTCAATTTTGGCATTAAGTTTTCTTAGGTCAACCACCATACGATGTTTTCCATTAGGCTTTTGGAACCAAGAACGCTGGACTGGCATACGATGAGTTTGAGGGGCTCAATAACTCCTTGATCCAAGAGATCCTTGATGATACCACGCATAACCTCCATCTTTGGAGGAGCCAACTTGTATGGATGGGAGCGTACTGGCTGAGTGTTTCAGTCAGACGAATTTCATATTCAATAAGATGGGTTAAGAACCGAGCTTGGGTGTGAGGACCTCCGGAAATCTTGAGCAAAGCTCACGGAGAACCCCAGCTTGCTCCTCATTCCAAGTGACCGAACGGGTCCCCAGGGGCAGAACCTTCCTCACACTCCACCTCACCAACCTGCGGTGTCGATTTGAATTTATCAGAAAAGGGGACTGACCACTCGCCGATTGAATTTGAAATAAGACTGGCCCGCCTGAAGATCCAGCACCCAAACCAGTCTTTTGAATAAAATCCGCCCCCAAAATACAGTCCATGCTCAGGTCCTGGGCCACAGGAAGCTCCACACCCATGAAAAACATTCAACCTTAAACTTGATTGAAGCCTTCCTCGAAATTGGAAGAGGGGAATTAGAAGCAGTCCAGCAAGTTAAAGAAGACTCCCTCGGTGTGCTTCACCAAACCTAACCTTGAAATGGCATCAAAAAAGACGGGAAGAGATGAGGCTACAGGCTGACCCGGAATCAACTAGGGCCTTATGCTCTGAGTCTCCCAACTAAGATATTGATATAAGGGCACACCGAAGATGCTGTCCTAAGCCGTAGGTTTCCCTTTTCTGCTAGGCTCGTAGTGTCCAAACTATTAATCAAATTTTTCGCAAGGTACTATTTTTTTGAAATTTTTTCTTAGACCTCGGGGGAACTTCAGAGAAAACCCCCCTTTGATCTATTTTTTTGGACCAGTGCGGATATCTCCTAGGACACTCCCGACGAGTATGACCTCGTTCACCAACAGGCATAGCAGATGGGTGGATGAAGCCCACCAGAGTGATGTGGCCCCATCCACGGGATTCTGTACGGCCGTGACAGCCTGGAGGGCTGGATTGGAACGATGATTGTTCCTCTCCGCCCTCTGCCGGTCAGCAAACTGCACGCTGCGCGAAGCAATGCACAGACGGTCCAGTTCAGAAAAGGTGGAAGGCGACCAGCAAAAAACTAGACGGGACCTCTCTTCAGGATTGAGACCCTCAAGAATGGTGGTGACCACAGTACTTTCGGGGATATTGAGCCTTAACACCCTATCAGTGTCCCTCACCTCGGCCACAAACTTTGCCAAACTCTCTCCGTTGCCCTGAGGCCTAAAGAATTTCTCCACACGGAGACGTTCCCTCAACTGACCAGGAACAAAGAAATCCAATGCCTCCCTATGAAAATCATCCAGGGTACCACCCCTCTGGAGAACTCGAACCAGACAGTCACCCAAAGGTGGCCTACAAAACGGAGAGATGACATGCAGGAAGCTCGCTCCCTGAAGACCCAGGCAAGTCATGCATTCGCAGGATCTCAAGATAGAAACCGCAGCAAAGCTTCCCTGTATCCAGACCATCCACCGTTTGGTAGTCGCTGCAGCAACGGGGTAAGTGGGTTCGGAAAGCTTGTGATACTGAACAAAGGATCCCGTCACCACAGTCCCCAGTCCCCCCAGATCCAGCAGGCATTTGGGTCACAGGCCCCGGGCCCCGTCCACACCAGACACCCCCGACGCCACGCCCACATCAAAATCAGCAACAACTGACCCAGGGATCCGGCATTCACCCTTAACAGCCGCAGCAGAGTCAACCGCAGACAAGGTTTTTTCAGGAGCCTTTGCTCCCTCGTCCCCTCTCGAGTACAGTCAGCAGGCTGTTGTCCACCAAGGTGATGCGTTCCTCCAACCACTCCCTATCACCAGAAACTGGTAAGCTTGGATCTAAGTAGCGACAGCCTCATATGTAGATGGGTAAGCCGGGACAAATACCTAGCCCCTCTCTCGGCCAGTAGGCGGCGACTCCAACCAGTCCTCCTGACTATTTTCAAAAGTCTCCAACTTAGCCTCCAAAATAGGCCTCTGCTTCTGGAACGTCAAAATCTCTAGGCCAGGTCGTGTCCAGTTCCATATTATCACGCAGTTGCTTCCGCATGGATTCGCAGTCGGAACCCGGATTAAGCCCCACGAGCCAACAACTCAAAATGGAGATCCTCCCTTCAGCAAGTATTCAGGCACCAGAGAGACAGGCATGATGATAACAAAGAGTAACAAAAAACTAACAAACAACACACTGACTCGAAGTCAACGACTAACAAAGCAATAACTAAGGCGACAAGTGTGAATAACTTAGTGAGACAACACTCATCAGCAGGGTCCCCAGAATTTCCTGCCGTCCACGAAAACAACGGCAGCGAATCCAAAATACCACAACAAAAACACTACGCTCGTACCAGAACAAAAACCAGAAAAAAAACAATGAAGACAAGATATAACAAAAACACACAAGTAAACAAGAATCCGAAAAATAATAAACAAGTTTACACACTTCCTGTAGATCGGCGATAAATAGCTCAGCGAGACGGCACAGGCGCAGGAAGTTCACAAACTAACTTCAACTCATCCCTCTCACCACCAGTGGCAAAACAAAAACCCCGGGCCCGCAGAGGGTAAAAACACGTAACCACGCTCTGCTACCATTTTGTTCCGAGTTAGCGAAAAAGACAGGAGGCCTCGGAAGCGTGCCCCTCCCAAACTCGGAAGCAAATCATAAAAAAAAAACAATCACATGCCACTAAGTGGAAGAGTGAGACAAAGAGAGACAAGATTTCGAGTAAATGATATATAATTAATAGGTGGCAAACATTTCCATGCAAAATACAATTACTTCAGCACCACGGTGCACCGCGCGTAACTTAAAAACTAAATAACAAAAGAATAAAATTCCAATATAGACAATAACATAATAAATATAAATAATAACATAATAAATAAATAATATAATATAGAGATTTGATATATAAATAACAATTTCAGGTACGGCAGTAGTAAATCTAAAAATTTTTAACAGGTAATGTTTTAATGAACTGAGGGGAGGGAAAAGGTTGTAGAATTTCTAGGCCCACTAATTTTAAAAAGTAATTTGGTTTCAAGTTTTGTAGCCGAAAATTAAAAAAAAAATATTTAAAGCCAATTTTCGAAGGAGGCGGGGCTTAGTTGCCTCCACGAATCCGAATTTAAAGATGAAAATCCTCCCCTTCAGTTCATGTAACTAAACTAAATAAACACTGGCTAAGTACTGGCCCTCCTCCAGATCTAACATCTGGCCAGCGCTCCCTGCACCCCAGTCCTCGCAAGTTCAGTATAAGAAGTAAAAAACATTTCTGATCCAACCTTGTTCCAGAAGAAATGAATGGGAGTACTACACTCCGGTTTGATGCCGAGTCCAATAGCGCTGGCAGGCGCGGGCATTCAGTTGACTTCAGTGCTGTGGGCAGACTCGCCGCATCAGTCTCGCTGACGGCACTCACGGGGTGACCCTATAGAATACCAACATAACCAGTAGATATTTAGAAAAATGTTACTGTAACCTGAGAAACAATAAAAACTTAATTATGTTTGCCACCAAAGTATATATAAAATATTTCAAATTTAACAATTAAAAAATAACGATCTGTAACTAACAGTACCTTTTAAGTATCAAAGACTATTTTCCTAAAAATAACTCAAGACACCAAGTATTATAAGATACACTACTTGGTTGACGATATTAAATATTACAAACAAAACAAATTTTCAAATATATAAACATTTACTTATAGGCTAGAACAGCCATACTAAATTATTCAGCGTGATAACATTTTACTTGTAACAATAATTCACTGGATTTTAATCATTCTATTATAATAATTTACATTCTATTATTAAATATTAATTTATTGTAAGGCAGGCCTAATAATAAAATATATAATTTACAAATAATAACAGAACATTATTTCCCAGATAACAAGAAATTAAATTATAATCCGTTCACGCTACTATAAAGCCAATAATTAAATAATAAAATTTAAAATTCATGAATGTTGCCACCCAATTTTGCACGCAACACAAAACACGTGGTAACAAAAATTTGCAAAGTCTGTACCGTCTCGCTTACACTAAAAAAATCAAAGTGTGTGTACACGGAATAAAGAATTTCCGTTCGCCGAATCGGATCAGTTAGAAAGCACTAGGGCAAAAATAGAAAACTTAACTGCAAAGTAAATAAATTAACAAATTTTAGGAAAGTACGAAAGACAGGAACGAACACTTTGCGACACGAACACGTACACGAGGAACACAAGTTACAAAAATAATATATATAAATTACTTATAACTAATCTACGATAATATATGTCTGGGTGGGAGAGAAAAACCGCCAACTAAAAAAGTTAAGAGAGTGCAAAAAGAACATTTTACCTGCCCGAAAGTCGGAGAATTAGCCAGCCATGTGGAACGGGACGAGCAGCGAACAGACAGCAAACGCAGTAGCTTCTCCGAACGTGTTCCCGAACAGTCTGACCGCTCCGAACAGTAGCCGGTGCCGGTGCCGGTGAATTACAGCTGGTCGGTAAACTAGTCAAGGTCAACCAGCTGACCATCAACCAATCAGTCCAACCAGGCAGAAAATCAATACTCTGACGGAGTGACTCCCCCACCGACTGACAAGAGTGGCCGAGGTGGGCAAAATAAAAGACAAAAATAAATTGTCCAAACTGAGCCCCGGCTCAAAAGGTACTGCGAGAAATGCACCTCTCTTCCCCCCCCCACCATTTCCGTTCTTATTACTCAGCAGCCTCGTCCTTTCGTCATTTTCTTCTTTTCTTAAAGTTTATGAGTATTTTAGCAAAGGCGATACGCGGTTATAACTTTATTCTCAAGCTATCTCAACAGCACAGTGAAAAAGCAAAGATACGTCATAATTTCCCAAACCAATTTAAAAACTTCACTTCTTCTGATCATATACACTGTGTTCGAAATTGTATGCAAACTGAAAGGATCTTGGGAATATTTTATGAGGCCTTTTGGTTGCGTTGTTCACTCGCTGTGCTCAAAAAACTGATTTTTGACAACAATTTCAAACTGCCATAGTTCTCTTATTAGTACGTATATTAAAATGTCTTTTTAATGTGAAATCTGCCAGAAGTTTTTTTCTAATTTTTCAATATTATCATTAAAACATTTACAAAACCAGCAGGCAGGAATTGTAGGGTTGTAGGGAGTCAGTTTTTTAACGCAACCACCCATTTTTTACTAAATCGAAAGAAAGTACACTATTTACCGATTTCAAAAATACCATATGTTATACTTTCCTCGTGGTTTTAATGAAATAATTTATAGAAACCCACTTTGTACGGTTTTGTGAAGGGAATGTCTATTCTGCTATTCCGATAGTTGGTAGACCTGACTGATATTTCACTGCAAACAGTGTTGGAATCAGCTGTTTAGAATAATATAGAAATTTTCAGCCAGAGTCAGTCATGAAAGTCGCTTTACGATCTTTCCAAGAGGAGGTGTCAGTTTTCTTCGGAACTCACGCACAAAGACGTTTCCAGCTGTAGAAAATATGCTCGTAGTAGAATTATTTACCACAGTTCTGTTTTATTTTTACTATCTATAAAACTGTTTTAATATTACAAGTTATTTTATTATAACTATAACAGCAGACATAACATATATCACAAAACATGCGGTTGAATTTTTCGCGGAAAAAACGAGTTCATTTCTAACTCGTAGGGGATTGACAAAAAGCCATTGTTGTCGCCCCACTCCCGCGCTTCAAGCGAGACGGCGCGGCGAGTAATGAAAATGAACGTCTACTGGTGGTCTGATCTAACGCCTGATTTTAAATAGTTCACTTGATCTATTTATCACTACATTATATGTATCAGCGTATATTGTTGATGCTAATCGTGTATTATTAACTTTTGTTGATAACGAGTGCCGATTGTGGTAATCTTACATTGTTAAATTTACTATTTTAATATCTATTGTTGGATTTTTGGTGAAATATCCCCGCATAATGCACTTCCACCATTCATTTCTTCTTATTTTCCAAAAGGAAAATTCAGACTATAATTTCAATATTATACTGATAGGTACTATATTTTTTGCTTACCCGTTCAACCGGAAGCGCTCAGTAAAGATTCAATTTCTTGGCTGAGTTTTAGCGAAGCCTCTGCCACCAATTGCTGAGAAAAGGATTCCGATTCTGCCCGCCTGAACGATAACTATCGAACGAGTTGATCTAGAAGGTTGGAATCTGGAGTGTAACCTTATGTCGGTATTTAAAATTGTAAATATTGGTTCATTGGGAGTTTCGATTTATCACTGTAAAAATCTGACACATTGATATCTACATTGGTCTTATCGGTAATGAGAGGAAGACAGATGAAACAAATTAGTAAACAAAGCGAGTATATTGGGAGGGTTAAACATAGGAAAATTTTAGTAACTTATAAACGTACAGGTATATCCTTATCCTAGTCTATTTTCATTACTAGGGAATGGAGGGGAGAACTGTAAGTAGCCGTTGCTCGTAATGTTAGGTATGTGATCTGATTACAGGTCATTTATGGGGTACAGATATATGTCTAGCGCAATACTTATGACCAAGGACAAATGAAGTAACGTAGGAATGCCTTATGGGTAGGTAAAGTGTGGGTTCAACGGTAGACTCCACGACTAAACCAGGATACCTTTCGAGGTACTTGTGTAGCGCGATGACTCATATATTGGCCTTCCTGCTCTTTGTTTAGTATTCAGGTCCCTCATAATGAGTGCGCTAGGAGGCTCTCCATCTCGGAGTTTGGCTGCGCTTAGGCTAAGATGGCGAACGCCTCAACTCTCCCTTCGGCGACAGCCGTAAACTCAAGGGTAGCCACAAGCTTCTGCACAGCAGATGGGCCACACGTCTGTGCATGAGGACAGTCGTGCCTTCTCCAGTGCGTCCGATACCGTAAGGCGCGGAGTTGTAACATACAGGTGTATTAGCATTTAATTGTAGGTTGGGAGCGAAAAACTATGTATATGTCGAATACAGGTTTTCCTTGATGAGGTTGACTCCTCATTTCTCTTTTGGCCCAGGAGTTCCATGAAACCCCACATTCAGCCGCGTACTGTCTATGGTGAAAAGGTGCTGATGTATGTAAGTATTTACTCACTTTAAGAGACACAGAGGATTGGTTGTGAGCTCTGTATATCTGTATGATATGTTCCACGGCCGAGGAGACCATACCAAGAGCGGGTTGGGAGGGATGAGCATTGTGTTAAGGTCCGAGAGCTGTGGCTGCTGCGCTAGCCATGCTTATCGGCCGAGCTGCAGTTACAGCAGGAAATAAGAAGACTGCTGTTGCTCATTTCCGTCCGTAAGTCCTTCAATTCGAGATTATTGCTGTAATTGATGAAGTTGGTATTCTTGAATAAAACTCAAACTGTTTTCTAGGAGTAAATCTACATTTTTCCCTTGATTGGTTTAATTAATAGTTTACACTAAAAACATTAAATGCTTGCACTCTCCGTAACATCAAACTGAAATATTACGTTTTAAATCTCTTAAGCTGTTTTATTATCGCTACTTTCTGTTTGTAGTGTCACATCCGTTTATTTTTTATCAGATTGCATTAATTATTTGAATGAAACAAGATTTTATCCTACAGAGGAGTGTCTTTTTTTCTCGTTTGCGGTTTAAGGGAGAAGGAAATCTACAGATAGGTTTATGTCCGTAATAAGCTATTAACTTTAATTTTCTCTTTATTTATTTTACATCAATGCAATCGTATACTGTAAGACATATAGAATCTTTAAATCTCAGAAGTTATCCTACCCGACATAAATCAAGTCTTGTATTGCCAATCAAGTAAATTTACAAGTAATCAAGTTAACAACTTTCCTGGTGACGCTGAGAGTGTAGACTACCAATGAATATTCCTTTCAACCTAAATTAAAGAATCTTTTTAATAACGTTTATTAATAACTGAATTATTTTTGAGTATCACACAATGAGAATATTAATTATATTTATTATAATTTTACTAGACTGTCTTGAATTTCAGTGTAGTTTTATATTGGATGAAGAAATTAATATCTGATGTATTATAATGTAATGCACAGATTGTCTATGAGAATAATAGAGTTTTTAGTTTAGAATTTGAATCTTGTAGCTGCAGGTGCTGCATGATCTGCAGGAGCTGCACGAGCCGCAGAAGCTGCACGCGGGTAACAAGATAGGACGGGGAGGCAGAATATTCTCTAAAAGAAGACAATAATAGCAACCTGTAACCTACGCGTGTACCGCGAGTGAGCGTGAGGACTCACAGCCTCCGGCCACCTGACACGGGGACATAATTCATGGCCGCCAAATTACTCTACTTTATATTACCCCCCCCCCCCCCCCCACCACAACCGGAATATGTTAGATGGTAATAATATTAAAAATTGCTTTTGAGAACAGATGTAGTTCAAGAGTAGAAGTACATACTCCCCATTCATTGCACACACTTTTGCCAAATCATTTCTTCCTTACAATAGTTAAAAGAAACAGGATTTTCCAGACATTTGCCATCATTCAGGGATACAACAAATCAGTAACACGTTTTTAAAGTGTAACTGATTTTTTGTATCACTGAACGATGGCAAAGGTCCGGAAAAATCATGTTACCTTCACTATCTTTCCATTATCAAACACAAACAGTAAAAAGAAATTGTAAGTTTACAAAGGAGACAAAGGCTGATGCATTACTCCTTGTACATACATTTTTACATTTTTATGCCGCTATTTTGACTATTGTTTGGGCATATCTCTTAGATGAAATTAATATGAAAAATTTATTTCTGAAATTTCATAATATTACACTTGAAATATAAGAGCAACGTACGAGATTTAACAGAAAAAAAAAACAATACACAAAAGAAATAGTTGGTCTATATATTTAGAAAATACCAAAAACACCGAATCTGCTTTACAAGCATCTGAAGGGTTTTATATTTTAAGGAATAGGATAAGAAACGTTTTTGTAGACAGAGATGTTCAAGCAGATACAACACGTCTGAGGAAGGAAGCTTGATGATGGATATAGCTTACTTTAGACGTACAGTATTGTGACGTGTGTGTAGTTAATACTACAAATACACTGCATTTAAAATGAGTTAAGAAATGTTTAACGCCTGCAAATCCCTTTTACGTTTATAAAAAAACATTGTCAATAATGATAAATAAATATAAAGGGGACGTAAGTGAAGGCAATTAAAATCCTAATAATTAAGTATCTTGATGATTCGACAGAAATCTAAAGCGTCAAATGTATCAGTAAAAAGTTGCTTTAAATGATATATTTCATACTTTATTGGCTAATGTAAAAGGTAAATTTCCACTTTGAACGAATGTTATTATTTTAAACTTCAAAGAGTTTTACCACAGTTCGTATTATTTTAAGGCTGTTTTGTATCAGGTTTTGATTTTTGCAGTTAGGAAACGTCAGTTTAGCAAACTTTTTAGGATAAACTGTTTAAAGTCCACCTTAGGGGCAAGAAAAACATAATTATCTTATACAGTACTTAACAGAACATGACTCAGTAGCGGAACCAAACATTAAGAGATTTATATTACAGTTTTTAATCACTTAAAACGTAGGCCTTGTATTTATCAACACGTTTCATTCATAAGTTGCAGGTTTACAGAATCTTAGTTTTAATCTTTTTGAATGATTACTGGAATACCCAACAACAACCTATTTTTGGTTATGGAAAGAATCGCCGTAGTTTTTTTAACTTACCTGCCGTATTTGGACAGTTAATGTATGTGTTTAATTTTGTAATTACTACAGCAGTAATACTTTGAGTTTGGGTACGACAACAGTAGTACATGAATTACAGAAATATACACAAACATTTTTCCAATAGCTAAAGGAAAAACCTATACATGGAAAATGCACAAAGATTGGCCTAAAATGTTGATTAACTTGATAAAATTAAAAACTGTAAATGGCTATCTTATGTTAGAGAGACATAGAAATATAATTTACCAAGCGAATATAAATTTGAAGGCGTACGCCTCTCCTAATTCTCTATATCTCCAGGATTTTTCTATATCAGTTCTAACGGCCTTCAACGACAGACAATTATTTTTAATAATCTAAGGCGAAATCTGACATTTGTTATGAAGCCGCTAAGGATGTGTGTAGAAACCAACATAGACAATTGTAAGTGATTTCCTATTACAAGTTTAAGCAGTGATAAGAAGCAGCCAATTTATTATCAAGTTGACCAAAGTTCAAGGTCAGAGGTATATTTTGAATCAATGAAATTTGTAGATGGATTATAATTTTGATACCGTGCTTTTGTGTATGACATGGGTGGATTTACTGGAAAACTAGGAGCTGATTTGAATGTGCGTCTTCATACTTTCTGTATCCAATCTGTGTTCCAGGACCAGATTTAAGTATAGGCGACATAGGCGCGTGCTTAGGGTCCCGCTCCACAATTACAATTACAAAATTTTGACACTGGTTACGTTTTATTATCGTAGATAGTACTTTATACGTACATACTTGATACAAGACCATTATTGTGAATGTACAGGGCTAGTGTATGGGAGTAGAGCGGCGGGTTGGCGTGTGTTGGAAGTATCTCTCGCCGGTGCATAGAGCGGGCAGTGGGTGGCGCACCTGCGTCAGTGCAACCAAGGGTTCAGTTCATACTTACGCTCGTTTTAGAAGAAAACAGTTTAACAGCATGGATATCTTGCGCTGGACATTAAATGAATTTATTAATACAAGCTGCAGCCGGTTGTTGTCTTAATGCTGTAAGGTTTTTAGATATTTGGAAAAGACTTTTGCATATTTTACTGCCTCAACCATCCGACACCTGACTAACCGTGTGGTTAAAACGAGCAGGAACTGAAAAAACGATCTTGTACCAAAAAGGACGACAATAATACGATGGTCATCTAGAGCTGCTGCATCCAGACAAAATTTCGGAAGACATGGAAGATTCAGGGACATCAAGAATAACTACTCAGGGTTTAGTACGAAAAATTAACCAGTTGCAGACAGGGTTGCATCCCGTTTTTTGGGACGATATTTTGGGTCAAGTAAAACAAACTAGTAGATGTTTACAAATCCCTAAACTTTTGAGAGGCCTGATTCAAGATAGACGGGAAAGTTTCGAGGAGTATGAGCAGAAAGCTCTCATATTAACTGACTGTCCAGAATATGAAGTTCGAGTTGAATCTAAACTTAAACGGAAAACAAATATACGTTTAGCTCCTATTGACTGTGTACAAGCTCCGGAAGTTGATCTAACCCCATCTGATACAATCGGACCCAAAGCTTCATTACAGTTACAGATGAACTTGAGGGTGCATTAACAAAGAGGCTTCAAGAATAAAAACTTATCGATACGAGGTTTGGGTTCCTTAAAAATGGAACATGCTCTGTAATGATGAGGTGTTAGCAGCAAGCAAAACAAGAGACAGCTACAACGAAGATCTAGACGAAGAATTTGGGTTCTTAAGTTTTACAATTTAAGAATTTTTCCAACCAGTGAAAAAATTAATAGGAAAAAGTGAAATTCACATTAGTAAAGAAAGTTTTATGTATCAAATTATGTTGTAAAACACCGTAAAGGTTGCTTTCCTAATGTCAAAGTAGCGTTAAGAAAGTCCCTTTCCTTGATGGTGACTAATTGTTCTCCAGAAATATCATTCTCTAAGCTGAAGGTGATCAAGAAAGAATTCCGAATCTCTATGTCAGAAGACAGGCTAAACGGTTTGGCCTTGCTTAGTATAGAACACGACATTCTGAGGCAAGTCAATAATGAGGACATCATAAACGGCTGCATTGCGGAGAAGCTTAGACGGAAACCAATCGGCAAGAGTGACTGAAGTAAACATGATTTGCAGTACATTTAATTTATGGCTAAAGATTTATTTATAAGTACTTAATATTGTTTGACTTTTAATTATCAAGTTGACTTACCAATTTATATTAAATTGTTAATATTATGCTTACTGTTGGGCCTTACATTTACCTATAAAATAACGTGACTTAAAAATTAACGATATTCAAGTTGTCTAATGTCTTAAATTTGCTCATCTATACGGGTACAAACATTATGTTATAGCTGACGAAGCATTAATATTTTCAGGCTAGACAATAGAGAATATTTAGCGCAAATTCCTTTAAAAAATCACAATTTTGCACGTATTTCTTCTGTTTTCTCCGGTGGGCGCCATACCCCCCAAACTACGAGCCTAGGGGCTTGTATTATATAAATCCGGCCCTGCTGTGTACAGGAGTTTTATTTGGTTATTGGTTTATCATAATTACTTGCAATATTGATCTACCTTCACCTAATTACATCTCTTTAAATCTGTATTTTAATAGTAATAACGTAAAACAATATAAGTACGTAATACATCTTGTCAATTGGCCACTTGAACGTTTAGTTTAAAATGGCCTTCTACCGTTGCATTTTTACCAAGTGACATAAAAACACATAAAGAATTCGGAAAATGATATAATAGTATAATTATTGCTACCCCATGGCTCACGGATTTGTGTGCGAGGTAGCAACGCAACCAGTCACCAATTCCACATTACCACCTGCCGGCATGACCCACCTAACCAGCCATCTCTCTGGAGGGTGTAGAATTCACATCATCATGTGGAAGATATGGGTGCGTCCAGTGCCAGTCCCAGTTAGTCGAACGGTGAAAATATCCCTGGAATAAAATTCCAGTTCAGGAATGCTGTTCACCTTATTGCTTACAGCAATACATGATGCTCTGGTATTATGAACATGGACTTTAATAAGTTTAACCCCTGTCATAGAAAGCCCTGATACTTTACTCTTACAAATCCAGGGTTATTGTATCAGGGCCACGTGAAATTATTCCACCAAAAAGAGTCTACAGCCGCTTCACTTTGCTGCAGATTGACCTGAAGGACTTTAACTCCATGATCGGCCACAACCCGCATCCTCAGCTAGACCAATGAATATCATCCAAGTCCTCACATAAAGAGTCACTGCAGACTGCTCAACTACCAACGTCCCCAAGAACTTTCCAGTCCGCCAAGGAAATTCTACCACTTTGGTTGGCGACGGCCTTAAGGATGCTCGCAGAGTTCCTCCCGGACACAGGACCGTCGACCCTAACGAAGACCTTGATAGAGATTATGAGATCCCTACAATACCCAAAGACCACATGCACCTTAGTGCTACCGACCCTCAGCCCAGGAGCCAGACTCCGCAACCAATCCTTTATCTCGTCATTGCCACATGAGATGACAAGAACTCCTCTTTCGAGAAAGCACCTCTTGAATTGCACACACACCCTTTGCTGAGAATACCTAGTCAAGGATGCGCCCCTGCATCTTCGAGGCCCCACTTCCGAGAAGCCCCTTTCAGAATAGTTCTCGGGGACCAAAGCAACTACCTATCCCGTCAATCTGTTATAGTAGCATTTATAGTCTCCTGCTGCTTGTTGTAACAGTAGCAGTTGTATTTATACAAAATTTTAATAATTTTATAAATACAACAAAGTCTTTGTTTGTTTTACTTTTACGTGTAAACTATACAACCTGTTGTACTAAACATTTACATGGACATTCTTACGTTCCCTGGAATGAATACAGGAAACGTAAAAGATGGATTCTGCCTATTCTGAAATCCATCCGGGCAACGCCTTACTTGTATTTAAAGTAGCAAATATCCCATCTTGGTCTCTAAAATGGTGAAATATTAATTGAAGAGGCCTGTCAGATGTAATCAACTGTTCTGTAAAACATTGTTTTGTGGTCGCACAACCATATGTTTAATTAATTTAATCACGGTTTTCAATCTGTTTACACTTATAGTTTGTAAATTCTCCATTAGTTTTCACGCCGTTTTTGGATTTCAGCGATTAGGTAAGTACCTTAGAATTTGTCCTAAACCACAAGACGCTCAGAATTTGACTCTGAAGATTCCTTTTGACGCAATAGGGAAGAACTATGCTAGAAGAAACCATGCTGAAGTGTGATTTTGAACTAATGTACCAATTCCAGCTCTAAATATTCACAACTATTAAAAATATAGTTTAGTTTACAGATAAACAAACATGTAAATAATGTCAAGTTAATGTACTTGTAACATAAATTGTTAACTAGTATTAAGAATTAGATATAAAAGACTAAGTTACTATCATTCTAACTTTTACGCCAAACTAATAAAAACTTGATTTAAAGACTAAAATCCATCTTAGTTGTCTTTTAAAAGAAGTAGGCTTCTCAGATCTGTGTATTTATATATATTTTTTTCATCGGGAAACAAGGGAAAATCAACAATACAACAAAATATGCAAAGACCAGAGTAAATTACAGTGGCCATAAATGTACACTTTTTGACCTAATCTCTTGATTTTAGCAGCAATGCAAACTCAACATTGGCGTCTAAAATATAATTCACTCGAACCAACAGTGCTTCTACATGTGCAAAGCATATGACATTGCCTACAAAGCAGCGGATAACTGCTAGCAATGCAGATGCAAAAGACAAAGTAGTGTTCTATATACCAAAACCTCTACTATATATTTAAAGGCTGTTATGAAACCTATCTTAGTTGTCTTTTGACAGCAATATGCTTCTCAGAAATGTATATTTATATGTGTATATATATTCAATCTAAGACCGAAGTATGTTATAATGGTTACAATATGCACATTTTTACATATTTTCTTGATTGTGGTAAGAAGGTAAACTCAACATTGGCGTCAGAAATATAATTCACTCGAACCAGAGTACTCATACAGGTGCAAAACCTACTTAATTACGTGCGAATACTTATATTATTATAATAAAATATTTCATAACTCATCTGGCAAACTTAAATTACTTTTTCTTTGCTTATGACTCTAAAAAGCGATGCCCAGTGCAGCTGCGAATTCCAGCTGTGCTTGCCTAAAGCCAATTCCATTCTTTAGTTTTTAAATATTAGAATATCCGTTTTTATGATTTTTTTTTTACAATGTATTTATTCACAATACTGTTTTAAACACTCCTCTAAAATAGCCTCCTCTACAGTATTTACTTCTAACAAAATTAAAGATTTCATTGGATGACTTTTCTTTTCAAACACGTACCGGCATAATGATTGGACTGTAGGTCCACGCTTAGTTTGACGAGGGTGGCTGACGTCACTTTTCTGCAGGGTACTTTTCAAAACTGACCTGGCCATGAATTAATTTTTCTACCTGCACTTATTCTTTATTCTGGTCAGTGATGCTAAAATTGTGTATACAATTTGTCAGCGCAGGGCTGGTGACTGCGAGAACTTTTGACCAGTCAGCAGTGACTTTTCCCAGTTATTGGTGATAAATGACTGAAGCATACAAACAGTTCACTGTGCGTTCTAGACTAAACATCCTTTCCTGTAACTGAGTACTCACCACCCACTGCTTTAGAGTAAGTAAGGAGTGTAAATTAACTAAAATTGTGTATACAATTTGTCAGCGCAGGGCTGGTGACTGCGAGAACTTTTGACCAGTCAGCAGTGACTTTTCCGGTTGTTGGTGATAAATGACTGAAGCATATAAACAGTTCACTGTGCGTTCTAGACTAAACATCCTTTCCTGTAACTGAGTACTCACCACCCACTGCTTTAGAGTAAGTAAGGAGTGTAAATTAACTAAAATTGTGTATACAATTTGTCAGCGCAGGGCTGGTGACTGCGAGAACTTTTGACCAGTCAGCAGTGACTTTTCCGGTTATTGGTGATAAATGACTGAAGCATATAAAACAGTTCACTGTGCGTTCTAGACTAAACATCCTTTCCTGTAACTGAGTACTCACCACCCACTGCTTTAGAGTAAGTAAGGAGTGTAAATTAACTAAAATTGTGTATACAATTTGTCAGCGCAGGGCTGGTGACTGCGAGAACTTTTGACCAGTCAGCAGTGACTTTTCCGGTTGTTGGTGATAAATGACTGAAGCATATAAACAGTTCACTGTGCGTTCTAGACTAAACATCCTTTCCTGTAACTGAGTACTCACCACCCACTGCTTTAGAGTAAGTAAGGAGTGTAAATTAACTAAAATTGTGTATACAATTGGTCAGCGTAGGGCTGGTGACTGCGAGAACTTTTGACCAGTCAGCAGTGACTTTTCCGGTTGTTGGTGATAAATGACTGAAGCATATAAACAGTTCACTGTGCGTTCTAGACTAAACATCCTTTCCTGTAACTGAGTACTCACCACCCACTGCTTTAGAGTAAGTAAGGAGTGTAAATTAACTAAAATTGTGTATACAATTTGTCAGCGCAGGGCTGGTGACTGCGAGAACTTTTGACCAGTCAGCAGTGACTTTTCCGGTTGTTGGTGATAAATGACTGAAGCATATAAACAGTTCACTGTGCGTTCTAGACTAAACATCCTTTCCTGTATTTATTTATTTATTTATTGTATCAACGGTTACAGCATTTCCATTCAATAACAAATTATAGACTCAAGAATACTTGACTACTACTTATTAATTATATTATATCAATGAGAATTTACCAAGATAGTCTAAATAAGTGACTGTAACTGAGTACTCACCACCCACTGCTTTAGAGTAAGTAAGGAGTGTAAATTAACTAAAATTGTGTATACAATTGGTCAGCGCAGGGCTGGTGACTGCGAGAACTTTTGACCAGTCAGCAGTGACTTTTCCGGTTGTTGGTGATAAATGACTGAAGCATATAAACAGTTCACTGTGCGTTCTAGACTAAACATCCTTTCCTGTAACTGAGTACTCACCACCCACTGCTTTAGAGTAAGTAAGGAGTGTAAATTAACTAAAATTGTGTATACAATTTGTCAGCGCAGGGCTGGTGACTGCGAGAACTTTTGACCAGTCAGCAGTGACTTTTCCGGTTGTTGGTGATAAATGACTGAAGCATATAAACAGTTCACTGTGCGTTCTAGACTAAACATCCTTTCCTGTAACTGAGTACTCACCACCCACTGCTTTAGAGTAAGTAAGGAGTGTAAATTAACTAAAATTGTGTATACAATTTGTCAGCGCAGGGCTGGTGACTGCGAGAACTTTTGACCAGTCAGAAGTGACTTTTCCGGTTATTGGTGATAACTGACTGAAGCATATAAACAGTTCACTGTGCGTTCTAGACTAAACATCCTTTCCTGTAACTGAGTACTCACCACCCACTGCTTTAGAGTAAGTAAGGAGTGTAAATTAACTAAAATTGTGTATACAATTTGTCAGCGCAGGGCTGGTGACTGCGAGAACTTTTGACCAGTCAGCAGTGACTTTTCCGGTTATTGGTGATAACTGACTGAAGCATATAAACAGTTCACTGTGCGTTCTAGACTAAACATCCTTTCCTGTAACTGAGTACTCACCACCCACTGCTTTAGAGTAAGTAAGGAGTGTAAATTAACTAAAATTGTGTATACAATTTGTCAGCGCAGGGCTGGTGACTGCGAGAACTTTTGACCAGTCAGCAGTGACTTTTCCGGTTATTGGTGATAACTGACTGAAGCATATAAACAGTTCACTGTGCGTTCTAGACTAAACATCCTTTCCTGTAACTGAGTACTCACCACCCACTGCTTTAGAGTAAGTAAGGAGTGTAAATTAACTAAAATTGTGTATACAATTGGTCAGCGCAGGGCTGGTGACTGCGAGAACTTTTGACCAGTCAGCTGTGACTTTTCCGGTTATTGGTGATAACTGACTGAAGCATATAAACAGTTCACTGTGCGTTCTAGACTAAACATCCTTTCCTGTAACTGAGTACTCACCACCCACTGCTTTGGAGTAAGTAAGGAGTGTAAATTAACTAAAATTGTGTATACAATTTGTCAGCGCAGGGCTGGTGACTGCGAGAACTTTTGACCAGTCAGCAGTGACTTTTCCGGTTATTGGTGATAACTGACTGAAGCATATAAACAGTTCACTGTGCGTTCTAGACTAAACATCCTTTCCTGTAACTGAGTACTCACCACCCACTGCTTTAGAGTAAGTAAGGAGTGTAAATTAACCAAAATTGTGTATACAATTTGTCAGCGCAGGGCTGGTGACTGCGAGAACTTTTGACCAGTCAGCAGTGACTTTTCCGGTTGTTGGTGATAAATGACTGAAGCATATAAACAGTTCACTGTGCGTTCTAGACTAAACATCCTTTCCTGTAACTGAGTACTCACCACCCACTGCTTTAGAGTAAGTAAGGAGTGTAAATTAACTAAAATTGTGTATACAATTTGTCAGCGCAGGGCTGGTGACTGCGAGAACTTTTGACCAGTCAGCTGTGACTTTTCCGGTTATTGGTGATAACTGACTGAAGCATACAAACAGTTCACTGTGCGTTCTAGACTAAACATCCTTTCCTGTAACTGAGTACTCACCACCCACTGCTTTAGAGTAAGTAAGGAGTGTAAATTAACTAAAATTGTGTATACAATTTTATATTACTATTGCAGATGCAGTCTCACCTGCTCATAGGCGTACCCAGAGGGAGGTTTAGGGGGTTGTAATCCCCCTCCCAATTGATAATAATATTCCAGATATATTTTTAACTAAAAGTGTGCTCGTAGTCATGCAATGTATTACAGTTCAGTTTCGTTCGTATTTATTTTGATATTTTAACTGTAACAGCTGAAATATAGTAGAAGACAATATTCGTGCTTAGCAATTTTTCGGAATGACAAGTCCGTCTGTGATCCGTAAGAGTTGACAAACATAATACAGACACTGTCGCTTCCAACTTTTCGCACTTACGGCGAGAGCGAGTAATGGACATGATCGCCTACCAGCCATAGACTATATTCGAACGGCTAATTTGAAATGGTCTGAACATAGTTCTAATCGATTTCATTGTTGGCGCTAATCGTGTATTATTGACTTGTGTTAATAATGAATACTGATAGTGGCAGTATAACAAAAATTAAATACATTCTCTAATTTGCTGATTTTACTATTAAGATTTATTTTTATTTTTTTTTTTCTTCTTTTATTTTTTTATTTAATATTACTCGCTGTTGCTATTAAACTTCTCCGGTATTGTTTCAAACTAAAAACGTCTGTTGCATATACAAAACTAGATGTTTATCAAAACGTGTTTTATAGTTGACCTACGTGTAAATATAAAATAATGAACTTTCAACCCTTTCCTGGAAAACTTCTGATAAATCAGAAGCTATGAAATAGCCCTTTTAATTTATTCAATAACATATTTTAATTAAATTTAAATTTACAAAAACTGTAAGTCCACAACTATAGTAAATAAATTTCGTATTAACTTAAATAATATGTGACTTGAATTTCGATTTTTTAAATGTTTTATTTTAAACACTCAAAAGTGTCTTTTGTTCACATCAATTCCAGAACCAATGCCTCGTAGTCGAGACGATGGCCAATTAAATGGAGAAAGAGAGTAAAATTATAGTCATTTGACTCAACGGTAGTCATCGATTTTCGAACAAATAAAAAACTGCAAAACTTGTGGGGATATGATTGAATCTAGATTGAGATGAACATATATTATTGGTTTCAAGAAATTAGTACAGTATGGTAATGAATTTCACTTTTTTCGCTAGTTGGGCATAAATAAAAATATCAATGCTCTCAGGTGACTGCCAAACTTTCAATTTTTAACACTATTAGCATTTAACATATTCCTGATGGGGGGATGCTCACGTCCTAGGCTTGACTGTGAGGTAAATTTTTAGTAGAACCCCCTCCCCCCACTATTAGGTCATCCTAGATACGCCAGTGCACATGGTTAATTACTAGAGACATCCATACAGGTTGGTCCCTATGCAGTCCTCCTGCCACACCCAACCATATGTAGTAAGATATAAAACAAATTTATTTGGTTTCTAGAATAGTAAATTAATAGTAATAATTATTAGGGTTTCGATTAAGGAAAGTTTTTTTTAATATACCATTAAGAATGAAACAGCGATATGAAAAATCCCAATTTTGTGGAACAGAGACCATGTTCTATCAAGTGGTGCTATCTATGTGCTAAAGGAGCCAGCAATTTTATCCGAAAATTGGGGAGGCTGGGCCTCCCCCACGTTTAATTGAAGGCACCTTGTCGACGCACTGCGTGGTGGCGGGACATGACGGGGCCCGGCCGAACGTCTTTCCCGGGGCCCGCCAATGCTGGGTACGGCCCTGACTGTTCCCTCTCTTCATAAGGTTCTTTTGTTTTGTTTAATTCACTTATAATTTACAAAAGAATACCTCTCTTTTTATCAACACAAAATGCTACCATTTTCATAGACGTGCGAGGAAATTTCGGTGACAAGACAGGTACATAGAAACTGCGCCGGCTTGTTTCCTGAGCGTACGTCTACGCACCGCGAGTGAGGTACGGGGGTGGTGGGGACAGCGGTGCAGACTCCAGTATTGTCCATTCAGTGGTTTTCTCAGTTCTCTGTAGTCTGTACCTCCATCGAGCAGAGAAGAAGTAAATCATTGTACGTAGTGACACCATTGCCAAGTAGTGCTGTATTACCCTGAACCAGTAAGTAAGATGTAGAGAAATGTACTACTAAATTTGTTTAATTGAAAATAAATTAAATATTTATTTCATACTCATGCTATAGACAGTTAGATCTTCCTAACTACAGAAAAGATTTTGTTAGTAACTTCGTAATTAATAATAATAATCTCTTTATTGCTTTTTGACAACATATCACATTGTATAGCAGTCATCAATATATTAATATTTAAACACCAAATACTCTACGCATTCACACGCAGTCACACTTACATTTTACTAATTCACACTGCCTTTGGATCCAGCTTTTAAATTTTATTAATATCAGATATTTTTAGATATCCCTGCTGCTCATCATAAACTCCTCTAGGAAATAAAATGTTTTTGAAGCCAATAGACATTTGAGACGAGTTTTGAATTGGTTTGATTGTTTGCATTTTTTACACTTTCAGCTTGTTGATTAAACTGACGCCTACCTGATGCGGAAAGTGCTGAGATACCATCAGTGTATGGCTATGGACTCTATTGTCCCTGCCTCTAGTACTGATAATTTCAGTATATAAGTTAAAGAATCATAAATTTTTAGAGGGGTCTTTTGAGGTATTTTTTAGAAACACCTTTTTAAAACTTAAAAAATTTTACTCTAATTTGAATTTGCATCTAACGCAGTAAAAACCTTTTAAAATAACATACTAAAGTCCTGTATAAAAATTTATAAAAACATACACTTACCTCTCCTGGCATATACCATGTTAGTTTGTGGGTGATTAATTTGAACTCCAGTCTCAGAATGATCAACTAACTTTCCATTGAGTTCAACCCATAGCACTGACCACGTCTTTGGTAAAATTTTTAGGTTTGTTGATGAAAATAAAAATGTCAATTCTATTTAGTCAATCTACTGTGCACTCCTCCTTTCGGCTATGACTTCATCTTGCCCCGGTTACCTCCCCCCCTCTGCACCTACAAACACCCCTGTAGATATTTTATAACATCTGCCAACTTTATGTTAGTATCTCAATGTTAAAATTCAATTAAAAATTAGTGTAAAAATGTATCTGCATTAGTTCATAATAGATTGATCACATCTATTAGTCCCATCTTCCATAGAATTTTTCTAAATTTATTAAAATGTGTGAGTTAATTCTGGCTAGTTTTACCATTTACGATAGCACACAAATAAAAGTTTAATAAGAAGTAATATTGGACTAGAAATTTAAAAAAATTAAAACATTGAACTAAAACATTTCTAATTTTATAAATGTTTGAGAAAGTGCTGAAGTTTGTAATTCAGGACATTTCCAGATGCAGTTACAAGTGTTTTGTGTCCAGTAGAAACCAGGTGGATTAGGTCATTGTAGATTATTGAGAATCAAAAGCAAGCAGTTACATTGCTCAGGACCGTTTGAAGGGGGCCGACTGGGGCACCATGGCTGTAGCCTGAGGGAGGATACACTGAGGTTTTATGTTGATGAAGGAAGAGTGATAATAACACAACCATTAGTGTATGCACCTAGATTGCACTAATTTTTGTATTCTGTGTGTCTCTAATGTTGAAACGATGAGGGGGGTTTGTTTTGAGCTTCTTCGATCTTCGTTATCAACTATTTTTGGATCCCTTCAGATGAACAAGACTACAGATTCCAGGAGTCAAGTCTGCAACAGCATCTAATTACAGATGCTGCACTAAAGGGGAAGGTGAACTGGAGCTATTTAAAAAAAATAAAATAAAAACATAGGGTATGCTTAATAAACATGATATTGTTACATTATAACTAAATTTAGAAATAATAATGTTATAATCCATATTGTTATACAAATGATAAAGTAATCGTACTTTTCACTATTATTCCACACTTCTTGGTGTTTGGTGTGTAAGCATTGTGCTTTACACTTGTGTAGTCAGTTTTGGCTAAATGAATTACGGTTTGCATGAGTGACAGAGTATATTTTTTATTTATGGTGGAATGGGGTTGCCGAGGCTATTCTTGCCCTGGGCATCAACAATCCTAGGAATGACGTGGTTGTGCTTATGTATGTCTACACAATGGGGATTATTATTCTGTGATTATGGACCATGTAGGCGTGTGTGAATTGAACCACTCTTCACAAATTGTTTATACATATTTTGGATAACAAGCAAGTGATACCAGCTTTTGCTGAGTGTATAAAATGAAAACTAGTAGAAAGCAGACTTGACCACCTCATTCAACTTCTTTTCTAAATATACAATAAGAAATTGTTGAAAACCCTGACTATTTCCACCCATTTGGACCTTTGTCATTTTTAGGAATCCCTCTGTCAATATCAGTGAAGTCTGGTTATATTTTATACAAAATAACTCAACTGAACAGTGTGTAATGACCAAATATCAGAGCCCAAACTAGTTTTAGTTTTTAGTTTTTGACTGTGTTTAAACTTGCATAGAGGTCTCCTAATCTCCATCTCTTATCAATTTTAAGTCCGTAACTACATGAGAAAAGGTTAGTAATTTACGTCATACTTTTTCCTTTTATACTCTTAGATCGGTAATTTGGACCTCTGTTGGACACACTTGATTGGCCTCCGACTATCCAGTCTCAAGGCTAGAGAAATTAATTTTCAACTTTTCTATCCCTACTGTAACCAGTTATAGTAGTTGACTTCAAGATAAACCGCTGTCTTTCTGTAATCCAATCCTACCTTTGTGGACCCTTTCTCGAGAAATTACATTTTAAAATTTTCTTACAATTTGAAAAATCTACTTGTATTCTAAAAAATGTTCATATATATTTTCTTCCATAGTTATTAATTCAATTTTAATTTGCTTATGTAGCAAACACTACAAGTAGTATTCCAGCAGAGAGGGTTTGGACATATTCATGGATTCAGAGGTTGTTGTGGTTACGACAGATACTTTCATACATCCAAACAAGGCTATGATAAAGTACAAAATAAAATATAACAATAAACTTTGATTACAATTTTAAAATTTCACCAACCAAATGTATTCTTTCTGTTTTGGAGAACTCTACTGATAACTAGTGTGGATCTTTGTTAGTTCTTCATTGTTCAGTCATAAAAATAGTTTTATTTCCTGGATTATGTAATTATTATAAGGGTTTCAAAAATGTACAAGCCAAGTTTACTCCAGCTCATTCATGTTAAAATATAATTAACAACTATTGTACAGCTCATTAGTTCTTGATGGTTTATTAAGAAAAACAAGAACCATTAATTGTTCCATTTATATTTTATTAACGATTCGTTTATTTCATCGTTTATTACTTTTTTTCATACTGCACATGCCAAATCATAAGCATTTTGGGAAAACAACTGAGAATTGTAGTAATGAATGAATCTTCATTAGTTCTGCACACTTCTGTCATAAAATTGTTATCTATATCCCATGTATTTTATGTATCTCTAAAAATCACGGGCACAAATTATACTAATTAATAAAATATTTAAAATTTAATTAAAATATAAATTGCTGCTAAAGTGTATATATCACAACATTTCAGCAATAAATAATATTAGTTATGAGTTTTTTGTACTTTTTTCTGGGTTTTTCAAAATGAACAAAACTATTTTATGCTAGCACATACATATCAAAAGTTCAATTACAAATTTAATGTACTGCATGGGTCAACATTTAGTTCTTAAATGGTTCATCGTAAAAACATTATTTTATTTTCCATGTAATATTTTCAAATTCAAGTAACCACAATATAATTTTTGTACAGCGAAGACAGTTATAAATGTTATTAGTTAGTTCCACATCAGTATTTTAAATCGATCATATCTGTTGTTTTATGCATTCATATACTAAACGTAATATTGTTCTGTAACAGTTTGAATTAAATTTAAAAAAGTTTAGTACAAAATCAGCATATTCTGTATTGATAGTTTCAATTTTATAGCATATAATGCAGTTTGGTTGCAATAAGACAGTCACATCAATGAGTGTAATAAATCATGTCACTGAACAAACAGCCTTGACTGATCCTAAATGTTTCAGACTGTTTAAATATCTTTATAAGACACATGTTTTCGTCTCAAACCATTCTCATGATAGACTAAATAGCTCTTTTTATATTTGCCCCTTAGAAATTTCACTTCAAGAAACTAGTTATTTTCTGTTCTTAAGCTTAATGTTATTAGGAATCAAATAGCAGAATACATTTATAGTTTACCTTCCAGCTACTGAAATAGTATCCTCGTGCAACTATTTCATCCAATGTAAAATTAAAATTTAATGTGAAAGGAAATTTATAAAGAAGGCCTCTCTTTGCCACTGCCTATTTCTTTTAATAGCCATTTTGCACTTATGTGAACAAAGGGTTCCCCAATCTATTTCTCGTAAGAGAACACAATTTCATTTTATTCTATTAAATGTCTTTTTCAAGTTCACATTTAGAAAAAATTAAGAAAAACTACTTGCTACCATCACATTCTTTTTCATCCACCACTGCTCAAGTTGCATTTAATTAAATACAGTTATTATGAATTCCAGAATATCAACAACTCGCTGATAAGATGGATCCAAGATATTGTAAACAGGGAAAAGAATATTCCGAGAGGAATGTGGATGAGGCGAAAAAAGGAACGTGGAAGTATGAATTACCTGCTCGTAGACGAAGTAGATCTGTAGAAAACGAACGAGAGAGCAAACCAAATAAACGGGAGTTCAGGAGCAGATCTCCTCAACGAGGAAGGGAAGATGAAGCTGGGTAAGCTAAACAAGCAAAAGAGTTTTATGATAATTGTTGGTAAACTTTCACCGAAGTCATACATTTCATACTTTTTATATTTATCATATTATTTAACTTATTTTATTAAATAGATTTATATGTTTTCAAGGAATAACCACTAACCATAAGGAGAATTTGAAAAAGTCTGACTTAATTTGTTACTGAGTAGAGACTTCCTGGATAACTGTTCTGTGATAAAGGTGTGGAACACCCAATCCAGTACTTTTTTACACATCTATTTTAAAGGAGAGGCTGATCACCTTTTAACTCTGTGAGTGGCAGTGAGCGTACTGCTGGCCAAGCCTGCGAGACAGTAGCACTTAATCAGCACATCTTCCAGGGCCACTGGGCTGGGTGAGGATCTTATCAAACAGAATAAGAAGGAGAGTTGGTACAGTACAAGGTCGATGGTACTGATAAAAAGTGCAAAGGTCACAGACAGGATTTGAACCTGTGTTATCTCTAACAGATTAATCTGTGTGTTATTTGGCTCCTCCAATACACAAATTTACATTTACAAAACTGTAATTGTGTGGAGGAAAATATTTTGTCATCATAAACTTGCTTAAAAACAGCTTTTAATTTCAATAAGTAATTGAATAGTCTAAATGGAGCTGTCTCAAACGATAACAGTGGACACAGTGTAGTATGATAACTCTGTGTACCAAGAACGTAGCCAGGAAAAGGTTTGGGTGGGGTAAAGATGAATGATATCTTCCTATACTGGACAGAAGTAAGTAAGATAAGTGCAGAAAACCACTCATTCCTCGTATTGTTCCTTAAAAAGTTCTTGACCCGTTTTAATGTTCAGAACGATCTTTCAGCAGTAATTAAAACGATTTAAAGATTTGGGGGGATCCGGATCACTTAGACCTCTTCGCTAGCACGTCCTTGCTGTATATAAAGCTTCATCTACAAAATTATAAAAATAAAAAAAAGGTAAAGGATGTCTTATTTTATCAGGCAAAGTTAGGGCTAAGAAGCTTTTTCTAATACTTAACCTGAGTACCAACAGCTTAAAGGTGACTTCCGAACTTCCATCAACGGCCGGGCAGGCGGGCTGCTTGCTAGGACAGAATCGCTCAGCGGACACCCATCCAAGCACACTCTATGTTGGTTGATTCGGTTACTTGCGATATCCTATACATCCGCTACACTGCACCATTAGCAAAACATAAAATATTGTATAGTTTAGAACAAACTTACATTCTATCCATGAGATCACTCATGAGCAAGAAAGTACATTGTCTCACGAGTAATTTTAGGGAGACTACACACATTTATTAATGTTGTCTGGAAGACGTCAGCTGCTAATACCAGGAGGTAATTTCATTTATTTAAATTAAGATTGCCATTGATTATATTTTATCCATATCTATATATCAAATACTTTCTAATATTACGTTAGTGTTTCTTAGTAATATATTAATACGTGCCAGTAGCACACTTGCTGTACGTATGGGCATATTGATCAGAACCAGAAGTTCTTTAATGTCTGACACATAATAAATGCTTCCAAAATTACAATGAGCAGATATTTTTATGTTTCTTATTCTGAAAATTAATGTATACATTGTATGAATGTGTTCATTCATAAATCAATTTTGCAGGGCTTCTCCATTCTAGCTTGCCTAATAGATGTTTTAGATATTTACCAGTGATAAGTGGATTATTTGCTTAGTGCAAATAGAGCCTCTTTTGTAAATAGTTTTGTTTGGGGTACAGGGGTAGAAGATGTTTTAAGATCTTTCGGGACACAAACAAGAAATTATATACATTTTAAGCTCGGTGTAAATGATTAAAAAAAACACATTTATACTTTAAAATATTTAACAGTATATGCAGTTTTGCCCTACACCCTCATTAAACAAATATTGATTTTATTTGTAGGCTAACAAATTCTCTACTTCTTATGGTTGTTTGATGACAACTATATTTCGAAACAGTGGATCACTTAATGATAAGAGATTGATAATTAAAGAGGATTGCAGGATTAGTGGCTGCAAGGTGAAGCACTCTGTCGACCCATTTAAATTTGACAGCTTTGAAAACATTGTCAACAATGTCTTTTAAGCCTTTTGTCCCCATCTTCCTGAATAAGTGACAATTGAGTCCAAGACCTCTCATAACCCTATTGCTGATTGATATTAGTTCTGATCCAATAGTAGTAACCCATAATAGCGCAAAACAGACGGATTACAAGTAAACACATTTGCACTCAGCTAACAAATATTCAAATGGGGAACAAAATGTAATTTAGTTTTAGTAAGGAAAATGCAATGTAATTTCATGTGGTAAAAGAGTTTTATTTTATAAACTGTATATTTCTCAAGTAGTAGGTAGGTTGTAAGAGTGAAAGTTTTAAAGTTTTAACAAAACAACAAAAAATCACTAATTTTCAATGCCCTCCAATGCTTAAAATTGCCCATCAAGAAAAGTTTACTAATTGTACGTTTTATGTAATTTAATTTTGTTTACTGCGAACATAAATTATATTTAAAAAACATTACATTTGATATACATTTAAAAAAGTGATATAATGAAGTTTGTGGGTTATTTGTGGTGAGCCCAGCAAAGTTAACTTAATAAATACAGTATGGTTTACTTTTAATCTTGTTCTCTTAAGCGAAGAAGCAGAGAAATAGAAGTTGGTCCTAAAAAGACCTTTCCACTGCTTTCGGAATGACAGGATATTTTGGATGGGTAAGGTTAGGGATAGGGGCCACCACCTATTGATATATACGAAGAAATATTTTGAGCACTAATCAATCAAGTATCCTTGGGAGAAGTGGAGTCCCATTAAAACCAGCCTCTCCAGTTGAAGTGGGCTGGGGCAGCACGCTTTTATGTCCAGGATAACAACTGCCCTTAACCCCTAGGGAGCCCCACTAACACCAACAGTAATCCCCCATAGTAGATTACACTTATTGACCGCCCTTGCACTCCAATACCTTGATATTTGTGGTTAGTGATGTCCCACTCCTAGGCATCCGTAGGGTGGCCCCACTAACACCAACAGTAATCCCCCATAGTAGATTACACTTATTGACCACCCTTGCACTCCAATACCTTGACATTTGTGGTTAGTGATGTCCCACTCCTAGGCATCCATAGGGTTGCCCAGATTTAAGTAATATATTGGTTTTCACTTTACCCAGTTTTTGTTCAACTGGAAGGTAAAAACCAGCCAGAGGTGACTCTCCTGGGAGAATTCTTAGGCTTAGGCAGCCTAAAAAAAACACCAAAACAAGGTTGATTTGGTTTAGTATTTGTTGCCTGAAAATGGTTCTCCACATCGAGAATGAAGTATATCAAGATTTTAATTTTGTTATCACATATCACATATTTTATGTTGTTTTAACTGGAAAGCCTCGATAGTCACTGCTGGTATGTTGTTTCGTGAAAAGAGCGTCCCACAGAGTGGCTCCAGTTGGTTCCAGTGCATAACTACTGAGAGTATGTTACATACAGCTATGGCAGTTACAGTGTATAGTGTCTCATTGTCTTCTCAATAGCCACTGGTGTTCTTTTGTCACATGAAAATATTGTCCCACAGAGTGGCTCCAGTTGGTTCCAGTGCATAACTACTGAGAGTATGTTACATACAGCTATGGCAGTTACAGTGTATAGTGTCTCATTGTCTTCTCAATAGCCACTGGTGTTCTTTTGTCACATGAAAATATTGTCCCACAGAGTGGCTCCAGTTGGTTCCAGTGCATAACTACTGAGAGTATGTTACATACAGCTATGGCAGTTACAGTGTATAGTGTCTCATTGTCTTCTCGATAGCTCTCTGTTGGGCTTTTTGATACCTTGTCTTCTGTAACTTTCACTTGAGGAAAAAAAGTGTCTTTAGAATTTACTGTAATCTTTTCCAGGTGTAACTAGAACTTTGGATTGTTTAGTTGCGAGAAGACGTCAACCAATGCTACGCTTTTAAATATTTAGTCTAATACGCTGCATTTTTTTATTTACGCTGCATTTGATCTAATAAGAGATAAAGTCATTTTAAATCAATTACATGATTTATCAAACATTCTACATTGATTAAATTCTGACAGTAATATTACAAGTACAATTTTATACAAAATTTAATGTAATTAATTTATAACAGTTGTACTAGCTGTGCACCACCACACAGAATTAGCTATCATCAGATAGTATTTGCTACAAACATTCATATATATTAGAAAATTATTATTTTTTAACTTAAAATAAAACACATTTATAGTCAGGAAAAGTATGTTTACAATTTGAAAAAAAAAGATTCCATAAAAGGTTTACTTGATGAATATATCAAATCTAGATTTTACACTTGTTTATTGATATTCAATATTGAAACTGCAAATTTCTTTCTTGGATTTCTTAAAAATTTAAAATAATGTGAAGTATAGAAAACGGAAAGACGGTCGTTAGATTTACCGGTGTACTGTAGAACCTACCTACACCGTGTAAAGTGTTATAAACTAAGTTCAATCAGTTCATTTACAAAAACATTTTAATTTGGTTATTGGCCAGAAAACTTCATTCAACAGGATCTAATTATGAATTTCCATTATTTTGAGTACTAATAGTTGAGTTTTGAATTAGTAACTTTTATAGAAACTGCTTGATTAAATAGAATTTTCTCAATAAATTGTATTAAAACTTGAGTGGATGTACTTTTTTCTGAACATAGTGTGCACCTAATTTTTTAGTGTGATACACTGCTGTAAAACCTCTTGCCTATTTTATCTTCCACTAATGGATTATTGTATACAAAATTGCAGCGTATTATTTATTTTTAGTTATTCTGTGTTTTACACTTAATGAATTAAGATTAACTGGAGTAATTTTATTTCTAGTTCCAGGCGAAGAAACACAACTGAGGAGAGTTCCAGGGATGTCAGTCCATTGCGAAAGGTGATTTTTATAAAGTTTTTTCTTATTATTAAAACAACAATCTTTTATCTATAGAATGATATTAGGTAGATCCTTATTAATTCCTAAAATACATGTTATAGTGTTTTGTATATATGTTGCAAATTATTGAGCATGTATGATTTTGAAGCTTGGAACTATTGCAAGTAGCTTGTGTCACCTTTGCTATGATGTCAGGGAGTTCAACTGTCTGTGGTTGATCTGAAAATATAATTTTGAAAATGTCTTGAAGAAACTACAGTATTTTAAAGAATCACTCATGAAAATTTTGAACACGTTCACTACAATTTAAGTTATTCAAATTTAAGAAAATTTGATGATAAAATTCTTATGTAAAATTGAGATATGTTGATTTTTAGAATGGCTTTGATTAAATCTATTTGTACTCATAATCATAATTTTTATTGCCATTGATCACATTTTACATATAATGAAATAGGCATAGTCATGTATGAATAATAATAGACATAATTACTATCTGTTGGCTGTTGATGGCTACACATCTTCTAAAAAGTTATTAACAGAAGTTTGAATGATGCTGATGGTAGTGTAAAGGTATAGCTTCTTCTTAAAGAAGTAATCATAACTCTCATTTGGAGCTAGTTTTTTTGCTGTTATGGGTGACCTTTTTTAGATTTTTTTGCTACATTTCCCTTAGTTGTTGTTATTGTCAGTCACTAAATATTTTACTTTTAGTGATTT